>NC_062965.1:25099223-25225665 GCF_023119035.1 Salvia hispanica
GGGGGCCCGTAGACTCGCCCGCCTAAGCCCCTGACCCGACCCTTTCCCCACATGTTAACCCCGTGTGGGCCGCCGTCTTTAAGTGTGGGCCTCCCCCAAATTTTTTTTTTTTTTTTTTTAGAAAACAAAAAAAAAATGAGAAAAAAAAAAAAAATTAAAGAAAATTGGGTTGCCTCCCAAAAAGCGCTTTTTTTAAAAATCGTTAGCTCGACTTGAAGTGGCCCCTAGTTGGGCGGATCAATAACTCAGTGTTGAAAATTGGCAGGGGGAGCAATTTGGTCCCAACCCCCCCCCCTTTGTACTTTTTTTCTTTTTGATGACGTTTTCTCGGGGTCCTCTTTGGGTGTTTTCTTTCTCTTTTTTCTTCTTTTTGGACGGATGTAGAAGAATTAGCATCACCCTTTTAGAAAGTGTCTTCCTCTTTGACAATGTAGATAGTGGAGGTAGAAGGACCCCCCTTTAAAAGGGATCTTTGGACTTGGCAGTGGTACCATTTTCCTTCCCTTGTTGTTCCTTTTTTCCCCGCTTTGCCCCCCTAAACTTTACTTGCTTCGATCATAGGTGGATTGACCATGATTACCCTTGATTGTGTCCCCCCGACCTACATCAATCAAAGCTTTGCAAGGGGGAAAATCTCCCCTAAGATTAGGGGGACGTTGTCTACTTTATTCCCAAGCAAAAAAAGTCGGCGGGAAAAATAAAATCATCAGCTTTAACTAAACATCCTCAATCATCCCTACGTCTTGATGGACGAGTTATCGGCCAACGGTTTACCGAAGATTTGGTCCCCGATGTTGAGTTTTTCGTAGTCGGTGGCTGAGATTGATGGGGAATCTAACGCCGGTGCTTTTCGGCCTTTTTCCAATTCGGCACCTAATGAGGGCCCGGGACCGTTCTTTGCCCTTTCCTTTTGGATGATGTTTTCAATGATGCGGTAGCTTAAGGGGGCTTTAGTCGGCTTTTCCCTCATTACCGCCTCCTTAGTAGCCGCATACTTTGTATCTCAACGATTCAACAAGAGGAATGTTAGTATGGACTTTGCAAAACATGTTAAGGAAGCTTGAGCTGCTCTTCAAGCTTGAACTTCCTCTTTGGCTGAAAAGAGTACAATCCCGTTGTGCCGCACAAGCTCTGGCAGTGGACGGTGCCTTCTCGGTGGCGGGCGCTGCGGGGTGTCGGCGGTCCGCCGCGCCCAGCGATCTGCGTGGTTGACTCTGCCGTCTCAGTGGCGGGCCGCTGCGGGGTGTTCGGCGGTCCGCCGGCGACTGGACACATCCTCATCGATCCATCCTTCTTCTTTACGAAAAGTACTGGTGCGCCCCACGGTGAAACACTAGGCCTAACAAAACCTAGGTCCATGAGCCGAGATTGATGGTATATGGTGGGTTCCTTTCTGGAGCTTATATAGATATTTCTCCTTTACAGAATCAGTCGCAAATTTGTAGTCAACCATTTGATGCACTTTTTATTTGCACTATAAATACTCCCAAAGTATCGAGTAGGTATAGTATAGCAAAAGGTTAGTACGGGTATCGAACACGGGGAAGATGTACCAAAGTGTCTATCTTCTAAGAACTCATTACTATCGGAGAAACAAAATTTTTTGGAAACTTTTGAAAACGTAAATATTAAAAGCGTAAACAACTAAATGCAGCAAATCACGGAGAGAAAAGTATAGAGATAAGGGAATTCCGAGGGATGTGCTTTCACTTTATGGTTATACAAATTCCAAACTACAATACCATAGCACAGTTAATACTTTGAAAGGGCGAGTCACCTAGCTTATGCTCATCGATACAAACGTTGATTACTAACATTAGGGTTGTCAATCTAACACGTAACTCCAAAAGCTCCTAAGACCCTTGAAAAGTCCTCACTCTCAATTAACGGTGCCGTTTTAAAAGGGAAATTTAACGTAGTGTCTCCCCCAAGTGGACCCTAACTCGCTAGAACTCTGCCCAGGTTAGAACCCCAAAGTTGTATTAATAAAACATAATTGTGTAAACTCTTAAAGCATCATGATTAACTTGGGGAAGAAAAAAAAAGAAAAAACAAAACGGATATTAAATAGAAAACGGAATTGTATAACCAAAGTTGCTTTTAAACACCCCTAGAACCCTATGAGTTTAATTCCCATTTGAATAAACTAAAAACATAGATTGAAGGGAAAACAATTTGAACATAAAACTAAAGCAAAAAAAACCCCGTAGGTTGAATCCTTGCCGTTCTTGATGTTTTTTGGGAAACCCTTCTCAACCCCTTGCCCCAATTGAAGTACCCCAAGCTTTTGATCTCTATGAATGTTTTTTCTTGTTGTGTGAAAACTTTTTTTGATGAAGCTTGAGGCCCTTTTATGGGGGAAAAGATTTTAAAAAAACCCTTAAAAGGGAAAAGATCTTCAAAGTTTGGTAAATCTTGGGCAAATCTGGGAGGGGCGGTTTCGCCCCCTTTCCCCGGGCCCAACCCCCAAATTTGGGGGGGTGAAAGCGGGAGTCGGGAACTCGACCCCGGGGGCCCGGGGCCAGGGGGAGACTTCTTTCAGCGAAAATTTTCCCGGGGGGCCCACATGTTTCGGCCCCCACCCCCGGGGCCGTGTTAAATTTTTTCCAGCGGCCCCCCGGTCCCCCGTCGACTCCGTTTCAGACTATCTTTTTACCCCCCTTTTGGCCAAATTGCACATTTCTCACAAAAAAACGTAAAAATACCAAAATGTAAAAGAAAAATCAAATAATGGACATGTAAGTGATTTTGATAACAAAAACGGACAAATAAGGGCCCTTTAAAAGCATGCAAAACCCGGGGGTATCACCATTCCATTTTTTGGGGTTATATCGATATCCCCCCTCGTTATAACTTGCATATCGTGACGACTAATTTAAAGGTTCCCCCCCAATGAAAAATTTTTTACGTTCGAGCATGTTCGAAGATTTATCGTCCCCCCGGTTTGGGGAAACACCATCTCTTATCGATAAACAAATTTTCACGTTTAATGTACCTTTATCATAAGCTATTCGCACACATATTTCCTTTTTCAAAGGATTATTTTTTTTAAATTGTCTTACCGGCGTGTGGAATTGGGTTTTTTTGGGATGATCTAACGTTTTGTTTTTGGGTTTTGTCGACGCTTTTAGTTGGTGTAAAATTTCAGCGTGATTCGGGAAAAAAACCCTTCCCTTTCCTTTGGGGCTAGTATCAATAATTCGAAAATTGATCAAAAGGGCTTCTTGGATAGGGAAAATTTATTTCAACTAAAAAAAAAAAAAAACCCCCAAAAAGTCTTTCATCGGAAGGCTCCAAACTTAATCAAGGGGAAAAAAAAAAATATTTCTGGGTGGGCTTTTTCTCATCATTGACAATTGAGTTGAAACAAAGGGACTAAATTCCCTTGAACTTAACTCGTCCAATTTACGAGGGAAATTTTAAATTTGGGTTTTTGAGGGACCCAATAAAACCCCTGGGGGCTTTGGGAAATTTTCTTGACGGGGTTCGAAAAAACATGAGGTGGGTCATGGGAAAAGGGGTGAAACTTTCCATAAATCTCAAATTCCATATCCCTTTTTGGGCAAAATTTCCAAAAAAATTTCCCGGGCAGTAAAGAATGATATTGTTAAAAAAAGTCAAAACCTTTTAAAAAAATTGTCGCGGGAAATTTAGAACATGGGGGAAAATTTTATGATGTAGCACTATCAAAGGTTAAAGACATCATGTTATTTAAAAATGAAATCACATCAATGGATTCCGGGTTTTTTTGAGGGAAATCAAAAATGATTGGAACTTTTCAAAATATTAATTCGATCCCAAACCCCTTGGGAAAAAGAACATCATAAACCTCAACTTGGGTTTGGCGAAAAAAAAATCATTGAGCCACAAAAAATTTCACTTTTGCAAAAAACGGGGGGCGAAATGAAGAGGTGAACAAAATTCCAGGTAGAATATTCCATCGTTTGGAAAAAATCGGGGTGCGGAGATGTGATCATACTAAAGATCATAACTGCCAAAAAAACTTTAGGATCAAAGTTCAAGCGGAGGGGTCATAAAATCCCAAAAATCGTCCTTATAAATGGAATTAAAGAAAACTACTCAATCCAGGGTGTCCAAGTTACAAGGGCGAAAAACCCAAAATTTTTAAGCGAGTAGTCCTGACTCGTTATAGGAAAAGAAAAAAAATGGATATCTCGGGGGAAAATTGTGAATCACCAAGAAATTTTTAAAAAGACAATGGCTCCCGATTTTTTCAAAAAGTCCCCAAAAAAACTTGGATCCAAAGAAAACTTGTTGATTAAAAAAAAACGATCATTAAGCTACAAAGGGCGCCCCTCGCACATTTTTTGCGAGCATGAACATGGTAACATCGTTTAAAGGGCTATGAAACCGTGGATTCCAAATTGAGATTCATCGTATCGTCAAAATTAATAACTATTTTTTTGATGGTCGCATCTTCAAAGTCTTCTTCTTGCCATGTCACATAGTCATATTCGATAAACATTGCCATTATACACGGGTTATCACCACATGAAACTTCATTCATATATTGCACAATCAAACATGTTTGTCATATAACCCATTTGGTGTTTCATAACAAATATCGTAAATCGATATATGTGAATAGCAACACTCAATCCATCAATCATTCATGGAATCGCATTTCATAAATCATGCAGTTCATGCGCATGTACATCACAATCACAACTCGCAACCACACGCGTATCATGCTTTGCCTTTCACAGTTTCATAGTCATGAAATTTCAACCACATAGGCACAAAGTTTTGTCGTTCATGGAAGCAACATGTATTTCCTTCAAGTTAATTCTTTAGTTTCGCAGAAGTGATAACAAATCTCAACATCAACCAATACAAGTTCACAATCATACTTCAATATCCATCACATTCAACGCATTCATGCCCCATTGTTAAAAACATTTTGTATATTCTCATAATGTCTCCCATTTTATATCTTCACAACATTTTCCAAAAGCCATAGTATTTACTTCACATTTACCATAGGTATTGTTTCACATACAATCAAGAAATCACAGTCATATAGGATTTCATTCATCCAAGCACATAGAAGTCTAACACGTATTCGCCGATTTTCTTTATCGAGTAAAATACAAGTTCACTTGCACAACATCATTCATCATTCTTGGCATAATCGCACTTAGCAATTTCATATCCATGCATATACATCATTTCACACTCCCCAGCAATATATATATATATATTTTTTTTCAAAGACGTCATATTAACTTCTATTACCATTGAAATATTTTCATTTTCACCAGAGTAATATTCCCATCGCAATTTCCAACATCTCACAATTCAAATCAATACTCATAGATGTCGTTCATCACGAAAATCACAAATCATATAGAATCTCATTTATTCGATTCATAGCGATCTTAATCGCAAATCACTTGCATAACAACATTCATCTTTTATTTTGCATAATCATAATCCGCAAATTTCAATTGCATGCATAATCATCGTTTTATACTCCATCACAAATTTCCAAATATCACAATAACTCACATTCGCTTCAACTTCCAATATTTCATAATTCAAATCAATATTCAAGAGATACTTGTTACCTCGTTCATCGTGGTTGAGCGGTGATGAGTCGTGGTGTTGAGTCTTCGACGATTATTATTTAATCATTTTCCCCAAATTTCAGATTTTATTTCAACAAGACTCTTGGGTCCAGAGCGGAAAGAACTGAGGCTCTGATACCAACTGTAACAGCCCGACATTTCTAGGGTATAATAAATGCGGCGACTGCTACTTAGGCGAACTTAAAGCGACAAAAATGTAGACTAGGGTTTCAATTAAAGAGATTTACCCTAGCATTTAATGAAGTATCAAGGCAAAAGTCAACGGCTAACTCACGAGAATCAAGACTTAATAGAATAGGCTCAAAAGTCAAAGGTTTAGCATAATTCCAACAAAACGCAATAATTCCCCTCATTCCAAAACAAAGAATTAAGTTCACCACAACCAAAAATGATAGTTTCAAATATTCAGCGGAAGCATATCAAGAGAAAAGCGGAGCCATGTATGAAGACACGACTACACTTATAGTTCCAAACATCCATTTTATTCGATTCAATCTTCTCAACACCACCGACCGCCCATCGCCGCTCAACCTGCACATAGGGAAAACACATGCAGGGCTGAGTATTTTAAACATACTCAGTGGACTCATGCCAAAACATTTTATAGTTATGCCACCCTTACCATAGTGAACTCGAGTTTTTGCATTTATTGAAAGATAAGCATCGAGTCACAAAAAAAAATATATCATGGACTGGCCAGTCAAATAATACCTCCCATTTTCTCATCAATCATCATTTCATAGTGCGACGAAAGTGTGGCCACACTATTCGCCCACGAGATCGGCCGACTAGCAAGGACGGCTCCCGATCTCCCGTGTACACTAGCCTGATAGGGTTTGCGGCCCTACTCAGACCCGAATTCGTTTTTATAGCCACTGTAGCCTAATGGAGCGTACTCACAATCTAGGCATCAGGCAATCACAATATCCAAAATAATTTATAGGCATGGCATAACAGTTCAATCCACCCTTATTTCTCCAACATCATAAATTTGCACATAGAAGAGAGTTTAGAATAAAGCCCACCTCGATTTCTTTCGAGTTCAACAAAAATGCACTTCCTCTTGATATCCCACCGGGAACGCGAACTATCACCTTTAGTTCATATTTTTCAAATAAGTCTCAAATCATGGATTAAAATAATGCATGATCTCTCGTTTCCCATTTCCCTTCGATTATTTCCAAAATCAACAATCAGAATCAAAGTACGATTATCATATCGTTTTTATCACACAACAACTCCAGATTTATCATCAAATCGTGTCACGCATGAGTGTTTCCCACACACAACACACGCACACACACAAACACACATACACGCCTACCGAGGCGTGCACACCCACACACACACGGTCACACACACACATGCATCCAAATTCACCGATTAATTTCCCCCTTCACTCGTTCTACATGCATGTGGACTCAAGAACACCGATTAATCGGTAGAGGAAGAAAAGATTAATAATAGAAGTACCTTTTCTTGCAAAAACAAACGGTAGAAACAAGTAGAATCTTGATTCTTCAATGAATTCTTGAATTTCAGCTTCAATTCTTCTCCAAAAGATGAAGAATTAATGGAGAAAGTAGGAGAAAAATTTGAGAGAGAATGGAGAAGTGGGAGACGGTTTTTCCAAGAGTGGGAGGCGTGATTTTGGTGTGCTAGGGTTAAGTCTCTCACTCTTATTTATAGAATGCAAGATTTAATCCCACAATTAAATAATTAAAAGATTGGAGGAGATATGGTAGTTGTAATTGGCGTGATTTTCTAGGAGAAATAAGGGGATTTTGAATTTCTATGCTATTTATTTAGCATATGATTTAATTTGGATATTTCACGGAGTAGAATAAAATATCACGGAGCAAGATAAAAATAATAATATTTCTCTCAAAAAGTAGAAAGTGGCGTGACCTATTGATTCTCCACAAGGAAATCAATTTCAAATATTGTTTAAATAAGATATGGCAAGATCTTCTTGGATATGGCTAGATATACTAGGATATTTGAATTTATTTATGGAAGAGAATAAATAAGGGATCCAATAATAGAATAAAATAATCCCTTCTCCCATAAAATAGGAGATTTCGAAAATCTCCATGAACTAGTAGGGATTTCGAAAATTTCATGGAATATATAGGAATATCCGGACTTTGGATTTAATTCGGATAACTATCCCAAGCAATAATTAAATCCAAGAAAAATAGGATTTCTTTCCAATAAATAGGAGGGTCGAAAATTCCACATACTTAAAAAATGCTCCTATTTAATTCTCACTCATCCCTTAGAAAAACAATTCACCAAAAATATTATTTCTTCCCACATCAAAATATTCACATATTCGAATTTCCACCTCCATTCCACATTTTCCAACGACTTTGACCATTCCACGGCCACGTCATATTTTCCACCATGTTGACTATTCAATAGTCACGTCACATATTCAACAAGTTTATCTCAACTCAAAATCGCAATTAGGTCACATAGAATATTGCAATTAAATCACTCATCAATTAATTCCACATATCATAGCATTAAAAGTATTTAATGCAAAAAATTTTCACGTCACAAAATTAGGGTTCGAAAAAGCGGGGCGTTACATTTTTAGTAATGGGTCATCTTAATTGGGACAAATTAAAAAGGAAAATGAGTCATGTTCAATGGGAATGAGGAAGTACAATTTATGCTCTAATTTTCTTGATTGTTTAATTGTATTTTAGTTACCTAGTTTTATGTGATTTTTAACCTAATCGTTTCCAAAAACATTAAATTTTCTTATAGAATAAGATAAAAGTTACCTCCATGAGGTTCAACTCCATAATAGTACTACATATGAACTATATTCTTACAAGATAGTTGTAATATTATAACACTACAAATTTAAGCTTGATCAGTTCTTAATATAAGTATATAACGAAACACGAGTTCCAAATTACACATCAAGTTTTGACGTCGTGGCCAGTGAAACATCTTTGGAATTAAAATAAATAAACTTGATTTTTATAATAGAACTAGTATCACCCTCGTGCTATGACATATTGTATTTCCTTTAAAAATATGTATAATAATACATTATTATGCATTAAAAGTAGTATAAAAATACATTCTTATAATTAGGAGTACATAAATATTGATGACACAATATTACCAAAAATTAAAAAATAAAAATAAAACTTTGTATCTTTCATGATAGATTCTCGTGTTCTCGTATCTCCTCGACCCGTGCTCTGTAATATACTAATATAGTATTCATTATAATTAGCCCATAAATATTATCGAAAATCTATTTGATATCGTAAATCCTAAGTTTAATAGTGAAACAATGTCACCAAAAAATTCAAAAAAAAAAAAAAAAAAAAAAAAAAAAAAAAAAAAAAAAAAAACTTTGCATCTTTCATGATGGATTCTTTGTGTTCGTGTTTCTTCTCGACTCGCACTCTTGTAATATAGTATTTATTGATATTGACAAAAATCTATTTGATACCCTAAATCCAAACTTTAATAGTGAAACAAGTCAAAAAAAACTTTGCATCTTTTTATGATGGATTGTTTGTGCTTTTTGTTTCTTCTCAACCCATGCTCGGATGCTCCTCTAATATGCTCATTAAAATTAGCACATAAATATTGACAAAAATCTAGTAAATACAGAAACTTCATAACGTACATCAACCACATATAATTAAGAATATATATATAGTTTAATAGTGAAACTATCACAAAAAAAATTAAGAAATAATATTAAAACTTTGCATCTTTCACGATGGATTCTTCGTGTTTTATTTTCTGCAACACACATTTTATGTCGCTAAATAGTTTAATTACATACCTTTTAAGCAAACCTTCATACTTTCAGTCTAATTATTCTCTCTCAAGTTCTTCTCATTCCCATCCCTATCTATATATATCTATAGAGTTTTGATATATGTAAAACTCATTCTTAATACAAAAATACAGAACCAAGCATACATATGTCATTTTTAGGTCATCGTAAGCTTATTTTTATGTCATTATAATAAGCATGACATAAAATGATCTTAACATGACCTCAAACCCAAATTTTATAAAATGACCTAAAACTGCTTTATAATGACCCACTGTATTTTTCTTTAATTATTGACCATTAGATTGAAAAATCTCATGGTCAGGATTTGGTCTGGATTTTGTATTGAGATGCATTTTTGTATTGATCATTTTCCTCTATATATATATATAGGGTTTTGATCCATGCAAACCCATTTTTAATTCAAAAATACATAACCAAGCATATGGAGGTCATTTTTAGGTCATCGTAAGCTTATTTTTACATCATTATAATAAGGATGACATAAAAGGATCTTAACATGACCTCAACCCCAAAGTTTATAATATGACCTAAAACTGTTTTATAATGACCCTCCGTGTTTTTCTTTAATTATTGACCCTTAGATTGTCAAATCTCATGGTCAGGATTTGGTCTGGATTTTGTATTGGGGTCGATTTTTGTATTGATCATTTTCCTATATATATATATATATATATATATATATATATATAAGAGCATGAAACTCAAAATATATTGTCAATGCATGAAAGTTGAAAAGAATGAAAAGCGAGGAGAATCAATGGTACAAGATTTTGTTTCAACGTCTTTCAAGCATTGCATTCGGACCACAGTGTGTGTATGGAAAGTTCATGCTGAAAGAGTTATGAGTATATAATTGGTCGAGATTTGAAAGAGAAAAAGAAAAACAGATCGAGAAGCAAAACTCTTTCTACCTAGCTAAAATAGGTCATTTTTATCTAGCTCTCCTGCTGATCTAATCCTTATCTTCTAAACTCAAGTCCTTCCTCCTGCTTTCTTCAAATTTGTTCTCTCCATATACCTTGTACGTATTTTACGCGACATAAACTCTAGAAAGAAGCAAAAATCAATTAGCAACCCATAAAACCAAGAAACATCACAAAATCCTAAACAAAGTCAAACAGATCTCCCAAAAAATCACAAATCCATATCAATTTTCTGCTCAAAATGAAACTTCTTCCATTGTAAATTATTTTTCAAAAACCTTTAAACTTCATCTCCTCCATAACATAATAATAAGACAAACAACATTTTTTTGGGTATAAATGAGCCAATATTGCACAACCTTGTAAAACCTCTCTACTCACTCCAACCTCCCACTCACTCCATGTAGGCTTGTAATCAAATGTTTAAATGCTCTTTTAATTATATATTTTCAATTTAATAAAAAATTTTAAATTAAATGGCAATCTTGTAAATTTCTCCAAAACTCCCCTTTTATATGCTCTTTTAATTATAGATTTTCAATTTAATATAATTTTTAAAATTAAATGCCAATCTTGTAAATTTCTCCAAAACTCCCCTTTTATATATTGTATAGATGTATAGATTATCTAGATATGATGCAAATATGTAGATATTATAGAATTATCTAGAATTAAGTAGGAGAATATCTAGATATTTTAGTAGAAATATATAGATATTTTTAGTAGAATTCGTAGTAAAATATCTAGATTTTTATGGAGAAAACTAGATATAAAATATTAAAGAATCTAGTAGAGAATTCTAGAATATGGAATGAATGCCAATAAATATGACATAGTTGTATCATTTTCCACATCACCAACCTGTCCTAAATCATTTTCCATATATTTTACTCATTCTCCTCTCAAATATTTCCTTCATACTAAATTACTCCTACACATGTATCTTATGCTCCGGATATGAAGACGTAAATAGTGAATGCAATTATCTAGATGTATATCATAATTTGGATTACTAAGTTTTCACAAACGAAATGGAATGAGGAATTCAATAAAGGAATTCAATAAATTATTTAGGACACACCACACTTATCTAGATGTATATCATAATTTGGATTACTAAGTTTTTAGGAACGAAGTGGAACGAGAAATTCAAAAAAGGAATTCAATAAATTATTTAGGACACACCACACTTTGGATTACTAAGTAATTAAATAGTTATAGTGCTAACTCAATGCTTAATTGCTAACTACAACTCAATAATAGCCATTAGATATTCAAATTAAAGGCCTAGATCATCTACCACAAAATGTCAATACGATCAACAAAAAACGTCAATAAGTTTATAGGATTAATTCCAATAAAAATCAATAGGGGTATTAATGTCAAGTTAGTTATAACTAACTTTTAAAAGAAATTCCAAAACTTTAAATTCATATAACATATATCAAATTAAAGATAATTTTATAAGGATTCCAACGATATGCTACATGCATATGTTCCGACGTCAAAATTTGAAAAAAAAAATCTAGAATTTTCGTATTTTTCGTACACAGGTTAATGTCAATGCAGCTAAGATAATATGTCAATATAAAGCATATACAATGTCAATCCTAAATTTGTGTTGACATTCTCAAAGCATTGTGTTGATATTTTCGAAACACTATATTGACATTTTCATCCAAAACCCTAATTTGGCATTTTTTTTTATCTTTTTCGATTTAATTAATAAAAATTAAAATTACACGTGGCAAATTGTAGACCACACGTTTTTTAAAATCATGTGGCCTTAAATTAGTTGTAGTTAGCAATTAAATGATGAGTTAGCAATTGATCACTCCCCGTACTCATGCATACTACTTGTTGCTATTTTTTTATGTCTTAATGTTTAATTTTGTTTCATACCACTACAAAATGATCCTGAGATATAGGATTCAAACACTAAAATTCTCTACCTATGATTAGCTCTCCCATTTTAAGATATAGGATATAAACACTAAAATTCTCTACCTATGATTAGCTCTCTCATTTTACTACTAACCTTGAATCGGCATTCTTCTTTGAAAATTTCTTGCAACAAATTCTGCCTCTCAAGTTTGTGTATAAATATGTGGCCTCTCATAGCATTTTTCATCAGAGCTCATCGAGTTAATCAATTCCTATCAAAACAAAGCAGTTCGAATTCAATCAAAAAATGAAGCGCAATAGCCCTCTCGTCCCTCTAGCCTTCCTCCTCTTCCTGTCCATCACCACCACTCCCTCCGCCGCCACAAACGGGCCAAGCGCCATCTACGCCTTCGGCGACTCCATTCTCGACGCCGGCAACAACAACCACATCCTCACCCTCTGCCGCGCCGATCACGATCCCTACGGGTCCGACTTCCCTGGCCGAAGCCACACCGGAAGGTTCAGCAACGGCAAGATCCCCGGAGACTTCCTCGTCGCCGCTTACGGCCTCAAGGACATGTTGCCGGCCTACTCGGACGCCTCGGTCACCGACAAGGACCTAATCACCGGCGTCAGCTTCGCGTCGTCGTGCTCGGGCTACAGCCAAATGACCGCGCTGCAGCTGGGCGTCCACAACTTGGATAGACAGTTCTGGCATTTCGAAATGGCGTTTGACAAAATGCAGAAGGCATACGGCCTTCAAAAGGCAACACAAACAGTGGAGAAAGCACTCTTCTTGGTTGCAGCAGGCTCAACTGATATAATCAATGATTTCTATATGCAGCCACTCACTAGGGCCAAGTACTCTTACCCTGCCTACATTCAAATGTTGCTCCTAAACATGGAAAATTTTGTTATAGTACGTATCATATTCTTCATCTGTCATCCATTCTCTTTTAAATAGTACTGTATATTAATTATATTAATGGAGTATATAACTCTACTTTAAATCTTTTGTCAGTCATCTTGAATGAGACAGATGGAATATTACTGTATTAGTGACACTAATGACTAATTCAATTTTGATGTGACGGTGCAGTAATTGAGAAATGCCGGTGCTAGGAAGATAGCACTGGTTGGTGTTCCGCCGATTGGGTGTATGCCGGTAGATGCCTTCACCAACATCCCACCAATCAAGAACGAGAGTGGCGACCCTCTAAGGCGCGAGTGCAGAGATGACCACAACTCTGACGCCCAACAATACAACACTAATCTCGCAACCCGAATTAAGAAGATGATGGAAGCAATGCCTGATCTTAAGATTGTCTATGTGGACTACTACAACCCTATGATGAACATGATCAACAAGCCATACCAATATGGTGAGCTACCTATTTAACTAATTAATTACTAATTTCAGTAACATATTTCCTAATATTCTTGTATATGTATATAATTTTGTGATTTAGGGTTCAAGACTACACTAACCTCATGTTGTGGAACTGGTGCATTCGAGGTGGGGCCTCTTTGCAATATTGCCTCCCTCATGTGTCATGATCATTCAGAGTATGTATTTTGGGATTCATCTAATCCCACAGAAGCTGCTTACAAAGTTGTTGCAAAGAGTTTCAAAGACAGAGCGCTTAGTCAACTTTTTCCTGGAGTTAAGAATTAATTCAGGCTAGTTAGCTTTCTAGTTTTAGTTAGTCTATTCCATGCATTGCAAGAATTTCATTTTTAGTCAGTTTTTGGATCATTGTACTCAACCTTAGGTTGAATTTCTATTTATTTATCAATTATAAAGAGTTTTAATTCTAATAATTCAATCTATTGATTCACTTATTTACGATCATGAAATTAACATCAAAGTAGTGGTAATTTCAATAACAATAATTCATTAATACTCCATAATTATCTATGAAATATGAGATAATAATACTGGATGAATTATTATAAAAAATGCTTATAATCAGCACATTAAAGATGTATTCCTACTTTATTATTGTGTTGATGTTTTGCAATTCAAATTTATTGTTCTTTACATTAATTATTACTGTGCATATCTATCGATCAATATTAATATCTATATTACAAAACTATTACTTTCATTAATCAATTCATACTATCTAGACGATCAATTAAAAGAGAACTTTGATTTGTGGCCTAGAAAAAAGCAATGGATCCACTTTTATTGCATTACTAATCGTGTGTAATGTAATAACTCTCTTCATTTTTGGATCTGATTTAGGCTATACTCAAACATTGAATTGGTCATCCTCCTTTGACACTTTAAAATAGCATCCAAATCCTCCCTCCTTCCTTCTTGTTTGCTGTGTATAAATTTGGGGCATTTCATAGTTTGTTTATGTTTAACATTAAGTGTGAGCTAATTAGTTAATCAGTTAATTAATAGTACCTGCCAAAACAAAATGGAAAAAAATAGCCATCTCCCTATACTCTTCCTCCTCCTCTTCATCTCCATCAAAGTCATTCCGGCCGCCGCCGCCGCCGCTCGGCCAAGCGCCATATACGCATTCGGCGACGCCCTTCTCGACCCGGGCAACAACAACAACCTCCCCACCGTCTGCCGCGCCAATCACAAACCCTATGGACTCGACTTCCCGGGCCGAAGCCCCACGGGAAGGTTCACCAACGGGAAGCTCCCCGGGGACATGCTCGTCTCCGCTTTCCGCATCAAGGACGTATTGCCGGCCTACGCCGACTCAACCGTCGACGTCTACGGCCTCCTCACCGGCGTCAGCTTTGCGTCCGCGTGCTCGGGCTACCACGACCTGACGGCCGCGGAGGTCGGCGTCCTCAACTTGGACAAACAGTTCAAAAACTTCGAAAAGGCGTTTGTGAAAATGGAAGAGAGATTTGGGATTCAAAGGGCAACGGCAACAATAGGGAATGCATTGTTTATAATATCAGCAGGGTCAAGTGACATGCTTGATAATTACTATTTGTTGCCAACCACTAGGGCTAAGTATTCCCTACCTGCCTACCATGACATGTTGCTCAAAAACCTAGACACTTTAGTAAAAGTACGACTGTCATATTCTTCGTCTGTCATCCATTCACTTTTCGTAAATTAAAAAACTAATTAGGGTTTATGCAGAAATTGTACAAGGCCGGTGCCAAATATGTAGCTATCATTGGACTTCCGCCGCTAGGGTGTCTACCGGTGGACACCACCTTCTTTAAGAATAATGCAAATTTGACCGGTGACTTTTTAAGGCGGGAGTGCAAAGTGAAGCACAACAAGGACGCAAAGGAATACAACGCGAAGCTACAAGTTCGAGTGAGGAGGATGATGGTAGCAATGCCGACGCTCAAGGCTGTTTATATGGATATCTTCAACCCTATGATGGAGATGATTGATAAGCCTAATCAATTTGGTGAGCTATATATAATTACCTACTAGTACTACTTAGCATAACATAATACTATTATCTAATTATATTTTATGTATGTGTTTATAATTTTGTGATTTAGGGTTCAAGTCTACAAAAGAGGGATGTTGTGGAAGTGGTTCGGTGGAGTTGGGGCCACTTTGCAATGTAGCCTCAGTCGCATGTAATGTTCATTCGGAGTATGTGTTTTGGGATTCAATTAATCCATCAGAAGCTGCTTACAAAGCTCTTACAAACAATTTCAGAGCCAGACCACTTCGTCGTTTATTCCCTAGTTCTGTTTGAGGATTAAAAAATTGATGGCTAGCTACGAGATAATAATAATCATTCTTAGTTTGTCTATTTGTTTTATACTGTTTATCTTCGGGAATGATTTCATCTTCCCAATGTCATAATTGGTATAACATCCTCATATATTCGTCTTTGAGATTTGTCACTGTTTCCAATTTTAATTAAGGTTTAGTAGTCTAGTTTTCATACCAATATCCAAATTCCCCACCCCAAACTCCAAACAAAGAAAACAAGCTACTAATATCAATCAAATTTATCCACAAACAAGGGGGGATAGTACACATAATCATCTCTACCATTAAACTAGTAAAAACATAGTTCAATCAATTCATGGAGGCACTGCAAGCAAAGCTCAAATCTAGACAAATATGCCAAGATTTTCCAAATAAATTGGCCCATTATGGCGCCCATGGTTTGCTAACATGAGTTTGAAACAAACTTTATCTACCGCTAATCCACCCCTGAAGATGCGCTAATAAAAACTCCTTCTCAAGTGTACTATAGTTTGAGATAGGAAAAAAAACAAAAAAAGCTTAAGCACGGTTCTTATTCAACGCTCTTGGGGGAGATCAAGCCGGGTGCAGCTGCGACTTCTACTAACTGAAGACTAGTACCTGCAGCAATAAGATACAGAATGCAGTGCATAGTTAGTAGATCGTGGGATTAGGAATCAATCATTTATTTTTACATTTGAAGTAATGACAAGCCTAAATGAACTCCAATTAAATAATTCTACAGTTTGGCAGTGTACAAAACTTAGCTAGCTGCTTGAATTACCGAAATAGGATGCAAAGGGACTTTATTGATATGTTTAGTGGGCTCAACAGTGCTGCGTAGTCTCATACATTAGAGATTTAACAAGTACTAGGAACCAAATAAATTACTCAAAAAGTTTGAAGTTTATATAGGAACCTCTCTCAAAATGGGCATCCATACAGATAAAAGTATCAAACAGTTAGCTTGAGGGTGCATTCTCTTTTGTTGCAAATTTACCATAATAAAGTGCGGGATACAAATAAATGGGTATATTTTCCCACATTTTAGTGGTCTCCAATTTTTTATCAAGTTTTCTCTAGGGTGGAAAAAAAGGTTAGTCCTATACCAATGATAGAATCAAGTACAATTAGCTCAACGACAGAGATTATTAAGGGCCTTGGGATTTTCTGAAATTCCAATACATCTTAGTTCACAGTGATAGTCTATAACATTTTAACCATCTAGTATCTAGGGAGTGTTTACCTTCAGTGAGAGGATTACTTTGATAAATGATAGGACTGGGTATTCCAATAATAAGATGGTCAAACAAGTTCAAAATCAATCAATCCACCAAAGCAATTGGTAGGTTAGCTGTGAGCCTATATGTTCATTCTTTTAAGTTTTAACTAGAGCATTAGGTCGACATTAAGCACCACAGTAAAAAATTTATGCACTTATATAAACCATAATATGAAATTACATATCTATCAGGATATTGCCATAGGCTGATGCCGCAAGCCATAGCTCATGCTTGTTTAGATGTTTTGAGATCTGATTCCAAATCAAGCACTGATTTTGGGTTTTCTCATCTGCGCAAGCATTCTAATGATATGTATATGATAGCATTTCTTAGCTATGATAATGACATGGGCAATAAGCACTAAGCACTGATATTAAACAGCAGGATATCTTGTCTAAGATGATAGGTGTTTCATGCCGAGGATGAATGGAACATGCACTGATGTCAGACCACAGGATATCATGTTATGTTAGGAGGGAAGTTCACCACACAGTAGTTGAAAGTAGACAAATGAAGGGATAAAATGTAATGTCTTGTTATGGAAAGTCTACTGCTAAGCAAGAACACAGGAGAACTTTGATTACTTTACTTATCAGAACTGACTTCATTCCTTTAGGCTTGCCTTTTGCTTTTTACGTGGTTTTCATATCTAGTATTGATTATGAAATAGCTTTAAGGATATCAATAAACTGCATGCAAGCAGTCCCAATTCAAGAAAATTGACTGAAAAACATAAGCAACAATTTGAGCTGACCTTGAAAATTAGGATGTGATGAAGCATCACATTTTAGTGGACATCATGAACTTGTTTTTCCTCTCGGCTGGCTTCAGAATTTGAAAAGAGCACATTAAGTTTTCATCAACGCTCATCATTGCACCAGCATTATCAAATTCACCACAGTAGTTTGGAGCTGAGAAAACGGTTACAAGTTGCCTATCTGCAAAAAACTCATAACCATCCTCCACAACCTGAAATAAGATAGAGGTTAGGAACACAGTCTTAACCCAGGAACAGAGCAAAGATTGATTTACCTGATGAGCACGACAGACAAGGTCCAAATCATGTTTTGCCAGGAACTCTGAGACTGTATCAGCGCCAAATGTAAATGAAACTCCCCTATCATTCATTCCCCATCCTTTAACATCTTTACCAGGGTCTGACCATAACAAATCACAGAGCAAACCAGTGTCCGGTATAGCAGTCGGGCGGGGCAAACTCCTAATCTGATCCAGGTTATTCAGTTCTGGAGAAAGGCCCCCATGCATGCATAGTATCTTGTCATCGACTAGTGCAGCAACAGGAAGCCAATTAAAGCAGTCAGTGAAGGCTTTCCACAATTTCACATTGAAGCGGCGCTTGCATTCATCGTAAAATCCATATATCCTATTTATAGAAGCACATTCATGGTTTCCTCTAAGAAGGAAAAAATTCTCGGGGTACTTGATTTTGTATGCAAGCAATAAGCATATCGTCTCTAAACTCTGTTTCCCACGATCTACATAGTCACCCAAAAATAGGTAATTGGATTTTGGAGGGAACCCCCCGTACTCGAAAAGCCTTAAAAGATCGCTATATTGCCCATGGATGTCACCTGAAATAAGAACGGAATTACTACTGGTTAGTTTAACATTCATCACACAGCACTGCTAGAGACATGATTGATTGTTTTCAATTATTAAATAAACGATCGTTCATCATGATGCTACTAAGAGAAATTGATTAACTAATCACTTATAATTGAGCAAAACATTATTAAACAAAAAGCTAGTGAAACAAAAATATTTAGTAAATGTATTAAGTTTATGAACAGACTTTCGCAGTACGAAATTGGAGAAGTAATCTAACTACAAAGACATAAACTTCACATACAACCAAACCACCAGCCCCTCTTCTTTGTTTCCAAATGAGACACTGTTTTGGGTCATCAAGCACTTCCCTTTCCCTTGTCAAGACAACCGACAGAAACCAGGGTGAAAAGTCATATAACCATTCAATATGGGAATGTGGGATCTCAAAAGCTCCCTCCTGTTCCATTTACAGCACACGGCCTCAGTATATTAGATGTTCTTTCTTTATTTTTACTCCCTCAGTCCCATAGAAATTGGCCATATTTCCTTTTTCGTCCGTCCCATAGAAATTGGCCATATCCATTTATGATAACCTTTTTCTCCTTCTTTTTCTACTTTTTCATTTATGGACCCACCATCCACTACACAATTTCAACTATTTTTTCTCCTTCTCTCTTACTTTACCAAATTACGTATTAAAACCCGTGCCAACCCTAAAAGAGCCAATTTCTATGGGACGGAGGGAGTATTAAGTTTGTATAATCTATGACAAGTTGATTGCAAAATTCCTTCACTAATCACTGTTCAACTCTAAAGCATGATAGAACTTATTTTGTGCTCATGATAACTTTTCTCAGTGTCACTTATATTTTCCTATCTAGAGATGGAGGTATCTTGGTTAGCGACTACAGGCAGGATATTACTAAAGCTCCCTTATTCACTTTGTGGGGCAGTTTGTCATTTAACAAGACCTTGTTGATATTTAGTTTCCACTTTCCAACATGACACTCAAAAGCATTTCATTGAAGACTACAAACTTGATCCTGATTCCTGCTTAAAGCATTTCAGTGAAGACTACAAACATGACACTAAAAAGCATTTCATTTCTATGAAAACTGGACAATACCAACTGTCTTAATATTAGAAATAACTTTAGAACCCATATTTTACTTCATCTGAATCGGTGTTTGTGTCACATTTCTAAAGCTCTGAGCCATGAAGGTGCAGCATAAATTAATCGAGGAAGTACAAAACATTGCAATCTTAGCTCTAGCTGTATAAAAAACAACAACAAACCTAACACAACCACACAACATGTAGAATCAATGTAAGTTTTACATTTATGTATAAAAGAATACAAACAAAAGATTCCAAACAGGAGTACATGCATGTTATGATGACTTACCAGTGAAACACAATTAACAGAAAAGGAAACTATCTTCGTCACTACACTAGGTATGATAAAGTCCCAATTAGACTAGATCGAAGCTAAATATTGCACGGTGCCATTGTTAGCCTTTAATTCACCAAAATGATAGACAAAGGCCAAACATCACCAACCGATCCAACTAAAATTATACAAGGAACTTCAACTACATACAGCTACAGAAAATACAACCTCCCTGTAGAATTTCCAGTCTGGTCAACAATATTATGTGAATAATAGGGATTATCTTAACAGTAATATGCTAAATTAAGCTTTGAATTAAAATTGCATAATATTTGAGAAACTTAACAGCAATCATAGACTTGAATACCCAGGAAAAGAACAATAAAACAATTTAGGTTTTCCTAAAGCTTTTAGAACAAAAGCGGAAAACTTCACACACAAAAACAAGCAAAATCCCCAAAAATCATCAAATCAAAACCTTAATCCTAAAAAAAGCGAAAAAAATTACCACAAATCTTGATAGGTGCTTCGAGTTCGAGAAGATTGGGCTGATTAATGAAGATTTCACGCGATGCGGTACAAAGCTGCTTAATCTCAGACTCCGAGAGCTGCACTAATTTGCCCGGCTTCGAGGATCGGACCTCAATTAGTTTGTCAATTATCCTGTCCAAAACCACAGGGTCCATTAGCTCACCCTGCCGCCCTCTTTCCCTTCCTCTCGAGTGCGTTTTCTTCACACACACATACGCATGGGTGTGTGCGATTTTTGGGATTTTGAGCGAGAAGAGTCGTTTGCCCTGTTGCTCTGTGGGTCTCTGCAACAGATATTTTGGGGGTTTGAGAGAAAAGTAATTACGTAATGTTTTTGAATTGATTGGTGCATTGACTTCCAAAATTATTCATTTTAATATTAATATTTCATCTCATCAATGAAAAATATTGATGTTAAATTACATTATCAAAATTAGCGGGATTGTGAAATCAAGAATACTTTTCAAATATTCTTTTAACTTGAATTCATGAGTTTTAGTGAGAGATTGTGAGATTTTTCAACATATGTGAGGAAGGAACAAAATAGAAGGTCTCGTTAATTAAGATGCACATTTAATTAGAAAATTACTAATTCAGTTTGTCATGAAAATTATTTGGATTATATGGACCAATTATATAGTATAGTCGCATTCATTTATTTTAGCTAAGGATTCGTTTAGTCAAGGGTCATTTTCAAGTTATATGCCAACAATATAATTGTCTGAAAATTGTGTGGTTTTGATCAAAATTGCCTCACTTGTTAATATCTCTTTCTTTGATTGAAATTGAAATTATGTAACGGATAAGATGCAAAAAGACACTTTTAATATTCTCATAAATGACAGTTGAGGTGAGACACTAAAAGTGGTTATGATGTTTGAGAGATAAAAAGAGAATTAGTGAAATAGGAGAAACTTGAATATATATACATTCAAAATTGAGATTTAATTATTTTTGGGCTCGGTGAAATTAAGAAAAAGTTGAGCTTTTAAGTACAAACTTATGTTGTTTATATTTACTCCCTCCGGTTCTTCATAGTTGAGTCATTTTTTTATTTTGGAAAGTTTCTTCTTAGTTGAGTCATTTTCATATATGGTAACTTTTTTCTCTTTCTTACTTTACTTTCTCTTACTTTATTCTATCTGTTTTATTCACTTTATACTTTATTCTCTCTACCTTTTCCTCTCTCTTACTTTTTTATCTCTTTATTAAACACACCTAACATTCATTTCTAAAACTCCATGCCGAAAAGTTCGGCCTCAACTATGAAGAAACAGAGGGAGTACTTCAGTTTGTTTATCTTCAGATCTAGACATCATCTACAAAAGATGATGGACAATGTCATCAAACAACGGTGAGTCATCGATAACTTTCACTGTGTTCGATTCCACGAGTCTCGTATTCGGGATATATTACTTTTGATCATACAACGACAAATAGTGCACCCGATTTCTATTTCCACACTAATTTTTCTATATGATCATTCAAGAGACCCCATTAAGCGTCACAAGTTAAAGGAAAAAGGTTATTTTGTCATGTATTTTTTAGAACCACTTTGGTATACAATCAAGATGAGATCATGTTCTCAAGCCTAGTTTTTGAAACTCAATTATTGGACATAGAAGTTCAAATGATCGTCACAATTTTTATCAAAAATAAATCTTCATAAATTTATTTCTATAAATTGAATGGAATAATATTGTGCTGACAACTATAAAAGTAAAAAAGTAGTAATACTATTGCATGTGGCTAAATAAAAATCTAAATCTAAATCAAACCTTTTCAAGCACATCTTGGCTGGAGATACGTCAGAAATTGTAAAAGAAGTCACAAAAGGAATAACACTAAATCCAAGTTTACATCTTTACCTCCCATAAAATATATTAGGTGATTTGTTCTCGATTTTTATACTGACAAAATATAACTTTATGAAATCTTAAACGGGTTATAGTAGTAGTCCAATTATTCGATCAATTTCCTTTAGGAGTATCTTATAAGGAGTGGAATTTAGTGATGTCGCTGGTTTAAGAACTCATCCAAAAAATCGAAACTTTAACCAACCCGATGAGATAATACATGATTTCAGTATTGGTTCCGATTCAACATCGGGTGATTTTGTAATAAGAATACTTTTTAAAATATATTCATGAAAAGTTTAAATTATTTTTAAGTAATAACAAATAGGGCATTATCCTTATATCCAAAAGTTGTTAGTTGCTAACTAATTTGTATGCCCCACAACACTAACGTAACGTAATTGCATTAATATTTGAGCATCGTTTACTTTTAATTAGATTGCGCAATCGTAACAAGTTAGTTCATATCGTTGAAAGGAATAGAATATATCTTAAACTTTACATAATTGAAAATTAAATTTTAAGTTAAATGTGTTTTGAAACAAGGCTGATTATTCTTGCAGCAGACAGATCTAATCTTTATGATAGATTCGCCATTTGTCTCCCTTCTTTAATAAAGCCAAGTATCATGCTGATCTAATAACTACACTTTTTTTCTTGGCTTAAAAAAGAAGAATGCATGATAATAATTATACCTTTTCTCAATGGAATTCTTTCCACACTAGTTTACCTATATATGTTTCAACTTCTACTAAAGGAAGAATTTCAATTAAACAAAATACATTTCAAGTTTGACAAATTAAATTTTTTGAAATAATTAAAACTAGGGGTGGCTGGAGGATTTCAATTCTATACCTTAAATGAATCGGTCATGAGAATTTTATCCAGTGATTTTTAGATTTTTCACATGCTAAAAATGCAAATATTCCCTTAGTCTTGAGGCTATATTGTTATTTTTTAAGTATGGTGATTGAAGAAGTTTGAAAGCATTTTCATTGTTGATAACCCCATTATTTGCAACTTTTGACTTGTTTTCCTTTCTAGGTGAAAGACCATAAAAATATACATCAAAGGTGACTTTAGTCTTTAGGTCTCATTTTTCACTAGAGATATAACATGTTTTAGAACTTCACTAAGAAATCCATGCGAGGTGTCGAATTATTATAATATGGTACAATATAATCGTCTTACGATTGTGCATATTTATGATTATCTATTGAATAACCTGATTACGTGATTTATAAGTTAATATAAATATGATGGTCAAACGATCATCTATAACAATTATTAGGACCAATGGTGCGGAGATAACTCTATTTGTTATGGTTGAAATTGAAGTTAGAATAAAGCTATGAATTTGTTCTCTATATAAGAGGCCATGACCTCTAAGTGATAGTATCTCATTCCTATCAACCGAAGGTACCAAACGAGAAACATAGTAGTAACTCTTTATCTACATTTTCATACGTATCATTTGCAAGACGCTCAACCCTACTTGAGATTCATCGAGGCATGAACACAAGTACGCTTCTGCATTCATTATCCTTCGTATTCAACATGTATTAATTTGCCTGCGAATCATATTCCAAAAATACCTAATTATTCATTAGACTGGACTCTCTAGCTAGTTAATGTTATAAAAGCTGAAAAGGTGAAATCAAACTCTAGTGAGAGCCATATGCATTCATGTTGTAAAGTTGAAAGATAACACCAAAGGTGGTGGGCAAGAAGATTGTAGTTCACTCAAACTCAAGTTGATAAATTCATAGCCTTTCTGCATATTCCCTTCCTTTTTCTGATCTGACCTCAATCCTCATCACCAGATTCTCCCACCATTAACTTTCTTCTCTTGTTTCTCCAAGCCAAGAATCTCTTTCCCCCATCTCAGATTCTCTCTTTTCTCCACCTTTATTTACAATGCTGTTTTCCTCTTCCTCTCTCTCCCCTCCTCCTCTCTCAGTCCCTTTCACCATTGAAAATTTTTACAACCTTCTCTTCAACCTGGAAATACCTCATGTCTTCCTCAAATGTCAACCACCTTGCCCAGCCTTGCATTTATGGTATGAATTTCTCCTTTTTTCCTAACTAACTTAACAAATTTTGCCTTTTTTCACAATTCCCACATGATATTTTTGTTTTGAGGGATGAATTTTGCTTCTGTTTGCCTCAAGATTATACCTTTTTGCCAATTTAGTAATGCCCTTATTCATATTTATATCAGTTATGCATCAAGAAGGTTGTTTCTGTATAATCTGGATTAATCATAACTATGTGTAAGGGCTATTTGAGGCTGCATTTTGATCTAGTTCTTAGTTTAGTTTTCAGTTTTTTTGAGGTTTGGGCTACTTTTCTTCACTCTTGTATAACTAACTGTTCAAGCATTAAGAAATTTATGTATTAATTGTGGGGTTTAAGCAGGGAATATCGTCTCTTCGTACGGAGAGAGGAAGTCGCGCCTCATGAGATGGCTGAGCAAGGTTTTCCAAGGTGGAGGTAGTAGAAGGAGAGCTGCAACGGGGGTGCAACAGCCCGGTGATGGAAATGTCATCTTACGAGCCCCAACTAGATCTTCGGTATTGATCCCTCTGTCTCTAAATGTGCCTTATGTTCATCTTTCAATGTAGAATTTTCATCACTAGTTGTCTGCTGTTGGAATATTATACTTTAGTGATTATTTTTGTGCTCTATCTTAAGATTTTGAATTTAAAAGTGCGGTTTGAAGATAGGTGGAATATATTCCTGATATGAATATATCAATAGAGATGTTTCAAATTGGTATCATATACTTATCCTACTTTAGATATTTTTTTTATCTTCTAAGATTTTCTTATCTTAAATCCAACTGAGTTGTCAACTGCATTATCCCAAAGAAAGAAAAGTAGATCTTGGATAGAGCTAAACCACACATACTATTGGAGATCAGAAAAAGAACTAATTAGTGCTTAATTATTATATGATCCTGCCTTTTGTTGTCATAATTCTGTACTATTATCTTTGATAATTGCATATTGCATTATTCTACAAAGTTTGAATTTGCATGGCTTGATCGAAAACAATAAGAAATGGAAAGTTCATTGACAACGAATGAACAGTTTTCGATTGTTAAACTTTCGCTGGTTGGGCCTGCAGGATGACCGGTCTCGGGCCAATAGAGAGAAAGAGGAATTAGATCGCGCAGTAGCTGCCTCTTTGAACGAAGATCTAAGCAAACCGAATGGTAATATCTTCTTGTTTTCATCCTCAACAGCAACCACATAATGAGTGAAATCTAAGGTGATGGACTTAACTGTGCAGGCTATAGATGGAGAACTGCCAACGATGAAGATCTAGCGAGAACACTTCACGACAGTTTAAACTCAGCCCCATATAACCCTCAGTATGGCCCTAGAGACTATTATCCGGAGGCCTATAGGTACTTTTTTTTACACAATTTCTGCCAAGAGATCTTGAAAATTTCTTCACAAATTTCTAGTTTTTCCTGTCAATGATGCAGTGATCTTTTGCAGAAAGTGTGGAGGGTGCGAACGTGAAATCGTGCAGGGGAACTATCTCGGATGCATGGGGACATTTTTTCATCCCGAGTGCTTCTGCTGCTTCGCGTGTGGTCACCCTATTACTGAGCTTGAGGTATTTTGGTCCTTTGGTCTTTAGTTAGTACTGCTCATATCAATCGAACGTTATCATCGAACCTTTTTTAATATGCAATTCTTTTTGTTTAGTATAGTTCTCTTTGTCAGGAAAAGACACATACCACAAGTCTTGCTTCAAGGAGCTCACTCATCCAAAATGTGAAGTCTGTCATCAGTTTGTAAGTAACATCATCCATTTATTTAACTCCCAGTCATTGAAATCAGATTATTCACATTAATTTGCTACTGTCCATTAAATCTGCAGATTCCCACTAATGGAGCTGGCTTGATCGAATACAGATGCCACCCGTTCTGGTCTCAAAAGTACTGTCCTTCACACGAACACGACAACACAGCTAGGTGTTGCAGTTGCGAACGTTTGGAGGTATACATTTTTTGTCATTTTTACACTGTTAAATGAAATTCTTAAGCTTACAGTTTTTTGTTGTTTCAACTTTGAAGTCATGGAATACTAGATACATATCGCTGGGAGATAGTCGTAGCATATGCTTGGAGTGTATGGAGTCGGCTATCATGGACACCGGTGACTGCCAGCCGTTGTACCATGCCATTAGGGACTACTATGAGGGACTGAACATGAGGATTGATCAGCAAATTCCAATGCTTCTTGTTGAAAGAATAGCCCTTAACGAGGCCATTGAGGGCGAGAAGCATGTAAGTATTTTCTCCATATCCATTTTTTTGTATTGTTGATTACTAGTAGTATTATTTATACGAATGACTACCATTTTGCAGGGCTATCATCACATGCCGGAAACAAGAGGCTTATGCTTATCCGAAGAGCAAACTGTTACTAGTGTAAGCTCTTCTCCAGTAGCATTGGATCATTCTTTCCTTCAACAGAAGTTTTATTAGGTTGTTTGTTTCAAATTCTGTGTCGTACGACCAATATTCAGGTGTCGAGAAGGCCAAGAATGGAGCGGTGTGGACTAGTGGGAATGAGGACACAACTGCAGAAGCTGGTTAGGAGGTGTGATGTTACAGCCATTCTGGTTTTGTATGGCCTTCCAAGGTAACTACTGTCTAGCTAGATCTCGGGTTTGCAACGTTGAATGTGTTTAACCAATTGTTGCTGCAGGTTGCTGACTGGAGCAATCCTTGCACACGAGCTGATGCACGGATGGCTACGTCTCAATGGTATTGATCCGAGCCCTTAAAATGGTGTCTCACTTCACATTAATGATGGTTTGTACGCGCCTTCTATGTTAAATAAGTCATTCCACTTATGGCACTATGCAGGCTATCGCCATCTGAGGCACGAGGTGGAAGAAGGTATCTGTCAAGTGCTCGCGCGCCTATGGCTGGAGTCAGAGGTATTGAGCATACCATCCACCACCTTTACAGCTTCGTCTTCCTCCTCCTCATCATCGTCATATTCTCCTTGGTCAGCATCCAAGAAGGGAGGTAAGTCGACTGTCGAGAACAAGCTAGGCGAGTTTTTTATGCACCAGATCGCCCACGATGCATCTCCAGCATATGGAGGGGGGTATAGAGCCGCCATGGCAGCCGTGAATAGGTATGGTCTACGACGTACGTTGGACCATATTCGACTCACGGGAACCTTCCCGGAATAGTGAGTTGAGATGAAAGAGGAGGTTCTCAAAAGATTGAGTTGATCATATATTAGTGGATCATATGATCTATTCATACAACTTCAAATGTGAATGCATAGTGTTATGTATGAAAATGAGGGGAATAATTTTTATTTTTATTTTGTTTAAAAAATTGTGATCTTCAGAGATTCTTCCGCATATTGACCTGTTATGAGTTGGCTTTATAAGATTGGCTAAATAAGAAATTTTGTGTTTTATTTAGAATTGAAATTTAGAATTTGTGTATATCTCTATCTTAAAATTATGTTTTCAATATCAGATCATAATATCATATCTATTAAACAAACAACATATTATGCGATTATGTTATCTCTAATTCATTAAATCGAATTACCCTTGGGGTTACAATAGTAAGTGTCGATTCAGGCCACTGATTCGAAATTTACCCTTGGCTCGGATTGGCCAAAACATAGTACTTATACTCATCACAGACTCCAACTAATCATTCTACTACGAGAGTAGTTGTAATAATATAAGCAATAAAAAAGAAATGTTAATCAATTACTTGAGAAAATGAAGTTTCCTAGTGTAAGTTATATAAATTTGACAGATTTTAACACATCCGACCTTAGCTCAGTTGGTAGAGCGGAGGACTGTAGTTTGTGCTGATATCCTTAGGTCACTGGTTCGAATCCGGTAGGTCGGAATTTTTTTCTGTATACTTTTTTTGCCAGCTAATTAATCATAATATCCTATTAACCCATAATTTCTTGATAAAAAATTACTCACTATCCTTTCTTTTATACCAATCTCTGTCCCTATATGAGATTATAATGCAATACTGAAATTCTAACATTTTGATAAATTTGTTTATCGAAAATAATTGAATTTTTTTAAAATCTTGCCATATGCCATTTGAACGCCCTAGGGCAATGTGTGTATGTAATCGCTGTCTATTTTCCCTTCGTATCAATATGATTTCTTAGCATGAAGAAAAATGGATAAATAACATCATTCTCTCATTCTATGAATAAGTATATTAATTTGGTCAAAGTGATCATCCTCGCAAATTGCATTGCGCATCTTCATTCCTTGAATTGAAAACCAAATTTTTAAAGAAACACTAACCAAAAGCCAGAATTTCAATTATTGGTTAAAAACAACGGACTTGATTAGTTCAACAACACCCCTAAATGTTTCAATAGTTTGTTCTTGCATAACTCAACTGGTTTTCCAATTAGTTATACTTAAGAAATTCATCTCCAACTAATTCTTTTGCCAAGCAAAAACTAACCATTTTGGATAGCCAATATTTAGTGAATGTTGGGATATTACCTATTTCTACTTAACTTTTGAGAGGAAATAACTAGATTCTCATGTAACTTGATTCATAGAGTACTTCCCCAGCCAGTTCGTTGTACCAATCGAAACCAAACATAAATACTGCGATTTACTGATAATGGCTGTTCAAACTATCAAGAAAGCTCAGAGATAAGCAAATTCTTTCACAAAAGGAAGGCAAATAGAAATAAAAATCCAATCTTTATATTCAAAATGATAGGACAAAGTAAATAACAATACTACATGATGAAATCAAACCAATAAAAATCTCTTCACCA
Source organism: Salvia hispanica (assembly GCF_023119035.1). Classification (NCBI taxonomy): domain Eukaryota; kingdom Viridiplantae; phylum Streptophyta; class Magnoliopsida; order Lamiales; family Lamiaceae; genus Salvia; species Salvia hispanica. The sequence continues at coordinate 25,128,626 of NC_062965.1, forward strand.
ATTACTTCTCAGATGAATTCGGTCCCCTCTTCTTTCCAAAGCCAACAACTGCAACAAATACACGAATACCAGCTTATGAATTTCGTCCCCTCTTCTTTCCACATATCAATTCATTCATAATGATACATATCTAATCAAACACATCACTGAAACTAGGGTTCAATTTCCAATCCTATAATCCCCAATTCAGAAGAAAAAATCAAACAAATACAATCATGCTAAATGCAAACAATACATTATGGTAAATTCAATAAAACACAATTAGGTCATAATGCAACAGAATTCTAGCAAAAAAACACACAAGAGAAGAGTGAGATTACCGGCGGTGACGAAACGGCGATTGTACTGCATCCGCTTGTGAGCTCGGCCGCGCGGCTTCTTCTTCTTGTCCTGCTTCGCAACCTTGGGCGTCTGCCCTCTCACCTTACCGGCACGTGCCAACGAACCGTGGACCTTACCCATGATTGATTAATCGATTGATTGAATGAATCAAGAGAGAGAGCAGCAGCAATGGGAGAGGTTACAGTGAAGGTTAGGGTTAGCATGATATATAAATATAAATATTAATTGGGTATTTTTTCCAAAAAATGAAAGCCCACCTATAACATTTGGTTTATTTTCTGATCTTATTTTCTTGGATTTTCTAACTTGGGCTATCAAACATGCCGGAAGTAAAAAAGAATGTGATTAAAGAATTTCTAATAAAAATGAGATTTTCGGCAATTAAAAAATTTATATAAATACATATAGACTAATTTTGATGAATAAACCAAAATGATACTACTACTATTTATTGTGGATTGAGGGAATATTTGATTATTACTGGTACTCTCGTTCTAGAATCGCCGATTCCAAACAAGGGAAATGAAACCGTAAGTAGATTCACAAATTCGGTTTTGAACCCATAACTGACGAATCCAGTTTCCATTTTAAATCAAGGGCTTTGGTCGATTTTAGCCAACATTTACTGATTTTCAGTTTTTTTTCAAGGTTTTTTCTGATTTTTTTTATTTATTTATCATGGTTTATTGGTTTTGGCCCAACATAGGCGGTTGATTGCTGGTTATGGTTCCAAAAATTCTTGAATGGAATGATATCGGTTGAATTGGTATAGCCAATTTCAGTTTCAACACATTAAAACATTTATGGTACCAAATTAGAACTGCAAGTTCAATTGCAAATTGAATCGACAGTTTCAATTTAATCCTACATTCCTATGTAAGTAGTGAAATTCTTTCACCTAACTAAAAATTTTAATCCAAACGACTTTGATGTACATTTGGAAACAAGCCCATATTACGAGCTACATAGTCAAGTTCTTTGATTTTGACATTTCCTACTTGCAAAAAACATTAAGATAATCTTTTTGAAAATATAGATCTTATTTGTGTTACCCACAGCTGTATGCCTGTATCTCAAAAAGAAGCTTTTTTATTTTTTTTTGCTTTGAATCGTAACTAAGTTCTTGTATTCATATAACTTGGACATTTTGCACCAATCAATCAATAGAGCCCATGCTACACGCCCAATCGATTCATGTTTCCATATTTACACTTGTTTTTTCAACTTGAAATTGAACAACGACAAACATGGTTGTTACTCTTTTAAGTCGCTATAGAATAAATGAAACCTGAAAGCGAAATGTCTAAATTAATTTCAACGATACCTTCGATTTGTTCATTATAAATTTCGTGCTAATTACTTTACGACATTGATTTCTCTCATAATGAAATTTACAAATATTTTTAGTAACAACTCACCACTCAAATATTTGAAATTACTTAAACTCCAAACCTTTTGATTAATTTGAGGAAAATGACTTAACAACTAGTAGAATTTCATCGTCCAAAAATGCTCTTAGAGCACTCCCAATGGGGGTGGCGAAAATCCGGCGATAAATCGCCGGCCGTTGTGGTGAAAACGGCGATAATTCGGCGATAATGTTACCGTTTTTTCGCCAACCGGCGTTTTATCGCCGGATTATCGCCGAGCGATCGCCGGCCATTGTGGGCGACGCTCGGCGATAAATCGGCGATATTTAAATTTTTTTTTTTTTTTTTTTTTTCGGCCCAACGGCTATTTTTACATCCCACCCCTATAAATATTTCCTCCACTTCCTCCATTCATCACCCACAATCTTCATTCTCTCCATTTTCAATCTCTTCTCCCAATCTTCAATCTTCATCAAATTATGAGCTTTTGGAAGAAAAATTCCCGCTCGGGTAAGGGTAAGGGTAAGGGGAAAGAGTCGAGTTCACAAATTCCCAACATGGATGAAGCAAACGAGCAGTGGATGCACTCGTTGTTAGCGATGGGTTCTCCTCCCGGCCAACTTCCATACACGGGTCCGTCTCCTTTGCAGACTCCTCCGGCGCGGAGACGTTCTCCGTACTTCAACTATGCCGCAGAATGCCCTCTCCAGCCGACGATGTGTATCGGCCCCAGTTCGACACCCCCGGATCAACCCCGGGCGACCAAGAATCTCAGGCCGCGACACTCGAGCGCGGAGGACTTCGAGGTGGAAGAAACGCCCACCGAGCCGCTGCGGCGAGATACGGGTTCCGATGAGAGGCCGAATCGGGTAAGGACTACTTACACTCGCAAGAGTCCGAGGCCGATAGCCACCTGCTGGGCGGACACGTCACGAACGCGGAGCGCAAAGCAACTACGGGCACCGAGATCATATTCCGGGAGCGGGTTGCCGCGAAGTACAGGAGCCACAAGACCGCCTCAATGAAGGACCATGGCGGCGAGGCGATCCGTCGGCATTGGGAGCGCCTCATGAGGGACTGCGGCCACTTCAACGGTATTTATTCTAACTTGTTGGCCGACATGCCCAGTGGCCAGAACGAGCATATGGTCCGAGATGAGGCCATGCAGAGGTATTGTGGCAAGTACTTGTCGAAGGGGTTCAAGTATTGGAACATCTACGATAAGCTGAAGGATCTCCCCAAATTCCGGACGGGGATGCACGCCGCGCTGCACGGGAAATCGGTGCGCTCGCGACTTAGCGTTTCGGAGAGCGAGGGGAGCGCGACCCACATCGACTTGAGTGGGGATGGTCCGCACGAGCGCCCGGAGGGAGCGAAGAAGGCGAAGGGGAGGCGGAAGGGGAAGGGCACAACGTCGGAAGTCGGTTCGGAACCCCACATCGACTTAGAAAAAGCCACTTATTCGAACAATGTCGCCAATCTGACGCAGATGTACACGCTGTACTTCACCGGCGGCGGGACCCCTGAAGAAAAGGCGGCCCTCTGGAAATGCATCCAAGGCCTGCAGATTAAGATGGGCCTCGAGCCCGACGCCCCTCCGGCCCCTCCGTCTTAGTTTTTTTTTTTTAAATCTTTGTTTATTTGCCGTTTTTATTTGTAGTTTTTTTTTTCTCGTTGTATTATATTTTCCAATGATTAATACAACGATGAATTGTTCATTATTAGTCTATTTATTAAATACATTTGTAGGGAAAATTAAATAATATAAAAAATAATGATGTAAAAATGAAATGTTGAGTTAGGGAGAAATAAGGGAGAAACCATTGTATCAGTTGGCTAAAAACTGGGGATAAAATGTGATGATGATGTGGCGCTGATGTGGCAGGAATTAGGAAGAAATAAGGGAGAAATAAGGGAGTGCCATTGGGAGTGCTCTTATGCTTTTTTATTCTGAATTCGAATATCATACCGAAATTGAATAATATTATTTGTTCATAAGCTCTATTGTACATATAGATAAAACATTAGTATAAAGTAGAAGGATTCGTCGATGGACATCCGATATCAATACTAGTATTTTTGCTTTGGACCAAATTTTCATAGAGTTATTTTTAAGTCACAGTCAAAAAAATCTTATACTACTACTACAAATTAAATGGGATGAATTTGCACCTAATCATATTAAATTCATTGGAAAATCATGCATGTTCGAGACAAATATATCTTCCTTAGCTTGTAGTTTGACTAACATGACCTTTTCTATGGAAGCATCTATTTACTTTTACATTTTGTGAAAAACAAATTTGAAAATATATAACCAATTTGATCCCAACCATACTCCATTTATATGTTTGAATCTATTACATGATGTTCTTTGTATTAACATTTTGGCTGATATATATTATATATACCTAAGTTTTTTTAATCTAAAGTTTTGCTATTTTACAAGACGATTATTAGACGAAAATATGCTACATTTACTTCTGAGAAATTTAGTGCCAATATTTGGCTAAAATTTGCTATTAATTTCTTAGTAATAAAGAAATTAAAAATTATTTCCAATTGATCACTTTTTGGGGCGAGTTGAATTCAAACTTGCACTTCGATCGGACTTTAGAAAAACTTTAATTACTTTTAGTTTGAATTCAAACACCTATATATATGTAAATATGTAGCTGAAGTTTACAAAAGTTCAATATTATCTTTTTATTATTCCTCTTAGCATATACATATATTTTTCTTGAAGCTGAGAAAAGTTTAAGAGCCATGTTTAACAAACAAGTAAAATGCTTGATTTTGTTTCTCATATCTTTTATTGCCATCAATCATCACATTCGGAGCTCTCAAGCCACAGCTGCTGTTCTTAATTATCAACAGAGTAAGTCTCTTGACATACATGTGTGCAGTTAGTTAACTCTTAATGTGTCAGGCTTGAAACTCATGGGTAGGCCTGAATAATCCGATAGAAATATAACTAAACTTTTATAGCCAAAAAAATCATTACTCGAACTCTTATTTAAGAGTTTCATTTTAGTTTCAAGTTAAAACTGACACTCATTTACGAGTACTTTCGTTTATTTATAAATACAAAATTATCAAGAAAATATTCAGTTAGAATAATTTAATTATTTTGAACCCGTGAGTCGGGTTAGCCTGAAACCGGAAAGTTAGGGTTAGAATTGAAAATATCTAGCTGGAAAAGTTACAAACCGAATAACTTGCATATTGCATATGAATGAATAGCTAACCCGATAAGAGTAGCCCAAACTCGAGAGGATTGACATGATTAACAATTTAACATTCCTATATTACTACTAATAAACGTGGCTAAAGCTTTTCTTTCATTACTTTGGAATATTCAGGAACGTTCTCGAGCATTGGATTAGTGTGTCATTGTTGCGATGAAGCAAATGGGGAGTGCAAAGACAAATGGGAGGGCAATTGTCAGAACAAGCTTAAATGTGTTCCATGGAAGCATCAATTTTAGTCAAGTAATAGTAATATTATTGTCAATTCATTATTCATGAATCAATTTTAGTCAAGTAATAGTAATAGTAATATTATTGTCAATACACATAACACTCAGAAATAAAAATTCATGATTCATTTCTCTGCAACTGATAAGCTCAGCCAGTCTAGACCCGTTTCATTTCTCTGGTGGGTTAGTCTTGAGCCCAACTGCGTTGGGTCAACCCAGTCCAGTTGGCAACTCTAGTCTCTTGAATACTACACCACTGCTACTACTGTTGTTTGTTGTCTAATGAATTCTACAATTACATTGTTTCAAGTGTTTTAGTTAAGATTCACTAAATTTTTCCTTACATATTTGGGTTTTTATTGAAAATTTCAAAAACTGGCAGGATTGATTTAGTAATTTAGGTTTTATTCACCTGCAAAATAATTCGCACCTTATGACAAGTTAAAAGGTGAAAAAGATGATGCTCAAGAAAATTCACATGCCAAAGGATATATAATGGCAGCTTTGAGTTGGGAGTTGCTCATTAAAAATGTCCTACATACAATGAATGGCTTGCATAATTGATATATGACGTTAAATTGATGGAACTTTTTTCAGTTCGATGTCGGCCCGAACCAAAAATGGCACGAAATTAAATAGCTAATCAATAATTAAGTAAATTAGTCTCTGATTAACATTTTTATGTTAATATTCCTATGAACTCGTATCAAACCATCTTGAATCTATGTTTTATTATAAGTAAAAAATGGTCAAATTAAAGTTTTAGTATAAGTAAAAAATGGTCAAATTAAAGAAATGACAAGTCTGAAAGTTCAACAATACAATAATTTTCACAAGCAGTCAAGAAGCTTATTACAAACAGCAAACCAACAATACAAACTTGAAGGTGTCTGAACAACAAAAAAACAGAAGATGTTAATGAGAAAATACCAAAAGAAGAAGGATCACACCTCTCATAAAATCTGAAGGGGTCACCTTATACCAATCAAGATAGTATTAAAATACATTAACAAGATAAGTAATACATTGTGTTTGGAATTCATTGCTATAATCAAATGATACACAACGAAAATTATGTATAGATAGAAAGATGAATATTTCAAGTAATTAGCATAAAGTTGCTCCCAATTTTATTTCAATCGCGGCAAAGAGATAAGCACTACTCATATCTCTTGCTTTTTATCCTCTGCATGCTTTAATTGATTATTACAAACAAGCCTATCTAGTTGAGATTCTTTCCTTCTAGCTACAATGTTTCACCATGTAATAATAAAGTGTTCTATGCTTTATAAATGTGAATGATGTGCATTTTTAAAAAATGGCAATCGCAACTTTTAGTTTTAAGGATATCCAAAAGCAAAGTTGGTGTGCGCAAAATAGTAGTATAAAAATAATATATCTTTAATTTCCAAGAAAAGATTATGAATACATTTAAAAATTATCTTACTTTGTATGATGACATATAGGCAAGAAAATTATCTAAGGGGGGCCACATAATATTTAAAATGCAAATCAAATTAATTAATTATTGCAATATGGGCTAATTAATCAAGATCACTTGAATGTGGACCTATTTTAATTATAAGACTATTTGATTGAAATGATCGATGAAATTAAAGTGAATATGGGCTAATTAATCAAGATCACTTGAATGTGGACCTATTTTAATCATAAGACTATTTGATTGAAATGATCGATGAGATTAAAGTGAAATGCAACCACTTTAATTATTTGTGGGTGTATGGCCTTAAATACGATGATATGAGAAAATGAGCTAGAAACAAAGTTGAGTCGATTCATAACTTTTGAAGATAGCTCATCACATATGTGATATGACTAGCTATCATGAAGAAAATTTCGAATTATTCAAAAAACCTTTGTTTTATTATTTTCCCTATTTATATACTATTGTGGCTCCATTCCTCAGTAAAGGGTCGTTGCATTTCAGCAATGGATAGGGGTCAAGGGCCAAAATAAAAGGATGGATGAAAAGCTAGCAAAAATGAATCCATGCACAAAAGAAATTTAAAAAAATCTACAGAGATAGTTTTGGACTCCAATTTAAAAAGAAATTGAAGGAAGAATATTATTAATTTACTATCACATGTTGAATTGATCTCTTTCTTTTCTCAAATCAAATATTCTCTTTAAATATACGTCAATGGAAATAATATACCCTAAGAATAATGTGTTTTTGGATGCCCAAGAATAAAAGTTATATCTTCTTGAAATGCATGGTTTAATTTGCTTTGCATATGAAATTCAGTCTAAAGGCACAAGGAACCGACCAGTTTTACACTCAATCGAAGAACATATAATTAATTAGTAGTACTATATAATTTGGAGACTTATTTTAATCAATGTGGAATACTCCATTATATTAAGAAGAAGGGAAAAATAAGATTAAATTAAACTAAAGCCAAGCACTTTAATATCAGTGGCATCGATGTTTTTTTTTGGTTCTTGTTTGTGATTGAGTGTTAGCATAGAGTGGTTTTTTTTTTTTTCTATTTGTTGTTCATATACTTATTTATTTCTGGTTTATTTATTGCCCTTTTTTCTCTTTTATTAATTGATCACCTTTAATTTGGGTATGAGCATTTTGTATTCATAAAAAACTAACATGAAGACAAGGTCACATAGTTGAAATAATAATTGAGCCTAAGAATAATGTCTATCTTTTATTTCATTTTTCTTTTTTTAGAGAATTCTTTTCATTTTTCCTGAAACCAGATATTCACCTCTTAGTTTCGCGGGCCACTTGCACATGTGGCGAGTGGCCCACCAGCCTTCCCTCCCTGCAAGACGTCTCATCCCACGCGGGTGGTGGCCATCTCATTCCTACAAGACATGCCAATAAGCCCGTGTTGTGGATGCTCTAATATCTTTATTGATCCCATGGTCATTCAAGCAACATTTGCAGTAAAAAGAATGGAGGAATTAAGAGTCAACCATTTGAACAAGATCATGAAATTGACATCCGAATATATTACTGTTGTCTGAAAGGTGATGGATAATGTTGTGGGGGTGGGATGGGGGTAGGGTGGGGTGGGGTGGGGACGTGGGGTGGCTAGGAGATAATCCTAGATAATTGGATAAGGTTCTCACCCTGTCTGGAAACATGTATATACATACAGATAGGTCAAAGATTGCTTCAATTCATATACCCATAATTATAAAAAAAATTAATTAATTACAGCATCAAAGTATTAGTTTTAGCATTATAAATTCATAATGTATATAGGCCTAGTTGATTGGATTCCTCATACAATGGTTTAACAGTAATGAAAGGTCACTTGCTAGTTTGTTATCTCTTCTAAAGGAGAATATAACTTATGATATTCCATTTGTTTGTGCATGTATATGTATATGTATATATCATTATTCTCATTGCTCAATATTTGGATTAAAAAGTCAATCTACCGAATAAGATTATGCTAGATTAAGATCGAGGATTTGCCAGATGTAGATGTTAATGAATCATACCATTTATGGCTAATTTTCTATTAGACATTATAATTTATAAAAGCATAAATGCTACTACGAGTATTAATTGCATTTCAATTCAGAATTATACCCTTAATCTGATGGAATATCCATTTGAACGAGATTAGACCGGAATTGGACTTATTAAAATATGTAATTAGTTTGTTATCATGTCTCATAGGAGTATTATACATGTACAAGTTATACTACTATAGACCCTTCTCCTCGTACTTTTCTTTTCTGATCGTCGCTTAAGGATTGAGTGATTAATGCAAGTAAACTACTTGCTCCGTCCTACAAAGTTTGTCTCATTTTACCATTTCATTCATCTCACAATCTACCAAAAACGGCATTAAATACGCACATCAATCTCCTTGATGTGGGACCCTTATTCCACTACACACCTCCATTTAATACAAAGTCAAGCAATTTTTTAAAACCCGTGTCGGGTCAAATTGAGACAAACTTAGTGGGACGGAGGGAGTAGTATTTTGAGTGTAATAAGGAAACACTTAATTAATTAATTCTAATATCTTAATTAAATACACTAGGTCTTACTTAAAATATAAATAGTGCAAGTAGTTTGGAACGAGATGAAAAAAAAATGTGAATAACATGACACGGAGGTAGTATGAGTTTACAAAACTAAAACTTCCATAATACCTTTCCAAGAACATTGATCATAAATGTATTTAATTCTCCTTTATTTTGTTTTTATAAAAGAATCCTTCCTTGTATATGGAACTTTGTGGATCTATCACACATACATTTCAAGGAAACATGGGTTCTTCCAAAAATATAGTACCACCAAAATTCAACTACCATGCATAGAAAATATGTGCCTCCAACCCACCAAAAAAAAGAAGAATTTAGGCACAACTCCAATCCCAAAAGCATAAACCATCATTTGAATTTTGACCCTTACTATAAAGCACACAAACGAACAATTTGATTTTCAACCAAGAGAGAGAAAGAGAATAAGATGAGGCTTGCAATATAATTGTCAAATTACACAAGTGGGATCTTGATTATGGTAAGTGAGATTTCATTGAAACCGACCACTATTATTCGAATGAATTTGATCACAAAATGTACTCTAATATTTTATAGTATTTTCCATCAAGACTCCATCCAAATTAACACAAAAATACCAATAAAAAATAAAGTAGGAGATAGATAGAATAATACTTTTACCCTATCTTCTTCTCTCAAAAGAGTATCTATATATATGGGCAATAGAGCCTATCATTTTCCTCACACTCACAACTTCACGTGTCCTCTCCCTCTCTATCTTCATAATTCTTCTTCTTCACCAAAATCTTTATTATCTTATCCACACCTCCATTTTCAAGAATTATCACACTTCAAATGGAGAGAGCAAATAAGCAAGTGGGATCGTCTTCGCCCTCGTCGTTAGCAGCCGATCTGTTTGGTCCCAAAGACTCCTCAAATCCTCCGAATTCCTCCCAAGGTTACTTTGGATCAATCTTTGGGCCACAAACATCCATGGTATTCTTCATACTATCTTAATTTATTATTTTCTAGCATTATGGAGTAATTTTTAACTAATGTTATCATGTTAGAATATATTGAATCGTCGAATCTCCTTTTACTTTGATTCCACTTAAAGTTGGTTAATTAGATGATTTATTAGTAATTGTGTGTTTATAGCCATAATATAGTATATGTACATATGGAAACATTTTTTTTCCAAGTATATTGGAAAGCCAAAGGTATTAACTATATACTCCTACTAATATTATTCTTATAAGATTTATATCCGTATATGTAGATGAATGTTGTTAGGAAATCCATAAAAAGAAAACTTGCAAGCATGGAAATCATTTAAAGAAGTTTTCCTTTTTGGATTATAAAATTTAATAACTGCATTATATAATTTGTGAATATTCTTCCATTGAGATATTTTACTTTAGTGCAAGATTAGAGAATATTCTTGCGCAACATGTATTATTGTGAAAACGATGAACACTTAACATGCTATATAAATTAATTCAAAAATATATTTATACTTTCTAAAAAATTTCAGGTTCCTGGAAGAGATCCTTCTCACAAAGACTACACATATGCTTATGGAAATGGCAAACAAGAAATTCCTAAAGGTATTTTACTATACGATAAAAAAAATTATTAGTAACTTTCTTCAAAAAGTTAATTATAAAATCAAAATATATAATTATGTGAGTGTTGCTTTTACATCAGATTATAAGAGTGTGAAAGACAATCCAGCTGAACCTTGCTACTACAATTCTTCAATTTATTATGGTGGCCAAGAAAGTTACTCTCCAACAACTAATAGTCCTCCACAAAATGTAAGTCTACTATTTATTTGTAAAATTTCAAGAATTGGGAATTTTATTATTTTTGAAAATTCATGATAATACCAATCGTTGGTGCAGTTCAAGAAAGATGGAGGAAATGGTGCGCAAAATGACAGCAATTCTAGTTGTGCTTCTAGAGGAAATTGGTGGCAAGGTATAGGAATTTTTCTTTTTCTTTTATGCTTATTTTTAATTAACTAACAACTATTCTTGGTGTATATATGTATTTCTTTTTTTCACAAAAAAATTGCTGAACAATTCAATTTATAACACATTGCAGGATCTCTCTATTATTGAGGATCTAATATTAGGAATTTCCACTAAAAATGAAAAGGTAATTTAGAGAAAGATCTTGTTCTTAATTTACACTTTTATGTGGGGCATTTATCTTTTGATATTTGATTGGGATGTTAATCGCTAACTTATTTTAATATGTTTGCAGGAACAGGGATGAATATATATGACCACAAGCATTATGCAGAGGGGCAGAGAATATTAGAGAAGTTTATATAAATAGATGTATGTAGTTAATTAATCATTGTATCATTCTATTTCCTTTATCTTGTATTGTAGAGTATAAGTATTTCTACCTGGTTTATATAGCTATTACTCCATATGGTAAATTACAGTTTATCCTTGATATATCTATATAGTTGGGTATGAATGGCTAAGTCAATTTGCATGCACTATCATATTGAATACATTAATCCACTATATATTTATACAATCTATACGCAAATATAGAATATATTTAATTGAGAAATATTGAACAATAATTTTCAATATTTAAATATGCTTGTATATCATTTTCATGATATTTAAAAAATTTAATCCATAATAATTAAATCTTTTTTTCTAATAAAATAGAAGATAAATATATGCATCACGCAAGAGTAAAATGCTACTACTATATATTTTTATAAAGGTGACTTTTTTTATTCCAGTGATAAATTACATTATTTAAAGGCTAGAAGAACTAGCTCGGGATGCACGATACATCCCATTTACATACACATAATTATAACTAGAAATCACAAATCGATCTTCTTCACTTTCTATTCCATCTCAAGGCAAAGTGTATGCTGCAAATTAAAACAAACCGATAATTAGATAAACAATGCATGTAATACATCATTTATTGAGAAAATAACTAATCCAATAATAAAATATACTCTATGCATGTCTGTGACGACCGCTCAGGTTTTAAGAAATTGTTAGTTGACAGTAAAATATAATTATCCCACGTTTCTTGATATATTAAATTCTAAATAAAATAAGTAATAACGGCAGGGTAAAATATATCATTATTTATGGGAGATTCAGGTGGGGTTGAGGTACTAATTGACATGAATGAATCAAAAAGTTATATGAGTTCAGTTTCTGAAAACTGTCTCGATTGCCGTCCTTAGTTGTTAATGAAATGATTCATACTGCACATAAAATTTGAAAATAAAATACGAGATTGAAATAGGATCGACTCACGTCCACATTTGTACCCGACGGGCCTATTAGCGAAGTTGCACCTCTTGGGAATGGTCAATGCCACCTCGGGCTTGACGCCGGAGCTCTTGGCGGTGTTGGAAAGCATCACGGCGCACATGCATTTGGGGTTCTGCCCCAGCCGCTTCACCTCGGCGCAGCAGCTCGCAGGAACCGCCGCGTCCGGGTCCTGTGCCGCGGAGGCGCATGGGTATAGCTTCATGGCCTCCGCGTCCGGGGTGGATTTTGGGCATTCGCCCGTTGCATCCACCGCGATCCCCGCAATCGCGAGGATTGCAAGGACAAAGAGGCATTTCACCGACACTTCCATTTTCTTGATTATTTTTTTGTTGATGAATGATGATTGATTGTTGATGTGTGTTTTTTTGTTGTAGTAGTGATGGTTTGTGTTGTGATGATAAGAGATGGTTTTGGTGTGTTTATATAGTGTTGAGATTTTGGGAGGGTTTAGTTTGGAGATGCGACGAGTGGAAATCCACCATTTTAGTGGAGCACTTTGGTAATTTACTAATTTTATTGAAAAATGGATTATTGAGTATGTGTCAAAAAATGCTGGGATTTAGTGGAATCATGTTGTTGGATTTCATAAGTTAAATTAGTTCATGAGGTAGAGCTGTGGAGAATGACTTTACTAGAAGGTCCTTTCACCTACTCTCATCATTCTATGAAAATAGCAAATCCAAAACCAAATTTGATGGAATTTTGCAGCACTGATTAGTCGACGATGAGATCGATCGACTCCCAGGACTTTTACTTCCATGCTCTTCGTCCAAACCTCTGAAACTTAGATTTACTTCCATTCTTCGTCTACCGTTCATAGCCAAAAACAATTGTCGCACTACTTGTCTATAAGAGTTCCATTTGCAAATTTAATTTATCTAGGTCTTGTGAGGACAGATTTAAATTTCCATATTTTTGCAATAACCGATAGTGACCAAAGTAGGATCACCAACCCAAGCCAACCAATTCATCTTTCATGGGCCTTTGCCACTTGACATGTTTTAATGGATATGGAGAAGAATATTTTAGGCTGAATAGGATGATTGATAAATATAAAAGAAAAATGATTATTTTATTGAAATGTTGGGTTGAATCGAATAGTATTTTACAAATATTGTTATATAATAGCCTCTAAACCAACCTAGCCCGGCCCAACAATGTGATCCAAGTTTAAGTCGGTTGGGCCACTCTTTTGGACGATGGGCTCAGTTCAGCCCTTTTAGTATTTTCATTATATGTCTCGCTACACAAAACTCGGTAACGGAAAAGTTGATTAATTTCATCTAAGTCCATCCTTTAAATTTAAATTCATTTATCCATTAAAAAAAATGTAAAGCTATACAAAATTCGATCACGAAAAGCTGATTCATCTCGTCAGAATTTATTTCTAAATAATACTACACGACTCCACTTGAAGACCAAAAACTATCACGACAATACAAAAAAATGGCTCGAATATGAAAATGTACATATATATGGTTCAATGCATCTCTCAATTTCCAGCAGAAACTCTCTCTATATATATGCCTCTTTCTCAAACCAAGTAAAACAAACTAAAGCTATGCCTTATATGTATAACACTACCGGTCTATTAGCTGTGAAATCGACTCTTTCTGGATCGAAGGCGACGCCATGCTCAGATGAGACGATGCTCTCCCTTCACTCGCTCGGTTCGAAACAGCATCCACCCCTTCGCGGCCATTCGCCTTCCCTTCACCGACAAGATAGTTCGTGAGAACTCTCTTCACTCCTACTCCTCGACGTGCAGGCTTGTTGTCTGGGAAAGGCGTCCTATCTCCTCTCAAGGGACTGGCCAGAGGAGGACCGGGAGATTTCTTAGGCGTTGCGTAAGCTGTCCGATAAGGAGTGCCTGAGACGGACACTGGGTACGGGAGTGGTATCTTCTTGTGAGACATCAAGCTGGCAGAATGCGCTGACGAGAGCTTGTCCGGCTGCCTGTTGATGTCATCCACGTAGAGTAGATCTTCGATGCGTGCTGCTATGTTGAACGCCAAACTCTCCAAGACCCTCGAGTAGCTCTCCAAGATGGACTTCCCGACGTCCTGAAGCAGGAAACGATACCATTAAACGAGTTTGATGATGATTTGAAGCATTTATTGCGAGATGCAAACCTTGTTGTGCTGTATTTTGGTGGCGTCTAGAGTTGTTTGCGTGAGTCCCGGGAATCGCTGCTTCAGGGATTGCAGGAGGGTTTCGGCTCTCTCAGCGAGCAGTTCACTCTTGTCACCGTACGTCACCAGATCTTTCATGATATCCCAAGAGGATCTGACAGCAGTATGGCTCGGGTGCTGTCTTCTCCGCCACATGTAGATTGCTGCCTCCACGCGGTTCGCCATCTCCAGAGCAGCTTGTTCGGATGCAAGATCGAGGCAGTCTAACAAGCACTCCGAGGAGAAATGCTCTGTGGTAATGTAACGGTAGATGACATCCCCGAGACAAGCTCGCCCCGTCTGAATGATGAAACAAAAGAATCATTTCAGATTAACATTTTGCAGAATCAAAGAGATTATATTTCTTGGACAAAATCGAACCTTTGGAAGTGTTTCCAAGTATGATTCTGGAACTTCCATCTCAGCCAAAGTGCTGCTATTGATGGCAGTGGCAGCTTTGAGAATCTGATTCGTAGATTCGAGCTTGTGACCTAATAGCTTCCTCGAGGCCTCAGGCAGACCGCCGGATGGAACACGTGGGACGGGAAGCCACCACTTGTCCTCCTGGCGTTGAACAGCTTTCGGGAAGGAGACTGATTCATCAGCTTCTGGTGCAACTATACCTTGATCGACATACCAAAATTCGGCCTTGGCAAATCCATCAAGTATTTCCTAATACAGAGGAAGTGGATACGTATAAGACAGATATTCATAACACCATCACCAACAACAACTACAACGACGAAACAAAAAGGTTACAAACTTAGGTAATTCTTACAAGTAGCATGTTATCGAGTTTCTGAAGAGCTGGCAGATTAATAAAGAGATCTGATCTTTGTTGGCAACTCATAACCTGAACCATAGAAAATTGCCAAAATTACGATAATTGATAGTCATCGATAACTCAATTCATCTACTATCTAACTGTGTATCAATCTCCTAAAACAAGATAGCAAAGAGAGACCAACTAGATAGCATAGTACATCTAATCAAGGAGCATGGTTTGAGAACAAGTTAACATGAGAAATCTCGACCAAAGAACGTAGTATTACCTCAACTCTACCCCCATTCGGAAATGTTTGCCAAGAAGGCTTGAGTTCAACAATATGATCACTCACGGAGAGAAGCCATTCCATCTCCCTTCGCCACATTGATCTCTTTTCGGAAGGCAACGGTTCCAGTCTCCATAGTTGTCCAAACACAGAAGCTACACATGACATTTGCAGGAAAACATCTCAACACAATGCAACATAAACAAACACACACACACAAACAGAATCATGACTTACCATATAGATTTGTGATGGCATTTGAGATGGTGAGTGCAGGGCAAACTCCTTTGCCACTTCCTGACATATCTTCACCAAGCAACAACTTTGCAAACCGCTCCTTCATCATCTTAATTTCTACTCAATCCAAACAAAATCCACTATTTTACTTGAACAGCTCAATTCATAAATTCAGATCAAATTGCTCAATCATCACACACAGTAAACCAACACTATACAGTGCATAATGTATGAATCAGAATCTGACAAAATTCATTGCAAAAAACAATAAATGGAGGTAACAAAATTAAACAGCATTTAAAAACCTGAAAATTTTGAATCCTGCTTTTCAATCCCAGATTTTCCATCACCACTCTCAACAATCAAATGAGGCTTGATTTTCACCCCAACTTTCAAACAATTTCCCCTCTTTCCAATCGGCCATCCAAATTGGGGCGAAGAAGGATTATCATCAGAACTCGGTTTGCTACCTCTTGACTCAGCCTCAGCTACAACCTCCATTTAAACAAGAAGAGCAACGACAAAAAAGTTGCCAAAAAAGGTAAAAACCCGCTAATTTTGTTCAAGAAAAGAAGAGCTCGGTTTGAATTCTGGCCTTTCCCGAAAAGGGTTCATCAAGACCCATCAATTCCACTGTAAAGATCCAATCTTTATTGCTGTGGAAGAGTGTAAAAGGTGGAATTCAAATGGGAGAGGAGTTTAAGAAGGGTTTTGGGTGAGATTTGTCTTAATAGATACTGTGCAGTGAGATTTGCAGAAATTAGATTTTCTTTTCAGGGTTTGTTAGCCACAACTGCCAAGTGCCAAATCCAACGTCTATTATTCTTGTTTGGACTTGGATTTTGAAATCAACATTCAAATAATTTGGACATTAAAATGCATCCCTTTTTTGGATTTTATAATCATGAGCAAGAGACAATTAAATCATTTTTCTGTATATGACCAAGTAATAGAATGAGGAAATTGTTTTCGGTATATTAGTAAAATAAGTTTAAATCTTATTGATAAAAAAGAGCCGATTTATGGTAGGTTCTAAATTCCCACCATTTCATTTTCAAAAATTGGATCTTTCCTTTGCAAAAGTCATCTCGAATTTAAATTGGTATCCTTTTAAATTTAAATTTTCAAATTAATATTATTAACTTATAACATTACCTTTTATCATTACATCGTACCAATGTTTCGTTAATCAATACTTATTTTTATTGAATGGAAGTGTAGTATGTGTCGCATTATCAATTTCATTGTATCTCTCTTCTATGTTTAAATTTTGGTGTTTGTTAGGTGTTACATAAAAATGAAATTTATTAAAACATACCATTAGTTTAAATGTATTTTCTTAGTTGCCAAGGAAAAAAATTAAACTTAAAAGTAGTACTATTTAATATGGATGAAAACCATCTTGTTCAAAGAGATGGAAACATAAAACAAAAGTACCATAGAAAACTAGATATATTAAGTTGACATTTGGGCAAATGAAAGTTTAAATTTTAAACTTGGGCTACAACTTGCATTGTAGTTTAATCAAATTCTAGATATCCTTGCAAAATGACGAAAATGGGCCATCATCTTTAATAAACCAACAGTATGTTTGAAAATGTTGAGGGAGCAAGAAAAATTTGAATTCTTCCATCTTTTTGTAGTATAAGTGTTAGGCAGGTGGGGATTTTCTTGAAAGAAATATACTCCATACAAACATGTAAAAGAAAGAGAAACTAAATTACTACTACTACAACTTTGGTTGGCAATTATTTTTTCAGAGTTACACCTATGTAATAGAAATTCATAAATCTCATGTGATATGATAAGAGTACTAGGAAATACTCCTTGTTTTATTTCTTCTATATCTAATTTTATTAGTATAAAATTTTTTAATGTAATTTGCTGTATTAATATAATATTCTCCTTAGAGTTGGAATATGGAAATGTATTGCTCGTACAATTGATTGCTTTAAGAACCTTTAACTGAAAGTTGGTAGAAATTTAAGAGATATGTTGTGCTATTTCATATATTCACCTAACTCAAATATGAATTGATCATCACTTACTTTTATGTGAATTTTGATTGGGCATACATAATAAATTTTCTTGCATACGGTAACAAACATATTACTTCAAAAAGACACAACTCACAAGTATGGAGTAATTTACCCATTTACCCATTCGTTACCATTTATGATTAAATTCACAGCGATATATTCAGAGAATGAAGTGTTAAGAAATTTGTTATTTGAAAGAAAAGACTCAAGCAGCAAGAAACGAGCAAGAGTCCAAAAACAACGGACTCAAAAAAGCTAACCAACAAACAAACTGCTCTAAAAAGCATCTGTCACCACCAGCTAGCAACCTACAAATACAGTTTATAACGGATGCATTATATAACGCTACAAGCAACAACCTCGATACTATACACCTCACATAGCCGCGCAAAAACAAAAATAGATTATTTTTTCATTACTTTAATTTGTTCAATAACATTTAATATTTGAATGGAATATATGGTTATTTAAGTTCGAAAAAGTTAAGTTTATAACATGCTTGTCACTTTTGTTTGAATTGAGATCACAATAGTAATTTCAAAAATTAAACAAAAGAAACTGCTTAATGTCAACAGCATAATTCTTTCCTTTAGAGAAAAGCCACTGTTACTTTTGACCGATCAACTTTATCCATGCATAAACAATACTGTAAACAAAAGGAATTGCATCATTTCTATTTAATTAATTACTAGTAGTAGTGTAATGCTGAATATAGGAGTAGTAAACATTAACTACACTATTTTATACTAGTAAATAATAAAAACAAGAGTCCAGAAAAACAATTTCCAAGAAGAATTAATACGTGACAGGAATATATTTCAGACTTATGGGCTAACCAGAAAATATAACTGCAAAGACCTTGAGAGCATCACACTTCCATTTCATTATTTAAATATTCATTAACTACACTGACTAAAACTTTGCTGAGTTCAAATAATTTACTACTCCTACTAGTATTATTTAAGGTTGTCTAATTTTATTAGTAATTTCTATATCGTCTAATAAAATTTGTTAACGACAAATAAGAGTATCTAATACTGTACTAGAGTAATTTAGTATAAATGGGCCCTTTTGTAGTGATGGGCTAATATAGTGAGCTGGGCCTAGGTGTCACTTCATTCTTCAAAGCTAAAATTCAATCCAAACATGTTCATTATATGCCTAATGCAAAATGAATTTGAAGGTACTATTAATCAACAATTTGATAGTATAAATTTGATAAGGTATACCTTATTGTCATTTTCTTAAAATGATTAATAATGATTGCTCACTACCCACGTGATGACTCGAATCTATGACTTATTGTACGAAGAGGAAATTACTTAACAACCAAACTATAATTTCATGAATCGAGACTTTTATTGTAACTGGGGTGGATTTCAAGGAATGATAAAGCTAGGATCCAATATTTGGATACTTTTATGGACTTGATATTTATTAGTATGTTGGATTTGTCAGATTGATTATGTTTCTTTTTCCTACCAAATTATATCATGATACCCTAATTTAGTTAAGGTGTGAGTGTGAAAGTGTATAGTTGTATTTCTTTATATAGGAGTACTTAATATTTATGAATGAAGACTAATAAGATAAGGTGCCCCTGTCACTAGATTAATTAAAAGTTGCAATATACTCCAATTCCATGCATATGAGTATAGTAATTACTTGGTTGCATTACTGATAATCACATTTATAATCAGCATTAAATTTTAAAGGTTTTGGATATAATTATTGAACCATCACAAAGTAAATGTATTACTACAATTTTATATTAGAACCAAATTCGTAGATTATATTTAAGCCTCATAAATAATAAAAGGACGAAAGTTAAAAAGATTGAGGCCAGGCAATACAACAGCGGATCAAGAATCTCATTCATTGTTTCTAGGAATATTATCTTTGGCATATTCGTGTACATAATTATAGGTATCATTAACTAGTAATTTGGCTACTTTATATACTCGGTAGAAAAGAAACATTTAATGTGGATTTTACTAACCTCTATCAAGACATTCTTTTGTCACGATAATTAAGAAAATTGTGTTTAATTACTGATTTAAATATAGAAGTAATAAAATATAGGGAAAAAGAATTAAAGTGTAAAAAGTTTAAAAAACGTTAAATTTTTTTATCAAATGATGAATATTTTTTTACCTTGAGATTTTTCAAACAAAAAAAAAGGAAACCTTAAGACAAAAGGAATATGTTTTCAGGTGAATTTAATGTGTCATTCAACCACTAACTAATAGGCTAATTTTTATTGGAACTACAATTACAGAAGTCACATTAATTATAATTTAATAACATTATGAATGGGATTGCTATATAAATACTAATAAAATTAAATAAATAAATACTTTAAGTGGAAGACAGGCAAAAAATCATAAAATAAAATTGTTTTTGGGTGTGAATCTCCGACATAATGCCTTCTTTTATCTCTGGAATCAATGAAGTTATGTCCCTCCAAAGACAGACCCCATGCTTATGCAGTAATAATGTCTTTAGTGGAAAGAAAATGATAATCCTAAATGCATGCCTTCTTCCACCCCTCAAACCTAGAAAATAAAATTTTAAAAAAAATCTAGAGCAAAATGGCATTTACCTGATTAATATAATTTTACTATTTTCCAAGAGCAAAAAGAGGTGTTCACATACATATTTGGGAAATAATATCATAATTGGAATTTAGAAAGAAATGTAAAGAAAAATAGCATTACCTTGATTAATTTGGTTTTCTCTTTTCCAAGAGAAAAAGGTGTTCACATACATATTTGGGATGATTCACAATCGGAACTTAGAAAAGAATTAATGCGATCTAAAGCAAAAATATAGGGATACCTATTTACCTTGATCAATTTGATTTTGTCTTTTCCAAGATATAAAAAGGTGTTCACATACATATTTGGGATAATTATCATAAATGGAATTTAGAAAAAAAAATTAAAGATATCTAAATAAATAATAGGATTGCCTTGATCAATTTGATTTTCTCTTTTCCAAGAAAAAAAAGGTGTTCACATACATTTTTGGGAATTTTATCATAGCTTCGTAATCGAATTTAGTTATATGATTGGACTTATTTGGTTCGAGTATGGAAATGAGAAAAAGACCGAGTTACAAAATAGGAAAAGAAGAATCATTCTATTTTTTTTTTTTTTTTTCAGAATATATAATTAAGTTCTCCCTGATTTTTTTTTGTTAAGTTTGTTTCTCCAAAAATGAGAATCAGCTCTTTAATTTTCATTCATGCAAAACAATTGAAAATTCATATTTTAATCGTATCACATTCTTACAAAAATCATGTAATTCGAATCATTATTCTAATACATGATCCAAAATATTACTCACCTCTCTACTTTAAATAAAATACTTTCCTTAGGCATCCCATTCAAATTGTTATTTGGACTATTTTTTTTAAATGAGATTACTATTTTTTTACTCTCTTAATTTAATTAACAAATAAAATATCGTGGCATATAAAAATAAGGCAAAGAAAATATATAATGCGATGAATTAAAAACATTGTATAATACGTAATATCCACCGACGAATAATTAATAAGTACTCTAACACGTTATTCTATACAATCCTAGTAACATGTAATAGTATTTAAATTTCTAAAACATTACGTTACAAATGTATTTAGTCTTTGGAAGTACTACTATTTTATAATCATAATGCAGAACATAGATATGGTCTACTCCTAGAATCTCGAACGAAGTGAATATTTTTCATGCGTTTATACAAGAGATTAATTATTTAAATATGATGAGTAAATCTACGAATGAATAATAGTAGTATAATATTTTTTTTTCACATCTCGATCTTGACTAAAATAATTTGTGTTCCATACGATCACATGTTCATGCACTAAATAATGCCAAAGACTAATCATGTGATGCATGATCCATACATGTAATGATCATATGATGAGACAAAGATTTAAAATTGAAAAGCTATAATAAATATATTGCTAAAAACACCATATTGTTATGGAATCACATATATGATGTAGCATATGATTAAGACAGATTCAAATGGGCTGAGCATTATTTAATCTTCCATGATTTATAATTTTATATTTTTCTATGATAGTAGGAGACATTCTTCAACTTAAGTGCTCTGATAAACACCTTCTGTCTGCCTCCAGATTGTACTTTAAATTGTCTGAGCTTTGCATTAATTAATTTTGCCAACAGGTTTTAATTATTTTCACTCAATCTTAAATTATCGACTTGTTCCCTAGCTATGAAAATTTCTTTATAATAAGAGCAAAATGCAGCCCCCGTATATATGGGAATAAGGAGGGACGTACTATTACTGTATTACACTCCCAAATATTTTTTTTGTTGTATACTGTAATTATAAGTTAGTACTGTACATTATAAATTAAATTATGCAGCATTAATTAATTTAAATTTTAAGAAACCATTATCTGTTTATCCAACATACATACAAACTCAGGGGTGTGTTATATTGCTAACTCACCCCTAAATTGCTAACTACAACTAAATAATACTTCCTCCGTCCCCATAATTTGTCACCATTTGACTCGGCACGAGTTTTAAGAAATATAATAGAAAATAGGTTGAAAAAGTTGATAGTATGTGGGTCCTATTTTTATATATTAGTTTTATAATAAAATGTGAGTAGAAATGAGTTAGTGGAATATGAGGTCCACTACCAAAAATGGTAAAAGTAAAAGGTGACAAATTTTTAGGAACGGATGAAAAAGGAATTAGGTGACAAAAATTAAAGGTGAAGATCATTCAATCCTTGAGTATTAATATCATGCACAAAAAATATCGATAGGGGTATTAATGTCAATTAACTACAAAATTAGTTATAACCAACTTTTAAAAAAAATCTCAAAACTTTAAATTCATATAACATATATCAAATTAAAGATAATTTTATAAGGATTCCAACGATATCCTACGTGCATATGTTCTGACGTCAAAATTTGAAAAAAAAAAATTCAAAAAATTCAAATTTTTTCGTACATCAGAAATGTCAACATACTATATAAAATATGTCAATATAATACATGTAGAATGTCAATATAAGCAATGGGTAACATTCTTAAAGCATTATCTTGACATTCTCAAAGCATTGTGTTGATATTTTCTAAACACTATATTGACATTTTCATCCAAAACTTTAATTTGGAGTTTTTTTTTATCTTTTTTTATTTAATTAATAAAAACAAAAATTACACGTGGTAAATTGTAAACCACACGTTTTCTAAAATCCTATGACATTAAATTAGTTGTAGTTAGCAATCAAATGATGAGTTAGCAATTTATCACTCTCCTACCAACTTATTATTCACTTATCAACCATTCCAGTACTCTATTATTTTACCCTTTTACGGTCATTAGCTTATTTTATCCATATATTTCAGAACATTCAAAAATAGAGAAAGAGAGGTGAGAGTGATTTAACATAAAGAAATCGAAAGAATGGAGACCAAGAATTAGAGAACTAACTCTCGGTTTGGATCCCCCGATGTGGCTGATAGCACAACAGGGGATCTCGTTCCACACACTTATTATTTTATTCTTAAATTGTAAATATAATCCGAACCCGAACCCACGTTCCACACACTTATTATTTTATTTTTAAATTATAATATTATCCGAACCTCCAATTCTATGTCGATGGTGTCGACTGCTTGAACGCCCCTGACTCTGCATTGTCATTGACGGCTGTGACGTTCCCAACTCCGTGTTGCGCGTGTTAATTTTTCCATACTAGTAGTATATACTCCCTCCGTCCCAGATTAGGAGTCACTTTTTGCCATAAAAGTCCGTCCCAGTTTAAGAGTCACTTTTAGAATTTTCTATATTTGGTCATACAATTTTACCCCATTCTTCATCAAAATTACATAAAAATGTCATTATTTACATTAAAATACAAAAATCAAAAGTCAAAAGGGACCCATCTTCAACCAACTCTACCATCTCACTTCATTTATTACACACTCTACCATCTCACTTCATTTATTACACACTCCATCATCCCACTTCATCTATTACACACTTCAACTATTTCTTAAAATTCGAGCCATAACAATAAGTGACTTCAAATGTGGGACGGAGGGCGTAACTATTTATTTCTCCCTTAAACAAAAAATTTCGAATTCCAAAAATATCATAAAATATGACAAATTTAGAGTTTTGTGTTGATGGGTCCGAATGAATTGTATTGGAATTGTCTAAGAATGAGACAAAAGCAAGTTTAATAATGTTGCATCATTTTCAAACTGAGATAAATTTAAAATATATAGTACTCCTAATTGGTCATCCCATTCAAAATGGATTCGAGACAGCTGTGTTAATCGGATCTTGATTCAATAGCTGCAGAGCACATTCTTAGACGTAAAAGATTAGGACTAAAATTAGGAAAATGAAAATTGTTCAAAATGGATATTTAAAATTAAAAGTGAAGGAGTAATATTTGTTGTTTTTGAGGTAAGTTTGGAATTGTGTGTCTATGGGA
Source organism: Salvia hispanica (assembly GCF_023119035.1). Taxonomy (NCBI): domain Eukaryota; kingdom Viridiplantae; phylum Streptophyta; class Magnoliopsida; order Lamiales; family Lamiaceae; genus Salvia; species Salvia hispanica. Next base: position 25,153,141 of record NC_062965.1, read on the forward strand.
GACAGCAGAGTAAGAATTGGAAAATTGGAAGAAAAAAAAGCCGATATTGAAAGCGACGGCTGAAATTGGGCGGGAAAGTGAAAGGTCGTATTCAGGGAGCAGCAAATTCCCCAATTGTTATTGGTGGTGTTTAATGAAAGACTGATGTATAAAGCGTTGAAGCAAATGGTATTGTACAAACTAAATTTCTCACTCAATCCCTGCCAAAAATATAAAATTAAATTGCTGTTAGAAAAAAAATAAAATCAAATTCTGGCTAAATTTTAAAAATCATAAGTGGACATAGAATAATGGAGTATATTGCACATGATGATCATATTGTATTAAGACAAATTTAATCTACATAATTTTTTGGATTGATTTTTAAAATTGCGGATCATAATTTAATTAAACTTGATTTTTAAAAAAAATTTATCTAATGTAAAATTATATTTTATAATTATTGTTCGATTGGATGAGTATGAAACATGGTTTAATATTGAAGAATCAATTCAATTTGAGCATTTTCGGGGAAAACTAATTTTAAGTAACCAAGTAGTAAGAGCATCCTTAACCTCATCCTGGATTTGGGCTGCAAGTCCCCTCCACGTCATCATTTCTCTAAATTTGGAGTTTCGGGCCACAACGACATTAACACCACAGGCCACAACTCGGGCCACAACTATTCATTTGCACTATTCACAACTACTACCTATTTTACTCGTAAAATAGAATACGTTGAACAATTAAAATCGGAAAAATTCATTGTTCATTTGGAAAATAGAAAATTACAACATTGGAATTTGGCTAGGCAATCACGTCCAGTATGCTCGCTCACATGGAGGTACTCATCAAACATATTTGCAGTTGTTCCGTAAGCGAGTTGGCGGAGGGCGGATATGCATTTCTGCAAAGTCGATATACTTTGCCGCCCGACAGCATCGAAGGTTTGCATAAAGTACGCGTCACGAGCTACAACTGCGTTGACAATGCGCAAGAACACATGCCTCCGCACCCGGAACCGGCGACGGAACATCTGATCACTCCATCGAGGATCTGCAGAGAAATAATCCATGAAAAGCCACAAACCAGCTTGTTCACGGTCTCGGTGGATATACATCCGAGTACACGGTACCCGGACGTGTTGCTCGTTCCACGCTTGAATAGCAGCTTGATAGCGTTCCACCTCGTTGTTGATTTCTTCTTGGATTGCGGGCATCGCCGTCTCTAATATTCAAGCCATTTGAGCTTCGATTGCTCGTTGACCTTCACGGCGAGGAGGCATTTTTCGAATTTTATTGTGAGAATGAGAGAAATGGAGTTGAAGTAATATGAAAATGGATGGAAGAGTGGTATTTATATAAAAATTTTCGAATTTAAAAAAAAATATGAAGTAGAGTCCCGGTCCGGCCCGGACCCCAAATAACGCCGGGCCGGGACTCTCCGCGGCACGGCCCAACACGTTTAACGCTAGGCCTAGACGGGACTTGGGAGCGGCCCAGGGACGCAACTACGTCCTCGGGACCGTCCCAGGCCATGACTCCAATACCCCCAACGCTAAAATTGGGCCGGGACCTCGTGAGTTGCAGCCCGGCCCAACAACGTTGATGATGCTCTAAGTGTTTGAAGCAAAGTGTTGATATAGTTCAACAAAATAACTAACCTTTCTAGATTTATAAGAAAATAAAAAAATTAAATATCTTTAGAAATGGGGATGTTTCAATTTCAATAAATATAGCTCTATAATTAGAGAGACACACTTCAAGACTATCATTGCTCTAGTCGCATTCTCAATCAGCTCAGAGGGCTCAAAGCTTGTCAGTAAATTTTAGAAAATTGTTTTTTATAAAAGTTTTTTAAATATTCTACTTAAATAGTTTTGATTTTTGAACTACTCGCTTCATCGTATAGAAATATGAATATTTAGGACGATACATGAATTAATGCACAATTAGTAAAGTAATAAAGAAGTAGAAATAAAAAAATACTACTAATATTCCTATTATTAATGAAGAATGGAGTCCACCATATTAGAGAGCATAAAGTTGCCAAAAATTGACTGAGATTTTTTCATAGGAAATCTCAAAATAAAAAATATCTTTATTTTTATAGAATGGAGAAAGTGTCATGAATAAGATAATTTAAATATTTTATTTGTTACCATGGAATTGAGAGTATGAAATTGGAATTAAAACCTTTAATTCCAAATCTAAAAGAGTATTTTAAAATCGTAAAAATATTTGGATTTAAAATTTAAATTATCCATGAGAGTACGAAATTAAAACTTTCAACTCCAAATCTAAAATAGCATTTTAATACTCCTATCACAAAAATATTTTGATTTAAACAGAAATTATAATAATTCCAATTATCTAAATCCTTGTACTCATAATTTATATGTATCGATTTGCCCCATTTATTTTATCACAGTCTAGCTACTATGTACTTCTGCCTAATAACTGTCACACCCTTGCCATATAGGAATATGTATTTCTACCGCGGATGCCAAAGGCCAATTTAATTGTGTAGTACTATAATTCTTAATTAGATGTCAACTCATTACTCACCTTCACTCAAATGATCTTCCGAAATCCTATATACATGTGGAACAATATCATTATCTAGAGGCCTTTAAAATCTTTAAACAAAATCTCTAGTGTCAAAGATACTGTTGACAGCAATTTAATTATTGCCAAAAAAAAAAGGAATATAGATTGAAAAAACTAAGTTTTATTAACTGAGAATTAGTAGTAATAATTTATGTACTCTAATAATCAATTAATTATAATTAGAAATTAGTGAATCTGAATTAAAAAGGGTGGACCTTACATCAGGGTATGCACCATTTTTTCATTTCTTTTGACGAGAGGCCATGATTTGGAGAATCATTTACTAGGAGTAACAATATTAGACATATGTGTATTTAGGGCTTGATTGTTAGCTCTTAAAAATCCATAAAACCCTAAAAAAGCCTAAAAAGCCATCCTTTTTACTGACTTATCTCCTGTTTGGTAGATTTTGAATTAGTCGACAAACCCGGAAGAAAAATGTTGGATCTTCGACAAATTCATACTGAAATCTGGGATATTGGCAATTCCTTATCTTAGGAGATTTGTGGTATTAGTTTTTGCCCTGATCTCTGACAAAGTGAAGTGCAACTGTGTACCTATTTTGTCCACCAACGACTCCACTCTGTAGACGCAGCTAGCCAGAAACAACAAGCCCGGAAGGCCCGACAGACGCTGCCGAAGCCGCCCTCGCCGATGACGAGAGAGCGGCTGAAGCCGCGGGTAGCCGATTTGAGGTCGGCGAAGGAGAATACCCACAGATGATTAGCGCGGCCCTGAGTTATGAAATCCTGGCACGACTCAGTGTCGAACTCGGAGCTGAGTCGAGGTTGCCTGATAAACGTTGAAAGCTTTCCCTCAGTTATGAAAAATTGAAAGCTGATACAATACAATACGGACGCCACACTGAGGGAGCGCGCCCACGAGACCTTGCGCGAGACCGTCGTCGTCCCCTCCGCCGGCAGTGAAGTGGAAGCATTTCATTCTAGTTTAGCCGATTTGATGAGATTGATTTTGCTCTGGGTTTGATTTTCCGGTGATTAAGGGAAATTGGGGTTTTCCGGATGAGGGTTTTTGCAGTTGGGAGGACCCCAAAGGCAATAGAGAAGGGGGGCAAAGAGAGGGAGGGAGAGGCAGAGAAGGGGGCGAATAGAGGGAGGGAGAGGCAGAGGGGTCACGAGGAAGAAGAGAGGGAGAAGAGAGTCATTTGCCTTCAAAAAGGAAGGACATAAATGGTAGCACAATGTTTAGTATGACTTTCCAGTAAATTGACTTTGGCCTACCAAACAATGGTTTAAGCTAAAAAAGGTCTGTACCAAACATCATTAAAGCCAACATTAATAATCTAAAATTATTGTAATTCACGTTAACTGGGATTCCAGTAAAAGCCCAAGATTGCTACCAATCAAGCCCTTAAGAAATAAAGTTATCTTCGTTCCAACTAAGTTGAATAAATATTTTTTGTTATGTTAAAAAGTAAGAGAGAAGAAAAAAGTACTCTAGAAAAAATAAAGAGAAAGTAAAGTAGATGATGAAATAAAATAAAGTACCAGCAATTTGATGTTTTGCTTTTTGTCAAAAAAAAAACTCAATTTAGTTGGGATAGCTAAAAAAAGAATTTGACTCAACTTAGTTCGGATATCCCAAAAAGAAATTCGACTCAGCTTTGTTTTTGCTCTTTGTTTGTCGCCCATTGCTAGTAACAATCGACGTATGGTCATTGTTTTTTTGACATCGACAACGATCTTTTTCTTGACCCATTGTGCATGAGCAACCCTGGTGATATCATTTCATGTTTATCCACCTATGTACATACATTATACCTGTATTGATAGAAAATTATACAATAAGAAATAAATGATGTAATGTCAATGTCGAGGCCACAATGCATATGATTACTCACCTAATTAGAACAGTAGAGACTCACCAACTTTTGCCAAACATGTCCTTCTTAGCCGCAATTAAAGGGGTGAGAATTATGCATGTTGAGGCAACCACAATTGCATATGGCCTCATAGAAAGCGATTTGTTACCCTAGTTAATTAATTCGTTTTGACCCAAAATAATAATTCTTGGATACTTTCTCATCATTGTGTTTGACATTTCATATGGTCCACCTATGATCATAGGGAAGCATTCTAAACATAATTTCGAATTCTATGCAATGTTAATCTACAATAGTGTGACAAAGACCACCTTTGGTGGTTGAAAGAATGGGGTATGCGGCTATTAGGACCCGTAAAAAAAAACCATGGTACCACACCTCTAGGATAGAGCCAGAGGTGTGATAGCGTGGTGGCTCGTGCTGCGGATGGCGAGCATGATGCCGTACTTAGTACGATACCGGTTGGGCGATGGCCACTAGATACCGAGAGCGATGCAGTGCATCAAGCAAGATATGTAGTTATTTTTCGATTTCAAAGTTACATTTATAAATTCATCCAACTTCCTTTCAAACAACTTTCTCGAATGGATCCTAACAATCCAGATTTCATGCTCAACCCAAATACGTATGAATGGTTCAACCGATATTCCCTTTTAATTGATGAGGGTGAACATCAAAGACTATGGAGTCTTCGACATGGAACCATCAAGCCTTCGCGAAATGGGAAGAAAGCGGCCATCAAAGAAGTAGCCAAAAAGTACACAATTTAGAAGACGAATATGCCAACTTACATCAGAGTTGACGTTTCGAAAAATCTATTCTTGACAACAACTAGAAGATGAAATTCTCTTGGGAGAAGATCGCCTCATAGTACAACAACATGAAGTCGTTGTGGGAAAGACTAGATTGTGATTATGATCACCCGTGCAATTTTGAATTGATAAAAATTATAAAAATTGATAATTATAAAAGATGAAATATAGATATAAAGTGTTACTATATGATAGTAAAAGGTATGGTTTATAATTTATTGTGTGATTTTAGTAAAACGGAATGTTGTGAGTTGTAATATAAATTAGGATACGAAATGAGGTTGAATGAATGTAGTTGTAACTTCGTTCTTGTAAAATCAATTTTTTATGAAGTTATGAAATAAAAGTATAGTACATTAATTCCCATCATATTATATCTGCATTTATGCTAATAATATTAAAATACGAAATGGTAGTGGAGCACAAGTGTGACAAATGTCTTGAACCCTGCATGAATTTAGGGCTCTTGACACACACTCACACCCCCACCAATTTTTTAAAAATATTTCCCTCCCCTAACTCGATTATTATCCAATTTAAATTTAAAATTTAAAAAAGCGAATACCGCAGTCTCAAAAACAAGCGGAAAGAAACCCATTTGATTTTTGAATTTCTTATATTCTTTGTCCAAAAATAGCCCTGTACCCATAATAAATGCTTCTCCCTTGTCTTCCTCAACATTCCCCCCCCTCTCTCTCTACAATTTCTCTCTCTATCTAAACTGGGTCCCTCTCTGCTCACAAAATACTCATTCCCATTACCGCCTCATTATTATAGCTTCTCCAAGCAGAAACCTTTTCACTCACTCAACACACTCACTCAACTCCTCACTCCCTCTCTCTCTCTCTACAAACACAATGTCAAGTAACGCCGAAGCAGCTGGGTTCTTCTTGCCCTCCGAGTTCCTAGACGACCTCCTCCTCGACAAGGAGAATCTCACTGAGTCAGACCCCGAGTTCTGCTTTCCCACTGAGTTCCCTTACGATTTCGGCGCTAAAACCGACCACCTTCTTCAGGTACCAATCTTTTTTTTCAATTTTGTTTGATTTTTTTTTCTCACATTTTTCAATTTTTTGCAGAAGCGTTGGGTGATGTCGACGTCGCCGCAGTCGACGCTCTCCCACTTGAGCAGCTGGGCCGGGTCAAACAACGGCAGCCCCAACGGCTTCCCCTCTCCCCCCACCACCCCCAAAAACGACGCCGTCGGAGACCTCGTCTACCTTGCCGCCGGCCAGCTCGCCAAACTCAAGCTCAACGCCGCAGCTGCAAAAACCCCCAATCCCTCTCTCGTCCACAGCATTTATGTACGACTTTTTTTTTTTTGAAAAAAAATTTCACGGTGTTTTCGTGTTCTGTTTTCTGTTTTCAATTTTGTTTTTTTAATTTTGAATTTTGAAATTTGAAAATGTTGGGGTACAGCTGCAGCAGCAAATGGTAAAGCAGAAGTACCAAATGAGAGCGGGTCAGGAGGCCTGGCCCGTTCAGCCCAACCCGACTCGGGTTGTCGGGTTGGGCGGAAGGGCGGCGGCTTTTGGTAGCGGCGGTGCGGCGGTGAAAAAGGGGTGCGCTGGCACTGGGGTGTTTCTGCCACGGCGATATGGGAATAATACTAATCCTAATCCTAATCCGAATAATAATTATATTATTAATAATGATGTTATTATTAAAAATGACTGTAACGCTTATTACGCTTCGGATGCTCGGAAGAAGTCTGCAGGTATATTTTCACACTCCACCGTCTCTTCATTTCCTTTTCTTGATTAGTTTTGTGTTTTTCATGAAATGGGTAGTGATAAAAAAGTGATCTTGGAATCGTCTATGCCTTTTACTTTTGTCTTCTTTTTCAATAACTTGCCTGTTATCTGTTGGTATAGGTGAGGAAGAAATACTAATTAAAGAAAAATAGTGTACTGGGCTCTGTCTCTCTCACTGCAAAGCATGTATAGCTAGCCAGTGGGAATGGGCCCTTAATTTGACCATTTTCTTTTTCAAAGGTTTAGGTTTTGTAGCAAACTTTTGACTATACATGTATTTCCAAAACAATTCAAATCCATGCCTCTTGTCTTGTGCTAGCACAAGATTCCATGTTAAAGCACTAAGGAAACATACAAACTTATAGTAATAGCATCATGAATATAGTATGAAATTGGAGGTTGCAATGTCTATTTTGTCAAAAGAATATGTCCATTTTAGTTCATATTCCAAAAGTGTGACAATTTGACTGGATTCACATGCTCTTATACTGTTCTTTTTACTAGTTGTGTTTTTTGTTTAACATATTCTTTTTCCCCTAATCTCAGGTTACTCAGCTGCTGCCATTCCAATTAGAAATGTTCATGCCTTGAAAAAGAACTTGGATAACATGAATGGTTTTGCTCAATCTCAACCTCAGCCAATTTACCACCCCAAGCTGGATAGGGGGTTTATCTCCGACTACGGTGTGTAATCCCGGAACTTAACACGTTGCATAGATGTGGTTGTTCAGTGATTTGTTTTGTTGCTTACATTTGTGGAATGATGTGTGAACAGATCTGTTGATGGCACGAAGGAACGCCTTGTTGTTGCAACAGCAACGTCGGAGCTTTCTGCTCGAGGGTTCGTCTCCGATCAACCGTGGTGCTTACCTCCCTCAGGAGTGGACCTATTGATGATGCCCTGCAGGTTCATCTAGGAATGGTGTTTTAGCCTTTTTTGAAGATGGTAGAAAAGAAACATTCTAAGCTATAATTAGCTATATGGTGTTTGGTTTTCATGATGATTTACCAGTCAAAATTTGAATGATTGTAGTTAGGGGAAGGGTAATAATAGGATAATCCCATGTTATTTTTCCTTTTTTTTTGAGATTTTATCCTTTTTACAAGATTAGGAAGAAGGGGGTATGAATTAGTACTAGTATAGAACAGCAAGAAAATTAGTTTGAAGTTGGGGGTTTTTTGTAATGTTTTCAAGAAATAAGTGGGCTTATTCCTATGTGTGAAATAGGGATGTTGGAAAAAATTGGGTTTTAGTTTCATTTTGGGAAAATGTTTTAGTGAAGGAAAATCCACAGTCCCCCTTTTGCTGTTGTAATAGATAGAGTATTTAATTGCTGAAGTATAATGTAATAAGAATGGTAGCTTTGCTTATTAATGTATCATATTTATCTATTTATTGCCAATCTGCCCTCTTTAAATTATTACCCTTTGTGTTGTTGGATGGTAGATAGAAATGTAAATATAATTCTTAATGTTTTGGTAATATTGGAGGCTATTATTGAATGGCAATAATCATGAATAGTAATTGGAATTGTGTTATATCATTTGTGACTGTTGTTATTACTCTTATTAATTTATTTGTAGTAGGTATGCTATTGAATTGCAATTATTGATATTTGGAGTTGGCTTTGTGGTTTAAATATATGATTAGGTTCTTTGAATGGTTCATGTCTTGGCAGGTGATAAAATTACTCTCACCGTCAATGGGCATTTATTATAAAATCAATACTAACATTATTTTACGTTTATTTGCCTTTTCCATTTTTGGACACTAATTTACAATTCATAGGGAAAAGAGAAGCGTATTCTTTAGTGTTTAGATTTAATACACTGTACGTCTGTATCAAAAGTAAATGATTGATTGCATTTTAGGACTTTGAGTTTTGGACCTTTTAAAATGGGCTCGAATTTTGGTATAAATAGAGTAAGGTAGAAAATTATGTCTATATATCGTCATATATTATGGCCCAACATATAAACTATTTACATTAAAATTAAAAGCATAATTAGCTTAATTAGAAGATTAGTTTGAAAATGAGATGAAGTTTGTATAAAAAATAAATTAGAAGGATATTTTTTAATTTTTGATTTTTGTATTTTCTTAAAAATGAACAAGAGATTTGCCTCATACTATTTCTGTAAAATTTGACCGAATATCAGCACAAGACTCATTTAATGGGACGCCAATATTTTTGTCTAAGTGGCTAAGTGCTATATCTGAATTTACATGTAAATAATCGAAATTAAACTTAAATAACTTAATATAGTCGTAATACAATCAATAATTTTTTTTTATAATTATATAGCTTACAAAACAGAATTTATAGATTTTTCAAAATTAGGGTAATATGGTCACATTATATCGGTGATACAATTCAAATGATACGAAATATTCGTTTATGGTTGCGTGAAGCGTGATATGTGTTTATGGTTGCGCGAGGCGTGATATGCATACACGTAACACTCAAATGCCTTTCTCCTCAATGCCGAAAAATGATTCTCATGTTCTATTTTATAAAAACTCTTAAACATGAGTCACGTCATTTCCGAATATAAAGTCTTTCGTTCTAAAACGATGTTTCTCACGTTTCATTTTATATTCTCTTCAATACAATAACATCACCCCATGTTCAAACAATAAACCAAATTCTTACATATGAATGTCTAAAATTAACATGTCGAATCATAAATTTAATCATTCAAATTTAAAACAAAATATAGTAGTAAAATTTATTTATTGCAATACAAAGTAGAAGTATATTACAAACACAAACAACAAATTCATTATTCAATCACACTGATAAAAAAACAAGCCTCCGAACTCCACTCCGCCGCCGTCTCAACCGGAAATCTCAATCGCCTTCACCTCCGGCTTCTTGACCTCCGCCTTCGGCACGGTAACAGTCAGCACCCCATTCTCCATGCCGGCCTTCACCTCCTCCATCTTCACATTCTCCGGGAGGCGGAAGCGGCGCAGGAACTTTCCAGAGCTCCTCTCGATGCGGTGCCACGTGTCGTTCTTCTCCTCCTTGTCGCGGCTGCGCTCGCCGCTTATCTGGAGGACGTTCCCGTCCTCCACCTCCACCTTCACCTCCTCCTTCTTCAGCCCGGGCAGGTCCGCCTTGAACACGTGCGCCTCCGCCGTCTCCTTCCAGTCGATGCGTGCCGCCGCGAACTGCGACGCCTCGTCACCGCGCATGTCGCGGAATGGGCCCCACAGGTCGCCGGAGAAGGGGTCGATTGCCCCGCTCTGCCCAAAGATGCTTGGGATCAAAGACATTTTTTTTCCTGTTTTGATTTGATGGTGAGATTGAGATATGTTTGAGTGAATTTTTGATGTTTGAATTTGATGAGTGATTTTGAAGGAGGGAGATTGAGGTATTTATATATATGTGCAGCTTTAGATTTGTTTTATTTAAAAATAAGTTATGTGGAGAAGTTTAGAGAGTTCAGGAACATGTGTGATAGATAGTAACCTTTATCTGAAATAGACACAGAATTCTCTCGAATAATTCAAGTTCAACTAATTAATCTCTGATTACTCAAGGGATAATGGCTTCTAAAATCGAAAATTTGGTCTTTGGAGTTTCTTATGTACTTTAAATTTTACTCTAAAGTCTATAATCACTGTGTTCTAACATTAAGAAATCAAACTATTAAAGGGTCAAGGGGTGTAATTGAGTGATAACATTAAGAAATCAAACTATCAAAGGGTCAAGGGGTGTAATTGAGTGATATGTGACTATAAATTAGCGTGGAAATAGTTACTGTCCATGAATAACCTTTGTAATTACCTTAGAAAGAAACTAATTGGGCTCAATCATACCAAGCGTGGATTCTCGCATTGTTCTAAACTAGGCCCTTTTAATTGGGCTCAAACGCTGAAAATAATTCGTCAAAAGTACGATGATTTTAATGCAATTATTTAATTAAATTTATCACTATTACTACTGACGATAATGCATAATTTGGAAATGTTTAATGCTAATGTGTAGGCATGGGTCCAATATGCTGGATGTGTCGACAACATACTGTTTTAACTTTTCCTCGTAGAATTTCGGTGCTAATGACACGTGGCATAATTATACTATGGAATATGAGGATTTTCCGCAATTTGATTATTGATTTGAAACTGAATTTAGGATTCCAGAAGTTTATCACATGTTCCAATTCCAATTCCAAATAGAGTGAATCTAGATATATACATCAACCGACTGTTACTATGTGGGCACGTGTCCATTTCAGTTGTTAGAGTATTGATTAGCCACTGTATCATATTCATATTCATATTCATATTCATTGGTGATTAATTCATAATCATGTGTTCTATAATTTATTACTCTCTTTTTTTATTGAGAAAAACAAATGCTACTACAGCATCGCGAGTGACCCATCAGCATGGCCTCATGAGCCTCAGGGCTCAGAGCCTGTATACTTTTTTTTGGATGAATTAATATATGGTCCCAATTTGATTCATTAAAACCAAATATGCTAATCTAATTCATAAGTACATTTTCGACCTCTATATAAAATAAGAGATGTTACACGATAATACAATAGAGATTGGACTTTCTTGCACTACTACCTTATTATCCTATCAATGATACTTTGAGCCTCACCCATTTTATGGTGGAATAGACACAAATTTTGTGCCAAACTCTCTCCACCAAACCAAAATAGGCTTCACTCCATGATTTGTTCAACACCAATATAATGCACACAACTACAAATCCAACTACATATCCTAACAACACCAGCACTTTATACCAATCTATTTCATTCTCATGATCAACATTCTCATCCTCTTCCTCGTCCTCGTCGTCGCTACAAGGCTCATTGCAGTTACATGGCAACGGTGGCCCACAAAGATGGTTCCCGACAAAGCTCAACGCACCCATGCTAAGAATTTGAGTACTTTCCGGAATCTTACCCTCCAACAAATTATAAGACAAGTCGATGTAACTCAGAAATGAGAGTGCTGTAATGGTAATTGGTATCTGACCAACCAGGGAGTTTCTTGAGAGATCAAGTGACTCCAACTCCCTTAAATCTCCAATTCCACGCGGGATCGACCCTCTCAAGTGATTCCTCGACAGGTTCAAGAATTTGAGCTCGACCAAGCTTGTCAATCCTTCCGGGATTTCCCCGGTCAGATTGTTATCAGAGAGATTGATGCTTGTCACCAATACAAGAATGGTATCATACTGAAGTACTAATCCTTTTGCATCAATTAACACACTTTCTATAAATGCATCAAACACTTGAGAATATTGTATGCCTCCACCACCAAAACCTCTTCTTGTAGCCATTGCAGTGAGGTTATGAACACAAGGAGGTATCAACCCAGAGAAATCATTACTTGAGATATCCAAGATTTGGAGAGTGTGCAAGTGACATAAAGTTGAAGGAATGTCACCACTAAATTTGTTGGAGTTCAAGATAAGAATCATCAAATTGGAGAAGCTTGTTCCAATCCATGTTGGCATTTTCCCAACAAGGCCATTGCCACCAAGATCAAACTTCATTAGTTTGGTGCAATTTTGTATTGACAAAGGTATTTGTCCAGAGAAATTGTTTCCATAAAGATTCAAGGATAACAAATTAGACAAAGACCCTATAGAGCTAGAGATTCTTCCAAACAACAAGTTGTTACCTAGATTGATGTATTCCAAAGAAGACCAATTCATCCAGCAATTTGGAATCTCCCCACTTATCAAATTGTTTCCCAAATGGAGAATCTTCAGTATATTAGTACTATCACTTGTGGCATTACATAGAAAGTGTGACAAAGTGCCCGAGAAAGAATTGTTGGAAAGATCCAACTCCAATGTATCATATGACACTCGAGGCAACGAGCCACTAAATCGATTGGAACTCAAATAAGCGTGACGATAATAAGGGAAAACAAGGCGATTTCCCCACGGTTTAAAATCCGGGATTTCTCCATGAAAATTGTTGTGAGAAAGGTTGAGTGAAATCACATCCCAAACCCATATTGGAACTTCACCAGACAGCCCAGTGTCAGATAAATCAAGAACTAAAACATTCTTACAATGTAGTTGAATCCATGAGGGTATCTCAGAAACTGTCCCTAGATTCCATGAACCAATGCCAATCTCCTCAAGTTGGAAAGGTGGAATCCAATCTGGGCTCACTTTCAAAGTAAAGTTGTTTCCAGATGCAAACAAGTACTTCAGTTTAGTGAGTTTTTCGAAGTGAGTTTCGTTCACAACTCCTTCCATCATATTACGCCCGAATGTAAGACTTCTCAACTTCGAAAGCTGCCCTATGCTCACTGGCAGCTCTCCACTCAGTTTGTTGAATCCGAGCCATAATCTCCTTAGGCGCGATAATTTACCTATACTGTTAGGAATCACTCCGGATATTGAGTTCTTGGTGAGATCAAGAAACCTCGCATTCTTGAACTCACCAAACTGATCCGTCAAGTGACCAGACAGTTTATTCTGCCTCAGGCGCAATATCACGACCGCTTCTAAGAAGCAACTTGACATATTTTCAAATAAACGAGATACATTCCCTTCCAGTCTGTTACCAGACAAGTCCAACACTCGCATCATGCACAGACTACCAATCTCTCTTGGTATTTCCCCCGAAATCACATTGTACCTTAAATCATAAGTTTCAAGAGACGTTAGATTCGCTACGTGTTTTGAAATCGTACCGTTCAAGAAATTGTTTCCCAGATACAAAAACTTCAGATCATGGCATGAGTAAATCCAATCCGGAATTGGGGAGCTAAGTTTATTCCAAGAGAGATCAATGTGTTGCAATTTGGTTGTGTTGCTAGTAGATGGAATGTAGCCTTCGAAATAGTTTCGACTCATATCAAGAAACAGAAGGCTACCTTGTCTGAAAATCCACCTCGCAATGGAAAATGAGGCAATCTCATTCCTAGAGAGATCAAGAAAGGTTAGAGAAGTGACATTAACATGATCAATTCTAGGTGAGAGAAGCTTGCAGCCACGAAGATGCAGCTCAACCAAACGAGGAAGAGCGTTGATGATTTGCAACCACTTGTTATCCCTTCCGACATCGATGAAATTCATGTTGAGATGCTTCAAACGGACTAGACCAGACAGCCATTCGAGGCCATGCACTTTCTGGCCAGAACCTTCTAGAACCAAAGTGCGTAGACTCGAAAGATTCCCTATCGTCGGAGGAATCTTTCCATGGAATCCGGCGTTGGAGAGATTGAGATACTCGAGATTCTTGAGTAAAGCTATGGATGAAGGGATTGATCCTTGGAAGCTGTTGTGGCTGAGATCAAGATATGTGAGGTGCTTGAGACCAACAAGTGCGGAGAGGTTTAGCTTGCCGTGTAAGGATTGAGAACGGAGATGGAGGCGATGAATGTGGCCGGTTAGATTGCTGCAAACGACGCCGTTCCATGCGCAGCAGTTGGAGTTGGTGGTGGTCCATGAGGAGAGGGTGTGGTTGGTGATTTTTAAGGATTGCTTCATGGTTAGAAGATATTGCTTTTCGATTTTGTGGCAGAAACTTGTGCTGCCGCCATGGATTGATATGAAGGAATTGGAATTGGAGAAGAAGGTGATGATGAGGAAGAAGAAAGCACTGTGTTTAGAGGTAATCATCATTTGATTTGTGAAATCAAGACTTTGGATTAGGTAATCATGCACCAAATTTATCAAAATTCAGAAATTTCTAGGAATCCTGTTTACCAACATTACTTTTGTATGTCACTCTCTGTTTCTATGATTTTTTTATGTTTTCTTATAACTGTATATTGTATAATGTTACATTCATCTAGAAGCAACTTTGACAAAGATGATGTGGATTTTAATAAAATAATCTAATATGGATTTGTCATTTTTGATACTTACTACTCCACTACTATTAAATGATAAACTTAATTTTAAGAGTTTGAAATTATCAGTATATACTCTGATTAAGTACAATAAATCCTAGTACTAGTATTAAATAATTACAAAATTAACCTTATGATTGGGTTTCATACGCCGGGCTAGCTCCCTATTTACAATGACTTGATACTTAAGTACCTAACCACTAGAAATTAAAATGAAAGAAGCTATCGTTTACTATGTTTACTGATCTTGACAACTGCTCAAACCGAATTAATATAATAGTACTAACATAACCTAGCTCTGAAGGAAAGGCATTATTAACACTTTTACCCTACATCCTAGGAAAATGTACACATGCATTCCCACACACACTGAACACATTTAATAATAAATCAAAAAGGCCCAAGAAATAATAAACGAGAATTCAATTGGCGAAATATAAAAGAACAAGAGCGACGCGAACAGGTTTACTCGGTGGCCGGTTCACTGTCAAACCGATCAATTTTAATTTGCACTGATCTAATATTTCTACGATGGGTTAAGTTGGTGATCTCCATTGCATTTTGGAGAGACATCTACTTAAGGTCGACCCAAATGGCCGAGCTTACTTTGTGGCGCAGTGGCGAGTGGCGGATGCAAGATTTTGATACTGGGTCCAAATTACTAGTATTTCTTTAGTTCACAAAAAAATTGTTTCATCTTTCTACTTCCATCTGTCTACCAAAATTAGTCTCATACTAAAAATGGAAAGTCATTCCGAATTTATATACTACTTTACATATTCGTGTCGTCCATTAATGAGAATATTTTTCACAAATGAATTAGTATTATCAATTGTTGTATATTTTTAGTGTCAACGACGTCATAAACAGTCCGACAAGAACATATAAAGCTACGAGATATAGAGATGGATGGTAAAGATAAATAATTTAAGAATGAACTATACTCCATAAATAAAAGATACATTTCTTTATAATCTTACAATAACAATTACATAAAATTACTAGAGTGAGAAAATTAAAAATGTATAAAGTAATTAATTAGTAGCTAATGAATTTACTATGAGAATCATAAAAAAAATTACTCTTTCCGTCCCACTTTAGAAGTCCTGGTTGAGTTCGGCACGGATTTTAAAAATGCAAAGGAAAGTTGGTGAAAAAAGATAGTGGAATGTGGGTCCTACTTTTTTATATTAGTTCTATAATAAAATATGAGTGGAAAAAGGTTAGTGGAATGTTGTACCTAATACTATTTATGGAATATTTCAACCGGGACTTCTAAAGTAGGATATCTAAAATTGATAAACTGAGACTCCTAAAGTGAGACGGAAAGAGTATTTACTAGAGATATGAATTAGTATAAGAAAATTTATACAAATGCGGGAACTTATGCTTTGTTGGTTCCAAGACCAAGGCAGCTTCACAAACCAACTATGCTAAAGAGTGAACTTATTATTTTACTACGGTATAATATTGTAATACCTCAAGTTGTCGGGGGTTCAAAGGATCCCCATCCACCTCTAAGTTTGCGGGACCTTTTAAAAAATTTAGAGTAATTTATTAATAAAGAGTTTCACAGTTATATTTGACATTAATTCTAGTTTAAATCACTGACATGGTTCACACTTCATATTCTAATTTAACTGAACTATTGTAGAGGTTCACAACTGCGGTTAATTTTATTGGAATATTGTTATTTTTTACTCATAATCAAATTATTTTAGAGGAAACAACAAAGATCCTTCTAGAACCAAAGTGCGTTGGCTCGAAAGATTCCCTATCGTCGGAGGAATCTTTCCGTGGAATCCGGCGTTGGAGAGATTCAGATACTCGAGATTCTTGAGTGAAGCTATGGATGAAGGGATTGATCCTTGGAAGCTGTTTTGGCAGAGATCAAGATAAGTGAGGTGCTTGAGATCAAGAAGTGTGGAGAGATTTAGCTTGCCGTGTAAGGATTGAGAACGGAGATGGAGGCGATGAACGTGAACGGTTAGATTGCTGCAAACGACGCCGTTCCATGCTCGGCAGTTGGAGTTGGTGGTGTTCCATGAGGAGAGGGTGTGGTTGGTAATTTTTAAGGATTGCTTCATGGTTAGAAGAGATTGCTTTTCGATTTTGTGGCAGAAACTTGTGCTGCCGCCATGGATTGATATGAAGGAATGGGAGTTGGAGAAGATGGTGATGAGGAGGAAGAAGAAAGCTCTGTTTTTTGAGGTATTCATTGTTTCAGGTGAAAACATAAATTTGTAAAGCACTTTGAATTAGGTAATGACCATATTTCAAAGAAATTTCTAGGAAGTCTATGAAGTCTTGTTGGAATCATTAATTTATTTTATGTCACTCTCTCTTATAAGATTTTTTATGTTTCCTTGTATAGATTATAACTAATTCTGCTTTCATCCAGAAACAACTTTGACATGGATGACACGGATTATAAGTAAAATAATCTAATGGATTTGTCATTTTAATACTAATATTGATTTAGCTTGTACGAAAGAGTTAAGAGGAGATGTAGCTTTGTCATGATATACATCCCACATTGAATAACAACCAAACAACCTAGGAAACAACTTGTATAAATCATCCATTGTTTGCAGCATTTGAGTCAAGCAGCTGTGCACTGAGCACAAAGCGAACTATTCTTGTGCTCGTTGCATTCAAGCAGCATACTATAATTTTTGAAGGGTGATTCCAATAATTGGAAACTCCCAGCAATTCAGTCTAGATTTTACCCCTAGTCATCATGTATATTTTGGAGATGTTCAGTTCATAATATAGTACACCTGAATACATTACATTAACTTATTTTATTTTGCATCTTCCCTTGACGGTGAACTACTCAATTGGTAAAAACGTTTGCTTTCTAATTAATAAGTCGATTGTTTCAGTCATCGAATGTCCGTGACAGCGTGAGTATAGAGTGTGTCCGAGCGGTAATTAAAAGAAGTAGAACTTTCTTGTTCCTACTCAAGCTTTTTTCTTAGTCATGGTGAATGGGTGGATTAAGAAGGCTAAAACGACCTCCATTTTCTTGAACTAAGAAAATTGAGGTAGTATAAAAGAACTCTGTCAAAGAGTTAACTAAAACTATTTTTGGAAGAAGCTTAAAAACTACTCCCCAAACAACTATGAAAGAAAAATGAGACACAACCAACTTGAATAGTAGTAGTATACTATATATATGTCCCACATCGAATAAAAGGAAAAAATGAGGTAGGAAACTCCTTACTCAAATTCTCCTGGTTGTGTGTGACTTGGTTCAAGCAGTTGCGCCTCGAGCACAAAGCGAACTATTCTTTCGCCTTTTACTAAAGAATACCGTGTGTTCGTTGCATTCAAGCAACATACTCATATTTTTTGAGGGCATTCCTAATATTGGAAACGCCCAACAATTCAGTCTAGAATTTGGATGTGTTTGTAGCATTCAAGCAGTCATATTTTTTGAGGGCATTCTTAATAAACTTCTTTTGCTTTTCCAAAAGTATTTAATTCATTTTTGAAGCTCAGAAAACCATAACCATGTTTTCTGAAATGGTTTCTTGAATTTGGTGATTCTGTCAAGATAGTATAATTTAATTAACCATGGCGAGAACGATAATGAACTGACTAGATTCATATTTTTTTTTACATTTTTCAGTAATTTTAGCAATATTATTTTAAATTCAGAAATCTAAAAGATGTAAACTGTAAAGTGCATTTTTTTCATATACTTAATTTAAAGTCCACAAATTTTTAAATATTCATGAGTTCTTGTAAATTACAAATGGTTTCTGTATAACTATTTCATGAAATATGAGAACATAAAAGTTTAAATATATAAAAACGTGTTAACAAAAAAGTATAGCAAATAAACACGTGTTAACACCTGATTGGCTATCAACACGGCCTACATACACGACATATCTCTAGAAACAACTTTTTAAATCTCGAATCCTCCATAACATTCTCCCTAACACCATATCCTTCTAGCAAAACAATTTAAAATTCATAAATTCACCATTTCATGACCATATAAATAGCTTGCACCTCCTCCTCACCGATCAACAACATCAGAAATCAGAATCACTTTGATCATCATTTCATAGTAAAATTCACTCTCAAAATCACAAATCATCAATCACAATGTCGCTCATCCCCAGCTTCTTCGGCCGCCGCAGCTCCGACCCTTTCTCCCTCGATCTCCTAGACCCCTTCCGCGACTGGCCCGTGGCCTCCTCCGGCCACGAGACGTCGCAGTTCGCGGCGACTCGGGTGGACTGGAAGGAGACGCCGGAGGCCCACGTGTTCAAGGCCGACGTGCCCGGCCTCAAGAAGGAGGAGGTGAAGGTGGAGGTGGAGGAAGGGAACGTCCTCCAGATTAGCGGCGAGCGCAGCCGCGACAAGGAGGAGAAGAACGACACGTGGCATCGCGTGGAGAGGAGCTCTGGAAAGTTCCTCAGGCGCTTCCGCCTCCCGGAGAATGCGAAGGTTGATCAGGTGAAGGCGAGTATGGAGAACGGGGTGCTGACGGTGACGGTGCCCAAGGAGGAAGTCAAGAAGCCTGAGGTCAAGTCCATTGATATCTCAGGTTGAGAAATGTGGTTGGAATTTGAATAAGAAGTGTGTTGTGTTTTATTTTGTAATCATGTTTGAATATGTATCGAGTCGAATGTAACATATGTGCAATGAAGTGAAATGAAATAATATCATACTGTGTTTGTTCTATGGGGTTGGAGTTTTTAATTTAATAGTATGAGACAATTTTTATATTATTTTCGCTTCTAGGTTTTTTTTTAATACATGATTTAAGAAAATTATGTTTAATATATC
This sequence comes from Salvia hispanica, assembly GCF_023119035.1. NCBI lineage: Eukaryota > Viridiplantae > Streptophyta > Magnoliopsida > Lamiales > Lamiaceae > Salvia > Salvia hispanica. The sequence goes on from NC_062965.1 coordinate 25,172,790, forward strand.
TGTTTTTTTTTAATAAGTGATTTAAGAAAATTATGTTTAATATACTTAAGTAGATGAGAGAATAAAGTTTTTTTATATAAAATTTAAGAAAAAGAGATAAAGTTTTTTTTATATAAAATTTAAGAAAATTGTGTTTAATAAATTCACATTAGGCAGATGAGAGAATAAAGTAAAAAACAATATTAGATAGACGAGAGAATAAAGTAAAAAATAAAATAGAGATAATAAAATAAAAGTAAAAATATTTATCCAAAATAAATAAAATATAATTAGATTTTTTATTTTTAGTTAAAAAAAGAAATAATTTAAATAATTTTAAATCAAAATAGAATATGATATGATTCAAAATGGAATAGGCTCCAAGTAACTTGAGTAACTTGAGATACAGGGACTATGAATTTTTGTAAGGATCATATCTACATGATTGGGAATTTCTTTGCTAGTAAATTGAAGAGGTAATAGATCCATTACAACAAACACAAGATGCAAGAACGTTGAAGTAAATCTAATACTCCTAGATGGGTCTAATACTCCTAGATGGGTCAGTGGAATTTAGGTATTGTTTTGGGTCAAAACACATGGGGCCGTCATACTCCTATATAACAATTCTGATAGGACTTTATTATTTGAAAGATAATATAATATTAAAGCATTGTTAATAATTAATACCGGTTTGGTCCAAATGTATATGAATATTTCACTAATAGGCAAACGTATTTTCGTAACGTAGTCAAATATGGAGAAACTATTTTTAGACTACCAAGACAAGAATTAATGAGGAATTTATAAAGAAGACATAAACTAATATATTTAAATTAAGTAGATGAGAGAATAAAGTTTTTTTTTATATGAGATTTAAGAAAATTGTGTTTAATAAATTCATATTAGGTAGATGAGAGAATAAAGTAAAAAATAAAATATAGATAATAAAATAGAGAATAAAGTAAAAAATAAAATAGAGATAATAAAATAAAAGTAAAATTATTTATCCAAAATAAATAAAATATAATTAGATTTTTTATTTTTAGTTAAAAAAAGAAATGATTTAAATAATTTTAAATCAAAATAGAATATGATATGATTCAAAATGGAATAGGCTCCAAGTAACTTGAGTAACTTGAGATACAGGGAGTATGAATTTTTGTAAGGATCATATCTACATGATTGGGAATTTCTTTGCTAGTAATTTGAAGAGGTAATAGATCCATTACAACAAACACAAGATGCAAGAACTTTGAAGTAAATCTAATACTCCTAGATGGGTCAGTGGAATTTAAGTATTGTTTTGGGTCAAAACACATGGGCCGTCATACTCCTATATAACAATTCTGATAGGACTTTATTATTTGAAAGATAATATAATATTAAAGCATTGTTAATAATTAATACCGGTTTGGTCCAAATGTATATGAATATTTCACTAATAGGCAAACGTATTTTCGTAACATAGTCAAATATGGAGAAACTATTTTTAGACTACCAAGACAAGAATTAATGAGGAATTTATAAAGAAGACATAGATCTGATCAAATGAAAACTATAAATATTATATAAACTCAAAACTATGATCTGGACTATTGAAAAATATCAACAGATCACAAAAAAACATCAATAGAAAAATGTCAACAACATTTTAACGGTAGTGAATGATTGATGTTGTGTTGATACTGTGTTGACATTAAAATCTTGAAATTTTACACTGTGTTGATATTGTATTGAAACTGTGTTGAAGCTGTGTTGAGAAATTTTGAGTTTGTACAATATATAAGTTATATATTTTGTATTTTATCACTACCCAACTGTAATATATACCTGTATGGTCTTGCTACGTTGACAACTATCTTATATTCATAGCTGATAATTATGTTAACAATCTATTTTATGGATATCAACACAAAGACAATTGTAAGTCGATTAAATGTAGTTACATTTAGGGCATCCACAGTGGGACGGACTATAGCCCGCCCTAAGCGACGCCCTATGCAGCGCCACGTCAGCATTTTATCCTCCGCCACTTCCACCTGCAATGGGGCGGACTATAGCCCGCCCTAAGCCACGCCCTAAACATTTTACTTCTATTTTATATTTTTATACAATTCATGCAAATATATCAAGCAAAATAAATAAATAAAAACAACACAAGTAAGATATCCTACATTTACTTAATTAAAAAAAAGATACAAAATAAGAAATAAAAAAAAAGTTACAACCTAAGAAATTAAAACAAAAGTGCACTAAATCCGGTCTAGAGTAGTCCCAATCTGCGGCTGAGGCCATCGATCATCCGCTGGATGCCTTCGATTTGAGCCGGGTTGGTCGCCTGCATCAGGACGTTGTGCGCGTCCAACAACGTCCTGTAGTCGGGGGAGGCCACCAAATCGGTATAGGCATGGGACGCAGCCGAAGTCTCGGTCGGGGTCGAGCTCAGGGCCGGGATTGCGGCATTGTCACGACCGCACTTTCTAAGGATAGAAAACCCGGTTGATCGCTACTAGGGGAAGATGAAAGAAGCGGGGAAGAAAGGGGGAAAACTGTGGCACAACTGAACATGAACTGAAATAACTTGGAATATATATAAATCAAAGTGCATGGTAAAGAGAATGTGAACTCGACTTTTACATTGCAGCGGAAGAATCAAGAGCAGATGACATCGTGTATGGAGACACGACGCATCCAAGTACTAATCTATCGAAGGATCTTCATTTTTCTGTGCTCAACACCGCCCGCCGTCGACTGCTCTACGACTCGCCGCCGCCTCGCCGGCTAATTCACGGTCGGCGTGATTCTCCCTCAATTACTCTCGACAAGTTACGGAGGAGCTCTCGGCGTTTTCGACTCTCCGCCGTGCGTCATCGGCCGACCCTTTGACAGCAGCAACCTGCCACTGCTTCCCCTCTTTCGTACTATCCAACTCCGACTCCCTTTCGGGCCAGCGTCGGGTCTCCTTTCGCTTCGCATCGGCAGAAATCTCACCGATGCTGCTTGTGTCGTGAGGCTGGACAGTGCCGCTGCTGTCCGTCACTCCTCAACGCCGCCGTGCGTTGCCTCGCAGTGTGGCCCTCCGTCGCTACCGGTTCGTCGCTGCCCCGCGGTGATTTTCGGGGCTCCGTCGTCACTCGGCTTCCGCCGGACAGCCTTACAGTCTAAGCTAAGTCCTCTATCTCTTTCTTATCCTTTTAAAGCTCGGTCTATTAAGCTTTGAGTTCTTGGACAGTAGCTATGTTGGAGACTTTTGATTATAGTGTTTTAAGTAGGAGTGGGTTGATACGATATATCGTATCGAAAACGTTGTATCGTGTATCGTATCGAAAATATCGATATGAAAGAATTTCATAACGTTATCGTATCGAAAGTTTTGATATATCGAACTTTCGATATAAAAAAATTTCATATCGTTATCGTATCGATATTTCGATATACTTTAAATCGTTTTATATTTCTCCTAAATCTCATTCCAATTCTCATGTAGCCCCTTCTTGTCTGTGGTGTTTCCCTAACACCTTTACTGTGGACAATCGACCGATTCCCTAACTATTGCGCCCATCGGCCAAAAATTTACTACCAAGTTTCTCTTCATAGCTCTAATCTGTTTTTTTTTCTAATCTTCCCTTTAGTCCTTTCTCATTTTTTTATCGCTCTGGAAAGCAGTAGTGATCTTGGAAATTATTCCATTTAAGTTCGAGGTCGAACCATGTTCTAGGAGAAAGGCATGCATCTTAAAGCACTCTATGTTCTGCGAGAAATGTCTAGGTTCTCTACTCTATAGGTCTCACTGTTTGAAAACTTGACTCATAAAAGATATCTTGTACTTTTCCAACTCTCTGACTGAAATTAAACATCACTATAGAAAAACTTTCAAACTTTCAATTTGAGAATCAAACTATGTTCTTACTTCAAAAAGCACTATTTTGCAAAACACAACATACTTTTTCTTATTTTTAAATTGAAACTGTCCCACAGAGGAAAAAAAGAAAAAGCACATTTCCTTAAAACTGAAAACTGTCCCACAAAGGGATTGCACAACACTTTTCCTTTAAAACTGAAAAATTGTAAAACTGCTCCACAAAGGGAATTTAATTCCTTTAGGCAAAAACTTTTTTTTTTTTTTTTTTTTTTTTTTTTTTTTTTTTTTTTTTTTTTTTTTTTTTTTTTTTTTTTTTTAATTTGGTCTCTTTCTGAAAAATGTAAGGTTACATCATTTCCTAGTTGAGCGTGATGAGTCGGGGTGTTGATCCTTCGACGTTTAACCTTTTAGTCTAGGGATACAAATCTAGACTAAGACTGAATAAGAATCTTGGGTCCAGAGCAGGAAGAAAATTGCTCTGATACCACTCTGTCACGACCGCACTTTCTAAGGATAGAAAACCCGGCTGATCGCGACTAGAGGAGGATGAAAGAAGCGGGGAAGAAAGGGGGAAAACTGTGGCACAACTGAACATGAACTGAAATAACTTGGAATTTATATAAATTAGAGTACATGGTAAAGAGAATGTGAACTCGACTTTTACATTGCAGCGGAAGAGTCAAGAGCAGATGACATCGTGTATGGAGACACGACGCATCCAAGTACTAATATATCGAAGGATCTTCATTTTTCTGTGCTCAACACCGCCCGCCGTCGACTGCTCTGCGACTCGCCGCCGCCTCGCCGGCTAATTCACGGTCGGCGTGATTCTCCCTCAATTACTCTCGACAAGTTACGGAGGAGCTCTCGGCGTTTTCGACTCTCCGCCGTGCGTCGTCGGCCGACCCTTTGACAGCAGCAACCTGCCACTGCTTCCCCTCTTTCGTACTATCCAACTCCGACTCCCTTTCGGGCCAACGTCGGGTCTCCTTTCGCTTTGCGTCGGCAGAAATCTCACCGATGCTGCTTGCGTCGTGAGGCTGGACAGTGCCGCTGCTGTCCGTCACTCCTCAACGCTGCCGTGCGCTGCCTCGCAGTGTGGCCCTCCGTCGCTGCCCCGCGGTGATTTTTGGGGCTCTGTCGTCACTCGGCTTCCGCGGACAGCCTTACGCACTAAGCTAAGTCCTCTATCTCTTTCTTATCCTTTTAAAGCTCGGTCTATTAAGCTTTGAGTTCTTGGACAGTAGCTATGTTGGAGACTTTTGATTATAGTGTTTTAAGTAGGATTGGGTCGATACGATATATCGTATCGAAAACGTTGTATCGTGTATCGTATCGAAAATATCGATATGAAAGAATTTCATAACGTTATCGTATCGAAAGTTTCGATATATCGAACTTTCGATATAAAAAAATTTTATATCGTTATCGTATCGATATTTCGATATATCGTACCGAAATTCAATATATCATTAAATATCGAGATATCGCAATATATCGTTAAATATTCGATATATATCGTATTTTCGATATAAAACGATATATCGCGATATAAGGAAATTCATACCGTTATCGTATCGAAAACTTACGATACGATATCGTATTGTATCGAAAATTACGATATATCGAAAATTCGATAATTTTTCGATATTTTTCAATACGATACGAGCGATATATCATTTGTTCGGTATTTTTCCCCAGCCCTAGTTTTAAGGTTGTGATCTTGGAGAGAAAAATTAGCTCACTGGTATGAGTCTTTACATATATATGCTACGCTATTCCCTATTGACTACTATGTTTTGGCTATGCATTGGCTCATAAAGATCATATCTTTGGCTATTGACCTTATTTGTATGACTTCCTAAGTGATCATGCTTCTATGATTCTAAGTTCTGGAATTTACTCTTGTGACTGTTCTATATGATGCAAAGGGTATGGTGGTGTTTACCTCTTGGAAAGATAAGGAACTGTGGTGAGATTGGGGAGTTCTCCTTGCTGACTTCAAACTCTCCTCCAACTTACTCACTGTTAAACTCTCTCCCTACCCTCTATTCTTTGGCTACTGATTGCGAAGTGTATTTGTGGAGAGAGGATGGAATTGGATGGCTATGTATACGCATATATATATATAGGCAAAAAATCTGCTTGGTTGTTGGGATTTTGGCAGAGGGATTGCAGTTTGTTGGGATTGGGTCTGCCTTAATCTCTGCCAAAGAGGGATCCTGTCCCCTTGGTCTTTGTTGACTGTTTCTATTGTGGTTAAGGAAGTCTGCCCTTTCTTGGCTTCTTACTAGCTGTTGTGACAACTTTTGTAGAGTGTACTCATGGCTTTATTGGAGCTGATTTGGTATCTTGTGAGGACTTAATTGGGTTTCTATTATCTCTTGTCTTCTCCTTGCAGCAAGATCTCTCTTTGTTGATTCTTCAACAACTTTAATTTAAGAGAACTTTGTGTTATTAGGAATTCTAGGTACATGTCTAATAATTATCTTTGTTTCATTGTGGCAGGGGAAGTTGGGGGATGCAGGTGCTGGAAAGAGGTGGCTGACTTGTCCTATTTTGGTAAGGTCTTAGCTTATTTTTGAAAAGCATGGCTGTGTCATAAATGTTAATGGAATGGCTGCGGGTCTTGGTATTAAATGACTTTGTATACTCATTGCAGGTGTTGTTTGAAAAATTCTAGCTAGCTGTACTGGGCCCAATGGCTGGATTCAACATGGGCCAACACTTGTACTTTATCATTATGGACTTGATTGCTTATTTGGATTTGAATTCCTTTGTACTAGACGAAATTCGAAAATTCTCTTGATCGATGTTAAATGTCCAATGCTCCTTTGATCGTCTTAACGATTATGTGTAAAAAAAATTTTGTCTAGCCATTCGGCGTCCCTTTTAGAAGAGCTTAAATGATGTCAAAAAGTCGGGGTGCTTCTGGGCTCGTGCCTTAGGCCGCCTCTTCTTCGTGGCGGAGCCCGACGCGGCGGCGGCGGCGGATCGGCCGTGAGGAGCAGCGGCGACGGTTGTGCAGTTCGGAGAAGGCTCCATGTCTGACAGCCCATACAAGTCCGTGCTGAACTCGGGATCGTACTAGGCGTTGGTGTCGAATGGCCGATATTCATCGGGTTCTATACCCGACCATCGTGCACCACCGAACATCGGACTATTCAGACTTAAGTAATCTCCGGGATTCATTTTGTTTGAAGTGTAGAATATGTAGTGTGAATTTGAGAGCGAAAGAAGTGAAAAATGAGTGAAAAGAGTGAGAATATATATAGGTTTTGAAAATTAAATAAAATAAAATTAAAAATAAAAAACGCGTCGCATCATCAGCGACGCCACAGACGATGAGCATCGTCCGCGGACGATCGATCGGGTGCGGACGATGGTTAACCTATCATCCACCCCACTGTGGATGCTCTTAGTTGACAAATGACATACGATATGTGTCTTCTCGTTGACATGTCCATAACATAGATTGTAGATACAATTGTCGGGTTATCAATTTAAGATAGTTTTCAACCGATCATATTTTTTTCAACCCTATATATATATATATATATATATATATATATATATATATATATATATAGGGGTGTGTTAGGGTCCTTACAGCATCTTAGTGTAAAACACAGCACTAATCACAGCCCTTGGATCATTAGATTGGATGGTTGTGATTAGTTACATTATCATACTAAAAATCTACATTATTAGCCAAGGTACATTATTAGACTAGAAATGTACATTGTAAGACTAAAACTGTACATTATTAAACTAAAATGCTACATTATTAGTCTAAAATTCTACATCATTAGATGACACGTGGCATTAATCTAACCGTTAGATCATAAGATCCAATGGACTGCAAGTGTTTTGAGTTTTACTTATACTTAGCGTTCTGACCTGAATACATCCCTATATATATATATATATAGAGTTGTGATCAATGTCGAACCAATTTTAAAGACCGAACTAGAGACCAAATCTGGGCCATTAGATCTAGTTTTTTTGATGAGATGTGCTGCTGTGAAAATTTTTTCGGCTTCATTACAAGCCCATTTTACTTCATTATATAGGTTTATTACTTCATTCTGTACTTCAAATGCTTCTACACATACTTCATTCCAATAATTTATTACATTATTCCATGTGTTTATTAAACCATATTAGCGTCATGGCGTTGGTGATAGATATTGTAGAGAGAAAGAACGGCACGCGACGGCGAAACCACATTTACGTACTGGAATGAAGTAAAAACCTACTAGAATGAAGTAAAAACCTACTAGAATGAAGTAATATATTCTAGAACGAAGTTAAATCTTCGTAACATGTTAGTATGACTTATTTACCTTCAGATGAATTAAAATAGGCTCGTGATGAAGGCGAAAATAATTTATAAATTTCTGTATCTTATCCATAAAAAACTTGATCTAAAAGCCCTAATTTGGTAGGGTTCGGTGGTTCGGTCTTTAAGAGTGGATTTGTGGATAATAGGTACTATATATATATATATATATATATATATATATATATATATATATATATATTTGTAGCATTAAACTCCTTTTACCCCTTTAGATACTATTTCCTTCTTAATCACATCCATTAGATTAGTATGATGGATGGACTAGATGAAGCCTCACAAAATCATCCCGTGTTGCATTATTAGGTTCATTCTGTGCATTTATATGGGTAAAATTGTAAAACAACCATGAATTAAAACGGCAGGAGCGAGATTTAAGCAATCCTTCCATATGCTCACTCTCTCTCTCACTCCAAACGTCTCTTCCCATCAGCCCACGATTCTCAAATCGTCTCCCCCATTTCAAACTAGGAAAAACCCTAGCCGCTACTCAAATTGAAGAGACACCACCACTCCCGCCGATTTTTCACCGTGAAAGCACCGCCGATCGACGATTCATAGTTCTAATGTGATTCCTTCGCCGCGCGATGATAGATTTACAGTCGACAACAAGGCGGGTTTCAAAAGTTCCGATTTTTGGTAAGAGACACTTCTAATCGTCAATTTTCGTCATTAAAACAGTGACGATTTTTTCACACATTTGGTCGACACATTTAATGATTCAATTTTTCGTAATACCCACTGTTAATCGCCTATTTTCACCGCCGACACACAACCTAATCGTCGATTATTGATAGGGTTCATTTTTTCGTAATACCCACTGTTAATCGCCTATTTTTTCGTAATACCCACTGTAAATCGTAAAATCGTGTTCATTTTTTATAGGGTTCTGTCCATTATTGAAGTTTGTAGTGAATGACTGGTTTCCAATTGTGTATTGGGCGATTTGGTAGATGAAATCGTATCTGGGTTGATTTTTGGTTTGTCTTGCATTTGCCTTTATATTCATTCATGCATTATTTGATGCAATGTGTACATTATTGTAGGTAGTGGTGTGCATTACTTTTTTGTTTGAATCTACATCAGTCGGTTTGATAAAATGCCTTAAAATTGAGTGAAATTTGTATTCATATTTGCATTATTTGTTGCCATTTGTACATTATTGTAGGGAGTGGTGTAAATTATTGTATGGAGTGGTGTACATTATGTTTTTTGTTTTACTTTAAATGCTTCGGTTTTATAAAAGGTCAATGGTTGATAGAATGTAATATTCATTGGTGCATTATTTGCTTACTTTTGTACATTATACAGTTAGTATTGTGCATTAATGCGATACATTATTGATTTTCGGGCAGCGGCGAAGCAGCCTTGGTTAGATATTGACGAAGCGGTGGATGATGTTCTTCCACTTGCGATTGCGCAAAAGTTCAGGGAGAGGTTGGTTGAGCACAAAGGTCCTATTGCCTCCCGTCTGATTTCTAATAGAGAAAAGGCTATAAAGGAGGCTACTAGGCCTCTTAGACGGTGGAAGGCTTGCGATGAGATGAGACATCATGACTCTAGAAACTGTCCAATGGTTAAAGAGATGGCGAATGAGAAAGAGCTTCATAAGGGCAAGAGGAAATCTTGATGTATCTTGTACCTAAAAACATTATTAGTTCTAGTTTTCGGTTTAATCTTAGTTATCATTTCGTTTCGAATGTGTTATTAATCCTACCACTGTCAACAATTTATGCATAATAATTATACATTTTTAGTCTGTTAATGTACATTATTAGTAACGAAGTTGTACATTATTGTCTACAAGCACTTAACTTTCTGTACTTAAATAAAGGGAGTACTGCACAGAAAATCATTCTTAATGCAAGACTATTGTTCGATAATGCACGTTAACAAAGTAATGGAATAATGATATAAATAAAGGGAGTAATGCACAGAAAATCATTATTAATGCAAGGCTATTGTTCGATAATGCACGTTAACAAAGTGATGGAATAATGGTATAAAAAAGGGAGTAATGCACAGAAAATCATTATTAATGCAAGGCTATTATTCGATAATGCACATTAACTCCCAAAAAATGCAAATTTATTATGCATAAAATTGTTCACAGCGCTAGAAATAATAAAACTAAGACAACGAAACAAATAATAAAACTAATTTTTTAGGTACAAAACACATCAAGCTTTCCTCTTGCCTTTACTAAACTCTTTCTCCTTCGTCATCTCTTTAAGCATTGGAACAGTTTCTAGAGTCGTGATGTCCCAACTCATCGCACGCCTTACAACGTTCTAAGAGGCCTACTAGCCTCCTTTATGAGCCTTTTCTCTCTTTGAAATCAGTTGGCTCGCTTGAGCTGCTAGCATGACCCATGGTCTTCCACCCAACATCCAGAGGATGGACCTCTACTACTTCAGGCACTTGGCATTCCGCATAAAACTCTTCAATCATGCGCCTCTTTTCAAAGGCCGACGTTGGAGGAGTTCCAGCTTGAAAGAGAATTAACAAGTTCTTCCAAACCACCTACAGTCATGCACGAAGCACGTCAATGTCAAGTCTCAAAGCCGTCGAATAAAACCGTAGCGTAAGCGATATCCCTTGATTTGAAACAGTATAACGAACACGTATATACATAAATAAATATGGCACGATACGGGGCTGCTCCAATCCAGAAAAGACTACTATTCGTACATCATAACACAGCAGCCGAGAAAACAAAATAAACACTAAACCCTAAACCACATCCACCAATTACCGGTAAAGCCTACTGGATAGTTTCAAGTTACATAAACCTTCTTCCATTGTTAACGTCAATTATGGAACTAGTACCAATTAACAGATACAGAAAATCAAAAAGGGTTGCATTAATATGTGTGATATGGAAATTAATGAAACGTTGATACAATAATCAAATACTTTTCGACAAATTTACCTTCTTCCATAGTTGAATCATAAGCTTCGTCCATTGTTGAAGAACCACCTTCTTCCATTGTAGTAAAGATAATCTTCCCGGAACTCTCCAAAAAATAATTCTACAAGTTTCACACGATCGCACTATTTGTTAAGACCAGAATTTTCGAGAATGAAGAATGATGAAAGAGAATGGAGAATGGAGAACGATGAAAGAGAAGAGACAATTCTGTACTATGAATGAAAAAAACCGCTGCAAGATATTGTGAGGGAGAGAATCATGGACTTATCATAACCGACGTCAATGCATATCCCCTAAACGCCCTTCTATAGTTTTTTAATGAATAAAAATGATTATATCAGGAACTAATTTCAGCCTTTAGATCTTAATAATGGATGGGATATATATATATATAGGGAGGTGATCAATTGCTAACTAATTAGCAATCCAAAATTGAGACCAATTTTTAACCATTAGATTAGAAGATCTTGTGGTTGATATAATGTCAAGTGTAATATATTTTAAATTTAAATAATTATTAATTAAATTAAAAGGGTATTAATGTCAAATCCTATATGTAGTAATTATAACTAACTACTTTCTCTCTCCTCAAAATCATCTCAAATCTTTAAATTTACGTAACTCTCTCAATTTAAATTATTTTTTCGCAAAAAATATATCAAATTAAAGATAATTTAATAAGGATTCCAACGAGATCTCAATATATTGTAGGCAAAATCTCAATATTATGCATGTCCAATCTCAATAAAAATGTGTTAGATATTTTCTTGTCCTTGTGTTGATATTCTAATGTCATATTGTTGATATTTGTAATACACAATGTTGATATAAAAAAACATCCACGAAAATTATCATATGATAACATAATGACGATATTACCCTTAGGTTATCACATAAATATGAGTTATGATATGATCGCACCCCTATATATATATATATATATATAGGGATGTACTAGTATAACAACTAATTTTAAAGTTACAACGTACATCCAACCACGTGCTGCCATGTGGCACGAAAAATGCAATATTGTATACAGAAAAATGCAATACACATTTGTAGAAGCTATAAATGAATTTCGGCGGATTGCATTTTTGTTATATGCAGATTGCATTTTTTATCATTGAGTTTTGCATTTTTGATATTGACTGTTTAATTTGCATTTTATATATAGACGAATTGCATTTTTATATGTGAAAATGCAAAACTTAACAATAAAAAATGCAATTTATGTGAAAATGCAAAACTCAACACTATAAAATGCAATTTACATACAACTAAAATGCAATCTGCGAAAATGCATATACAACTAGATTGCATTTTTGTGTTTAAAATATTGCATGTTTTGTGCCATATGGCAGCACCAGATTGGATGTACGTTGTGACTCTAAATAAGGGGGCACCCTAGTGCTCTCCTATATGTATATATATATATAGGATTGTGTTAAAATGACAACACCTCTTAAAGTAACACCATACCACCATTCCTAGCCAATCATTTGTACATGTGGACGAATAATAAGCTGCCATGTGGCAATTATAAAAATTGCTCAAGGGTAAATTTTCACGGACTGCAATATCCAATACACTAGACTGCAATTTTTCCCGATTGCAATATCCAATACGCTAGACTGCAATCTATAGATTGCTGAGTCTAGCGTTTATACTATTGCGTTTAGCATATATAATATTGCGAGTCTAGCGTGGTGTCACAGTGTCATTTTAAGAGTGTTGTTATTTTAACGCCCCTATATATATATATATATATATATATATATATATATATATATATATATATATAAGAATATTTTAAACCATATATTAAGTGCAAACCCTATAGTATGCAATAACGACAATATCGTAATAGTATTAACTACTCCCTTTGTTCCATTAAAAATGAAACGTTTTTCTTTTTGGGTTGTCTCATTAATAATGAAACGTTTCTTAAAATAGAAACAACATCATCTATATTTTTTTTTCTCTCTTACTTTATTCTCTCTTCAATAATTTACAAAACGACATTATATAAAATTTCGTGTATGTATGATATTTAGTGAGTGGGATATGTTACGCATCTAGTGAGTGCACATGTGCGATTCAGTTTCATTTGATTTTCGTGTCACAAACTAAATGTTTGATATTTAGTGAGTGGGATGGATAGAGTATTATGATACGCATCTATTGAGTGTCACATGTGCGATTCAGTTTCATTTGATTTCAATCACAAGCCAGTTCCTTCGGAAAAGAAAACACTAATGTACTTTAATTTCAAATTAATGTAGGGTCTCCATTTTGTTTTTATTATTTTATCACTTTCGATATGGTTAGTTTACAATCATTTACGGTTAAATTTTAAAATGTACTATCTGTCTCATTTAAATGTTTTTGTTTTTGTTTTATAATTTGGACATTCCACTTTTTTGAATAGCTCATTTTGATGGGTCATTTTATTTTGAAATAGTTCGTTGGCTTCAACTTAATCCAACTATTCTTATATTGAATAAAAACGAAAAAAGTAAGACCCCGTTAGGGAACATGGAATTTGGAACGTGGAAGTGGAATTAGAATTAGAATTAGAATTAGAATTGGAGTATTCAAATCCAAATCTAATGATATTAATTTGAATTCTATATCTAAAGTAGATAAATTCTAAATAGTTTTTAATTGTATGCTTTCCCCTCATATCAGGGGCGGATCCAGGAATATAAATGGACAGGGGGAAAACTATATGTAAGGAAAATTTGAAAATTTGAGAAATGGCAAATAAAAAGAAATTTTTAAAAAAAACACAAAATTAACAAAATAGCATATGTTAAAAATATTCGAGGAGGGGCATTTGCCCCACATTATATCAAGGTGAATCCGCCCCTGCCTCATATATCTATCGCTTGCACGCGCTCACACACACGTACACATACAAACACACTATGCATGCATGCAATGTGTATTATGTGTGTTGTGTGCGTGCACACAAATTCTTCAAATTCAATTTTATAGTATCGATTACTGTATTTACCTACGATTTAATTTCTATTCAATTTCATAGAATTATAGTAATTCTAATTTCATGCTCCAAATAAACTCTAAAAAATTTTAAATCGCCGGACATTATTTCATGAATTAGATTGCAAAAGCATATAAGTGTACGAGATTCCCTCGTACAAAAGTCCAATATCTACCTAGAAAAAAAGAGCCATTTATTGAGATCTACAAATATATTCCCAACTCCAATAGTATCACTTAATTTAATCAAGCATACACTTCTTGCCTAAGACAAAACATAACAGTATGTTGAAGCAAGAAACCACCGCTACGCCGCCGCCGCATATTCTGCTCTTCCCTGTCCCACTGCAAGGCCATGTGAACTCCATGCTCAACCTGGCGGAGATCCTCTGCCTCTCCGGCCTCCACGTCACCATCCTCCTCTCCGATCACACCCACGGCCGCCTCCTCCGCCACGCCAGCCTCGACTCCCGATTCTCCCGCTACGCCGCCGCCTTCCGCGTCGCCACCATCTCCGACGGCCTCCCCGACGACCACCCCCGCTCCGGCCACCGAATTCTCGACATCGTGCTCAGCCTCAAGGAGGTGGGCGGGCCGCAGTTCCGCAGCCTCATGGAGTCGAGCGACGGCGGCGGTAGGCGGCGCGTGAGCTGCCTGATCATGGACGGGGTGTTCAGCTTCGCTATACCGGTGGCGGAAGAGATGGGGATTCCGTTTGTGTATTTCCGGACGATCAGCGCCTGCTCTTTTTGGCCGTATTTCTGCATTCAAGAGATCATCGACGCCGGCGAAGTTCCTTTGAAAGGTATATTCTTACGTATTTATTCATTACTATTTTGTTTATTATGTTTTGTTTAAATATTTTATTGAAGCGGCGATAACTGTAAAGTAACGCTCCAAAAAATATAATGTCATCAAATAATCAAATGGAAAAAAATATTATTCAAAGAATTACCACAAAATACAATAAACTAAACATCTTTAGCTATAGATCCATTAATTATCTCTAAGTTAGGTCTAAATTTGAAATCATTAGCATAAAAAGACAACATCACAGCCAAATAAATTCGGTACTATAAAGAAGTTAGCAAAAACTAGAATTACAATCTATAATTACGAGCAAAAAGATTAATGAAAAAGAATACCTATGTATCATGATTAGTAGTACTACTATTATTTTTCATTAAACATTTATCAAAGATTCAAAATTCCGTTTGAATTTCAATTTTGCAACGTACTTCACTTCACTAGGAGGAGCATACCCCCTAAAATTTTCCCTTATATAACTATAATACTCCCTCCGTCTCAAGTTACTTGAGTCGTATTCCATTTTAAATTGTCTTAAGTTACTTGAGTTGAGTCATTTCTTTTTTTGGCTAAAAACAAAACATCTGATCACACTTACTTTATTCATTCTTTTACTTTATCCTCTCTCATCTCTCTTACTTTATTCTCTCTTTTACTTTATTTGATTTACTAAACACAACTTTCTTAAATCTAGTGCCGAAAAGAAACACCTCAAGTAACGTGGGACGGAGGGAGTAAAAGTATTAATTTATTATTTCTCATACTTAATGGAGTATATATTAATTCATTCTCTTATTTTCTCCTTATTTATTTTACTTAACTCAACACAATTTTTTATCGCAAAAATATGTTCCGCGTGGGATAAAGGAAACTACGAAATAGTAAATCACTCATGCACACTAAATACCTTTACCAATAAATCAATTAATTTTGCTCAAAGTTAGGTCTAAATTTGCAATCGACATAAAACGACCACGTTATTAGTCTAACAAACTCAATAGCATAGTGAAGTTCACAAAAACTAGATCTCAGAGTTACACACTAGGAAAAAACACTTAATCAAGGAAAAAGAATGCTTCTATATATATATCATATTTAATATACCATGTCTCATTAAACACAATCTATTGATAACCTAACCCTCCAAACTATTGATGAATCTAATTCAGATAAAAATGAAGACAAATTGACATTCTGGAAAAGGAAAGAGATGGACTTAATGGTCACAAGCGTCCCGGGAATGGAGAACCTTCTCCGGCGACGCGACATCCCGGCCTTCTGCAGAGTCGAAGACATCAACGATGCCGGCTTCCAATCCATCAAAACAGAGACCAAAAGAACAGCTCAAGCCACCGCTCTCATACTCAACACATTCGAAGATTTAGAAGGTCCAATCCTCGATCAAATCCGCAAACACATCCCCAATCTCTACTCCATCGGCCCCTTACACTCCCATTTAAAAGCATTATTAAAGGAAAAAGAAATCGAATCATCTCATCATTCTAGCAGCTTCTGGAAGGAAGACAACTCCTGCATTGCCTGGTTAGATTCTCACCCTCCCAATTCTGTGATATATGTTAGCTTTGGGAGTATCACAATGTTGACAAAAGATGAATTGTTGGAGTTTTGGTATGGTTTGGTTAATAGTGGGTATAGATTCTTGTGGGTGGTTAGACCGGATTCGGTTATCGGGGATGGAAACGAGATCCCAGTTGAACTCGAGGAAGGTACGAGGCTGAGAGGGTTGATGGTGGAGTGGGTCCCACAAGAGCTAGTTCTAGGACATGAGTCGGTTGGGGCATTTTTTACGCACAGTGGATGGAACTCGACTCTGGAAGGTATAGTGATTGGGGTCCCGATGCTATGCTGGCCTTATTTTGCGGACCAGACGACGAATAGTAGGTTTGTGAGTGAGGTGTGGGGGATTGGATTGGACATGAAGGATAGTTGTGATAGGGTGGTGATTGAGAGGATGGTTAGGGAGGTGATGGGTGTTAGGAGAGATGAGTTGTTGGAGAAGGCTTGTGGTGTGGCGAATTTGGCTAAGAAGGCTATTTGTGAAGGGGGGTCTTCGTATATGAATTTGAATCGATTGATTGAGTTCTTGAAGTCTACGGTTTTATGAAGGTTTTAATCAATTTAATTCATCATCTATGTGTTGGATGATCATGGAAAGGTGGAAACGAATTGTCGTGTATGTTGTTATTCATAAGTAGCAATTTGGATGGATCAAATTAAATAAGATTGCTTTGTTAACAATGTGCTTCATGGCGAATAAGCATACAAATTTAGAAGGAGTGGAATTAGTAGAAGTGAATAAGCGAGACGTAAATAAAGTTATTTCATTTTAATGATATGTAAAATTGTAATTTTATAAATCAAAATAAAAAATCTCAAACCACATCGTTTGTCATCGTCTTTTCTTTTTCTTCTAAAATGAATTCTGCAAATTTGGTAATAGTCAATAAATTTCCAATTGGTTGAAAATTTCCAAGAAATCTCAAAATTATGTCAAATTCTATTCTATTTAGCACCATAAAGTTGATATTAGCTGCTTGTCATGATTTTTTTTTAATTGTTCTGCGATAAAAAAAATTTCAATTTTGGCAATTATCACAAAATAGAAAGTCCAGTAATCTATGTATCTTAACATAGCACATACTACGTGTCTCAATCTGATGATTCGATTTTATGCAATTTTAATATAAAATAAAATTCTAGTGGTCCATATGTCATGAATTATTCAGGGTGGAACATACATATATATTAAATTGATGATATAAGTAGTTTAGATGCAGACTATTAATGCCATTAATTTGTTAGCCGGAAAACCTAAAAATTTCGTTAAACTGACTAGACCTTCAACTTTTAAAATAAGTAAATAGTTGGAAGTAATTTTTACTACTGGTATAAATTTCGAGTAGAAGTAAGATTAAAAAAAAAAAAATTTATTAACATCTCACACATACAAAATCAAGCATAGATTACACAATTACACAATTTATTACATCGTCGATGAAATCAGAAATTCTTGTGATATTATTCACTTAACCAGAGATATCAATGGCCTTAACATCAGGTTTCTTGACTTGCTCCTTGGGCACGGTCACCGTCAGCACGCCATTCTCCATCGCAGCCTTCACTTGCTCCAGCTTGGCATTCTCCGGCAGCCTAAAGCGGCGGAGGAACTTGCCGCTGCTCCTCTCCACGCGGTGCCACTTGTCGTTCTTCTCCTCCTGCTCCTTGCTTCTCTCTCCACTGATTTGCAAAATGCAACCATCTTCAACCTCAACCTTAACTTCCTCTTTCTTCAATCCGGGAACATCAACTTTGAAGAGATGGGCCTCCGGCGTCTCCTTCCAGTCGATACGGGCGTTGGCCACCGCGCTGGTTTCACGGGCGGAGGAGGGGAGGTTGGTTGAGAGAGGAAAGCCTTGGAAGGGATCCCACACATCGAGGGAGAATGGGTCGAACACGTTGCTGCGGCGGTTGCCGAAGAAGCTTGGGATCAGAGACATTTTTGAAGAATTGATTGTTGGATTTGATTGTCAAATATTTTATCGGAATTTGATGATAGTCTTTGACAAGTGAGCATTTCATTTATAGCAGCTAGTGCTGATTCTAGTAAATTCTAGTAATATCTACGAATTGCGAATTTTATCTGTTTAGATCCGGAGATTCTGGACAATTCTCGTACGTTCTGTTCATAGTTACTATTACAAAATCGGCTTTCTTATCAGCGTATTTAATTTTAGACCATGAAGAGTAAGGCCCATTTGAGCCCATCTTTAATTTATTTCATTTTTTAACAGTGTAAATTGTCCTATTATTTCAACCGTGTCACTCTCACATTAGGGTCTGGTTGTTTATTTCCCATATTAGGAGTCCCAATTAATTTTTTAAGTGAACTATATAAATAGTATTTATCCGTTCATAAAATATAGATTAATTGGTATATGACATGAATTTTAATGTAGAATTGGTAAAGTAAGAGAGATGAGGAGAAAAAGTAGGTAAAGTACGAGAGATAGGGAGAAAAAGTGAGTAAAATATAAGAGAGGGAAGAAAAAGTGGGAAAAGTATGAGAAATAAACTTTTCATTTTAAGAAAGTGATATATTTTTTGTGGACGTCCCAAAATGGCAAAAGTGATCTATTATTTGTGAACGGAGGGAGTAATATAAATAGTACTTCCTCCATCCATAAAGATTGTCTCATTTTGACCAAGCATAGGTTTTTAGAAATAATGAAAAGTGAGTTAAAAAAATTAGTGAAATGTGAGTCCTACTTTTACATATTAGTTTTATAGTAATTAAATGTGAGTCGAAATGAGTTAGTGGAATATGAGGTCCACTACCAAAAATGGTAAAAAGTGAAATGGGACAAACTTTGTGGTACGGACGGAAATAGAAAAATGGAACAATCTTTGTGGGACGGAGGAAGTATTTGATCTTCTGCTTACGCACAAAAATTACATGATTTTTTTGTTTTATATCATTTTTGGTAACTCGTGACACAAATAACCCTAGATACCAAACATGTGATTCTTTGAGTTGACTAAAGGGTATATCTAGAAATTTCAATTATAAGTACCAAAAATATAATTTCTTTATTTTTTCCTTTCTTCTTTCTTTTTACTTCTTAGTTTTTATTTCCAATTCTTTCTTTTTTCTTCGGTTTATTTCTTTTTTAGTATTTTATATATACACCTAATTGACATTCATAATATAAATTAAGGAAAAAATACCAAATTAAATTAATTACTTAAACTAAATTAAATTAATTGAATATTTTTAATTTAATTGCTGTATACCCCCTCCGTCCCATAATAATTAGCACTCTTTTCCATTTCGGTCCGTCCCACAATAATTGTCACACTTCATTTTTATTAGCAGATCTCTCATTCAACTAACTCTATATTAGTTATTAATAAAATAAAATAATAAGTAAATTATTATTATAATTCAATATTATATGATTTATTATAAACGTATACGACAATTGCTTCCATAGTTTTCGACAATAACAATTAATTTGCTTTGCAAACCGATCATCATAAACACAACAAGAGAAAGAAAACATATATTCATATAAATCAATTTAAAAATTAGAATTTTAAGAGAATATAAAAAAAAATGACTATTATATTAGTTAAACCCGAATGAACCTAAAATTTGCAATATTCAGCAACTTACAAAAAAAATCTGAAAGTCCCGAATAATGCTAAAAGCTTAAAATAGTTATGTGTTATCGAGTTGGAAATATTTAAGTAAATTACGTATATGAATAAATAGATGCATCTGGAAAGCGACTGGCTAAATCATGAGTTCATCATTTTCAGCCCAACCTCGACTCTTCTAGAATCACCAGAATTCTCTCCTCGCGCTGTAAATTATCCTCCTCCTTCTCCCAATTCCCCATCCAACAATTCGAGTGATACAAAATTCCTCATCAATCAAACATTTGCACACATAAACTCTCTGATTAGAGGCGAAAATGTCTCTGATTCCGAGCTTCTTTGGCAATCGCCGCAGCAACGTGTTCGACCCATTCTCCCTCGATGTGTGGGATCCCTTCCAAGGCTTTCCTCTCTCCACCAACTTCCCCTCCTCCGCCCGTGAAACCAGCGCGGTGGCCAACGCCCGCATCGACTGGAAGGAGACGCCGGAGGCTCATCTCTTCAAGGTTGATGTTCCCGGATTGAAGAAGGAAGAAGTGAAGGTTGAGGTTGAAGATGGTGGCATTCTGCAAATCAGTGGAGAGAGAAGCAAAGAGCAGGAGGAGAAGAATGACAAGTGGCACCGTATTGAGAGGAGCAGCGGCAAGTTCTGCCGCCGCTTTAGGCTGCCGGAGAATGCCAAGCTGGAGCAGGTGAAGGCGGCCATGGAGAATGGGGTGCTCACGGTGACTGTGCCTAAAGAGGAAGTCAAGAAGCCTGAAGTTAAGGCCATTGATATCTCTGGTTAAGTGAAAACTTTGGTGGCCAAGTCTTTCTTGATTTTCAGTTTGTGAAGATTGATTTTATTGTGTGGGTGTGGTTTTTTTTAATTTCCGGACACTGTAATGTAAACTATCATCAAAATGTTGTATAAGATCGTTAAATAAACAGTGTGTTTTGATTTATTGTTTGAACATTTATCCTCAGCAACATCCAATACATGTTCTAAATTTATAAGTAGTCATCGTCTAAACTAGATCGCATGCTTCAGTTAGCAACATAAAAAGTTTGTTTGCTCAATTTCAAACTTGCATCAACCTCATTGGTACTTATCAGATTAGAGGTGGAGTAAGATGAAATTATTTTATTTTTTGGGACAGTCTAAAAACACTAATCGGATTATAATTTTTAGCTTAAATAAGATAATATACTATACAACTTTTCTCAATTAGGAGGAATCTGACCTTACAATCTATTCCTGAATAATCCAACATGGAGATCATAGTAAAACATAACATTAAACAAGATTCATTTCAGGACCATACAGGATCAAGGCAGATTCATTTTAAATCAAATAAGATTAGTACTCAAGAGTATTATTATTCCTCCGTTTTTTTATAATTGAGTTATTTTTCTATTATTTAAAATAGTCATTTTCATATACAGAAATAATTAACTCACATTTTCTTTCCTATTTCATTCTTTCTCACTTTCCAATATTAATTTTCTCTATTTTTTCTATCTTTCTTTATTACCTATCCACTTAACATATTAAAACATCCATTTTTAAATTTTATCCTAAAAAGAAGTGTCTTACGTATTAAAAAAAATAGAGGGAGTAAAAACCAACAGATATTAGAACAATTTTGTATGTATAATCCGCTACTCGATTAAATTAAAAATTAAAAACCAACAGATATTTAAAAGTTTAATGTTTCTCTTTTCGTTTATCTCGCGTTATCTTGCTCATTAGTCTGTGTGTTTCTTTAAAAACAAAATTAGCTATTGAATTTTATCTTGAACTTAACTCGCCCATTACAGTATCGACTAGCAAAGTTTACTTTAAAAGGCGAAATTTGAATTGAACATTTCATTACTCAAGACAGACTAAGTTCGGGTTAGCTAATGTTTTGTTAAAATTAATAAAATATATAGATATACACTATTTCTATCCAGAATAATAATCTTATTTTTATATTTTAATCATTCAAAAAAATTAGTATACTTTCTTCGTTCATAAAAAATAGTAGTAACTATTTTCATTTTAGTTGAATCATTAAAATTATGCATTTTCTATATATGGAAAAAAAATTCTCTAAAATGAAGTAAGACTCATTCTCGGTTCTCCATTGACAATACTTCAATCACATTTTTTTTTTCTTTCCTTATATTTCTCATTGAAAGTTCATAGTATTTTAATGGAAACTGTGAATAGTCATAAGAGAGGAATACATATAATACTTCCTCCATCCCTTATTACGTGCCCTAATTTTTCAGTTTGGTATGTTCCTTATTATTTGGCTCACTTTATATTTACTCGTATTTTTATAATGGACTTCATATTCCACTAACTCAATTCCACTTACTTTTTATTTTGTAAAAGTAGGACTCACATAACATTAACTTTTCATTTTCTTTTAAACTCCTCCGTCCCATTTTAACAGTCTAAGTTGAATTGTGCATAGATTTTAATAATGTAAAGAGCATTGGTGAAAAAAGATAGTGGAATGTGGATCTTATCTTTATGTATTAGTTTTATAATAAAATAAATAATATGAAGTTAATGGAATATGGGATTGATTATCCTTTATGGAACATTTTAACTAGGACTCTTAGTATAAAATAGACTAAAATAGATAATCGAAACTGCTAAAGTGGGATGGAAGAGGTATTTCTTAAAATCCATTCGACGTGACACATGTTCAAATATATGCAAGACATAAGATTATTACTCCATAATTGAATACCCCCTACTTTGGATGCTACAATTTGGGCTGTTTTAAAATGGGCCGTTAATTAATTGACAAGCCCAAATTTATAATACAATCCTAACTAATAGAGGAGCAACCAGAGACGTGTAGAAAGTGGGCGCAGAATCTAGAATCTACCATTTCTATCAACAGAGAAATCCAGAATCCACGCGAAACCAACTGATTTATCCCCAAATTACTATAAATTCTCCTCACTTATTCCGTTTCCTCATCAAAACATCTCCAGTCTTAAAGTATAAGCTCTCAGCAATCAAAATAATCGCACGCATTAATTTATCCGATTAGAAGCAAAAATGTCTCTGATCCCAAGCTTCTTCGGGCGCCGCAGCAGCAACGTGTTCGACCCATTCTCCCTCGATGTTTGGGATCCTTTTCAGGACTTTCCTCTCTCCTCCGCCGTCGCTAACTTCCCTTCCTCTGCCCGAGAAACCAGCGCGGTGGCCAACGCCCGCATTGACTGGAAAGAGACGCCGGAGGCTCATCTCTTCAAAGTTGATGTTCCCGGATTGAAGAAGGAAGAAGTTAAGGTTGAGGTTGAAGATGGTGGCATTCTGCAAATCAGTGGAGAGAGAAGCAAAGAGCAAGAGGAGAAGAATGACAAGTGGCACCGTGTGGAAAGGAGCAGTGGCAAGTTCTGCCGCCGCTTTAGGCTGCCGGAGAATGCGAAGCTGGAGCAGGTGAAGGCGGCCATGGAGAATGGGGTGCTGACAGTGACAGTGCCAAAGGAAGAAGTGAAGAAACCGGAAGTGAAGGCTATTGATATCTCTGGTTAAGCTGAAAATTTGGTGCCTGAGTCTTTTTTGAGTCTTTGTGTGGAGATTGGTGTTTGTTTATGTTTCTATTTGAATATGGTGTATAATGTAATGTAAAATATCGACAAGAAGTTATGTAAGATTGATAATTGATAAATAAAGGAGTCTTTCATTTGGTGTTCGAATTTGTGTCTGCCAAATAAGTTCATTTATAAGTAATTTTAATAAGTGATTATTGGTTCATTTTATTTTATTGTGAGTGTGAAATAGAAATGATACATATTTTTTAAGTAGGCGATCCACTCAAACACAGTACTTATTGAGTTCACAATAAGTATTTTGTCTAACTTGGAAGTTTGTTTGTCAAGAACTTCGAACAAATTTGATGTTGGATAATAATTTGAGGATAAAACACTGTACATCCTCTAATAAGTGATGTCTCTTCATTATTTAATAAGTACTCTTAGTTCTCTATAACAGACTTTTGTTGGGTTAATATTTTCTTCTTATTTTCTTTTATCTCGCTCCTAACTCATCGATTATAACTCCATAGTGTTACCTAAACAACTATTTTTGAAATAGAAAATTTATTTTGAATACTTTTCATTATACAAAGCAATTCCTAGTTGGATAACACTATGGACCGATGTAGCAGTATTAGCGAAGATATTAAGAATTTGGGCACTCGTATGTTTGGGCCAATATCTATTAGTAGCTGAGCCCAAATATTTAAGATTCATCTAGCAAATGAAGCCCTCGGATATTTAAATAGACAAACTTATAAATATCACAGGATTTTAACGTGCCACTGATAAAGTAAGAGAGATACGAAGAAAACTAGTATAAATAGTATAAATGGATTGTATAATTTATTAAAAGTTTTTCATATTTAGACTTGGTTTAATTTTGGAAGACGGAGAAAAATGATATTGTCTATTTATTAAGGACATAAAGAGTATAATTTATGCAATATTTAATTTTTTTTTTAAAAATACTACTCTCCAATCTCATAAAAATATATGCACTTTCTATTTTCGTCCGTCCTATAAAAATATGTGCATTCTCCTAATTTTTTTTACTTTACCGTTTCTTTCTCCTCTTCTCTCTTATTTTATCAATTTTTATCTTAATTTCGGTGTCATTCTCATTCCCATAGTTTTATAAGACGGAGTGATAGGGACCTGATATTCTATTTTATTCCGGAAGGGAGCTGATATTCTCTTCGTATATTTATTTAGTTTATTTATGTTTTAGTATTATTTAGATTCTATGATTTTATTTACTTTCCCTAGTAGTTAGGATTTGATTTGCTTTTGATTTACTTCCCTAGTTTATAGGAGATCTTTTTGTACCACACATATGCTAAATATGTGTGAAGTCTATTATTATTATCAAGCAGAATAAATTAAATTAATATTTATCATTCTCTCAAACACGATTTTTCCCTCTTGGAGAAAACCGATATCTCCCTCAGTCTCTCTCAAATTCACGCAAATCACCCTTTTCTTCAAGATAGGCAATTAAAGCCTATCAAATTGGTGCTTTTATTAGGTTCTCATCCTCCTATTGATTTCTACTACCATGTCCGTCTTGCTGTCAAACTCTCCTCCAGACTCTCCTCCTCGGTTTTCTGGTGTTAACCTCGTGAGATGGATTTTGGATGTCCAGGAGTATTTTGACTATCATTTGTTTTCTGATACTGATCGTTTGTTTTCTGTGAGGTTATTTTTTGACCATCCAGCATCTGTATGGCTCCACGAGTATCGACGCTCGAATCTTAATTGCTCATGGCAAGAATTTCTGGATGCTGTTTATCATAACTTTGATGAGGATGCCATTTATTTCGCCGAGACGAATAAACTTCTCAACAAAATTTCGGAGGCAGTTGCATATTTAGCAAAAAAAGAGGCCATGGCTAAAAAGGAGGCCACATATGATTCTGTCGCCGAGACTACTGCAAAAAATGACGATGTGTCAACAACAAATGTCAAGTCTGATCTCGTCATCAACGAGACGGAAAAAGATGACGACGAATCGCCTCAAGCGTTGAATGAGGCAATGGCTTTGGTGGAAACCAAATGTCCTCCACAATCTCATAGCCCAAAAATCAATGTTGTCATCATTGGTTATGTCACTGAAATCGCTGAAGAGATCTCATGCCCGAAGACGGTTTCTCCATCATTCGTTGAGGTCACAAGCAATACAATTTTGCTTGAAGATCTAAACAATGACAACGAGATGGAAGATTATTTTTCCGACTTCAACCTTGAGGGCAAGATGGTTTTCAACAGTGGGGGAGTTGACAGGGACCTGATATTCTATTTTATTCTGGAAGGGAGCTGGTATTCTCTCCGTATATTTATTTAGTTTATTTATGTTTTAGTATTATTTAGTTTCTATGATTTTATTTACTTTCCCTAGTAGTTAGGATTTGATTTGCTTTTGATTTACTTCCCTAGTTTATAGGATGTGTGAAGTCTTTTATTATTATCAAGCAGAATGAATTAAATTAATATTTATCATTCTCTCAAACACGGTTTCTCCCTCTTGGAGAAAACCGATATCTCCCCCAGTCTCTCTCAAATTCAGGCCAATCACCATTTTCTTCAAGATAGGCAATTAAAGCAGATAATAATAAAAGTTATTATTAACTTTAATAATAACTTGATAGAACCTATAAAATTGAAGCCTATAAAAGTTAATAAAATAGAATCTAAACCGGGGAATTAGCAATAATTTAATTCCTCTCGATGAAAGCACCAATTGATGAAACCTTGTTCTATCGAATTAGAGCACGAATGTTTGAAGAACGAGATAAAGGAAAAGATAAACCCTAGTTTAGATGCTAGGGGGCAATTTTCACCAGAACCGGGGAATGAGAACAAGTAATTAACTTTATTTCTCAATAATTGAAAATACAATAGAATTCTATTATATAGAATTCTAAACTCTAACATAGTCTTGCTAATCAAGAAAGATGATTAAAATAAAAGATTGCAAAAGACATAGAAAATAACTAAAGATAACTAACTAAAGTAAAGATACTCTTTGTCATCTAAATTCATGAAAGATATATTGGAAATGATTTTCGGCCATATTTTCTGAATCGAGGACCCTATCACGGAGGGAGTATAAAAAAGTAATTACTGCATTCTTGAAGCTAAATGTACGTAGCCCATTGAAATTACCTTACTCAATAGCTTTAAAATAATGAAATGGAGAAAAAAATACCGCATGACAGATGTGATAAGATTTTCCTGAGGCACAGCATAAATAATTAGGATACTGAGAATCTGCTTATATTAAACATGATTCATTGATTTGAAAAGAAATTGGAGTACGTAGTACTCCCTCCGTCCCGGCTAAGATGACACATTGCTTAGCCGGCACGGAGTTTTAGAAGTTATTGGTTAAAGTGTTTAATTGAAGAGAGAGAAGGTGAGTGTAAGTATTAAAGTAGAGAGATAAAGAAAGATTTATATTTTAATAGGAGTGAGAAAAGTGGTTGAGTGTATTAATTGGAGAAAGCAAGTTACCAAAAAAGGAAATGTGTCATCTTAGTTGGAACAAACTAAAAAGGAAAACGTGTCATCTTAAGCGGGACGGAGGGAGCAGTTTTGTTCAAAATAAATGAACTAGACCTTTACATCTGTGATCTGTTCATACTTCATAGGAAATGACCAAAACACTATTGACTGCATCTGCGCGCATATGCTTGAATTGACTCTATATTGCCGCTGGAATATTTTTTTTTCAGTACGTACGTACAGAGTATTTAATAAATTAAATGTTAAAAATAAAATAATAAAAAAGTAATTGAATTTTTTTCATTTCAAGAAATTTCTTTATAGTTGAGTTCTATATACAATATTAATTAATAAGTAATAATTAATTTACTTTTTTTTTCTCCTTCATCCTCTCTTTTTAATTTTTATCTTAACTTTATTCAATTTTAGATTTTTTTTTCTCTATTTGTTTTCCTTTTACTCCCTCCGTCCCAGGAAATTAATTAACTTTATTCAATTTTAGATTTTATTTTATCTATTTGTTTTTCTTTACTTCCTTCGTCCCACAAAATTTATCATTTTAATTATATTTTTGTTCGTCCTTAAAAATTTGTCACCTTTTACTTAAATCATTTTTGGTAATGGACTCTATAAAAGTGAACTCAAATGTCACCAACTCTTTTAACTCACTTTCTTTTACATTTCGTAAAATCCTTGTCGGATTAAATGGTGACGAATTATTAGAGACGGAGTGAATACTACTTTATCTGCTTTATTACCTATTAGTACTACACACTAAATATTCTGTTATTAAATTTCTTACGAAACAATTCTAAAGGAGCAAATAGTAATAAAGTAAAGGAAAGTAAAATAAGAGAAATTAAATAGTGGAATATGTTTAATTTCCTAGAAAAGAAATGATCCTATTGTAATGTACAATAACAGTGACAGTAAGAGCTAGGCCTGTCAAAATGGATATCGGGTATTGGATATCCGATATCCAAACCCGAAAAAGTTGGATAATTGGATACCCGAAATCTGATTTTTCGGGTATCGGATCGGAATCGGGTAGTGAGAATTTTGGATTATCGGGTATCGGGTTATCCGATATCCGATCGAGTACACCCGAATTATCCGATTTATCCGATTTATTTTCTAAAATTAATAAATTATATTTTTATTATAACTAAATGTAATTTAACTTCTTAACTATAATTTAATTAATACTTAATAGTTAGCATATAAGATATGTAATTTAATTTTTTAATTAAATTTTAATTTCATTGACTTGTGATATTTATAATTTTGAATTTTTTGATGATATTATTGTTAGATCTTGATTCTTATGAATTATTGAATTTTGATATTTATAAAGGATAAATGTTTGAACTTATGAATTTTGATGGTTATTGACTTATTATGGATGGATAAAAAAATTTAATATGTATAACTTATGAATTTTGTATTTTTCAAAGTTTGTAGTTATTTTCTTTTAAATTCGAACTACTACAAGAATTTTGTATTCCTAAAAGTTTGTAGTTATTTTCTCTTTAATTCGAGCTACTATAAGAATTTTGTATTTCTAAAAGTTTGTAGTTATTTTTACTTGGATATTAGTACTTCAAGTTTATATTAAATTTGAATTAAATAATATTAAATAAATTCTAAAAGTTTGTAGTTAATTTTTTTTTAAAAAAAATTCAAAATCACAATTGGGACTGGATACCCGATTTTTCGGGACTGGATACCCGAGTCGGGTATTTGGGTACCCGAAATCAAATTCGGGTCGGGTATCGGGTATCTAGTGGCATTCTAAGTGAAACATTTCTTGTTTGACATTAAGATTTTATGTAATGTTGTTTTATGAGTAAATGTCAAAGAATAAAGGAATAAAGTAAAACAATGATGTTTCTATTTTAAAAAAATATGTCATTTAGAGTGCATTGCATTATGTTTTTTTGACCTCATTATTATTTTTTTTCAATTATCAATTTTGTAGGAGTAGTACACTATTGAGGTATTTTCATCTGAAAAAACTTGGAAATAGTAAAAACAGTATTTCGATTGATATTACCTCATAGTTGACGGACCTCAAATGATATTTTAAAAGTTAAAGGATTTAAAATAATAGTTTGACAAAGTTTGTGGACAAAAAAAAGGGCAAGAACTCGTGTACTAATAGATCTCATGTATCGAATCGACTCACTCTAGCCTAACCTTATAAGTCTTGAAGCTCTGCAGCTTATTTTCCATCCTCTTCAATAGCAATGTGTTTTAATCCTAATAGAAACATTTTAGATGCCGAAATCGAAAATGACAAGCCTCTTCGCGATTGGAAACTGCCTCCTTTCTCACCCCCATTTGCCAATCAGTATAAGCCACGTAGTTGTTTCAATCCTTCCCCGCTTTATACAATCAAAACCTATGAGAAAAAAATCTCCTTACCTGGAGAATATTCAACAATTCCTCTCTTAGCTAAATGTTCTAAAATAGCAAATTCGAGTTATCATGACTACCTTGAGGTTGGATTGGTTCAGGCCTTCAGGGGAGTAATGCATGGGGGCTGGGGCTAACAGTCACTGTGCCTAAGAAGGAGGTCAAGATGAAGAAGGCTGAAAATGAAGAGCATTGATATCTATGGTTAAGCAAGCAAATCATGTGTTGAAGTAGTTTATAGTAGTATATGCTTGTTTTAGGAATCGTATTGCCTTAAATATATTTTAATTATGTGTTTGTAGGGTGGAGTTGCTATGTTTAATTAAGTTGTAAGACTCCTGTAATTTGTCTACTCTTGTTTCCATGTTCTTTGTTATGTACTCCTACTATGAACTAATCATTTCAGTTTAAATATCATTAACTATTGCTTTTTTCACTAAAAAAAACCGCTAATTGCCAAGGGATTTACCGAGAACACAATATCCGTAGGAATTTACCGATGGATTACCAAGGGATTTGTCGTTGGTAACTTTCCTGCCGTCATTTCCAACGTATCTGGGACGGAGTTTGGCATTTTATTTTACCAACGGAAGATTTCCGTGGGTAAAGCTATTATTTTAATAATCATTAATTTAGGAATTAATTTCCGAAGGAAACATCCGTGGGAAAATTAAAATGCTATATTCCATTTTTAATCATTAGTTTATGAATTTAATTTCTGAGGGCCATTATCCATGGGAAATTAAAATGCACTATTCCGCCTTTTACTTTAACCCTAGCTCTTTCTACCGTTTCGACAGTTCTACTTCCTCAGCTATGTGAAATCAAAAATTGCTCGATTCTCCTCCAATCTGCGAAAATTGATATCTCCAATCAGTGAAAATTGTTCGTTCGGTTCTCTATCTCCAATCTGGGAAAATTGCTTTGAAGCTTGTGCATTTTAACTGCGAGGAAGGAGAGAGAAGGAGAGAGAGAGTTGTCGTTTTTTCCCACACTGATTCGGTGATTTCTCTCTTCTTTTCTGCGGTTTACTTTAGGAATTCTCCACATTTTTATGCTTTATTTATGCATTTTTTTCTATCAATCCAACTCTGTCAATTTTCGTCCCTGAGTGTTGGTGTGCATTTTCTCATTCTCTATATTCAACTCTGTCATTCAACTATAGTTTGATGCATTTGATTTTTAGTTCAGAATTAGTGTTGATTTTGGGTTAAACTATGAACTACTAGTATACATTGCATTAGAAGGTTGTGGTGTTCACAAACATTTCTCAATTGACAGTAGAATGCCCTTTTTTCATTGCGTTAGTTTATAAAAAACTCTCAAACTAGTAGAATCCATCAAGGCTATGGAAATTATTTCACATTGATGTGACTATCATCTGCTATATCTCTGTGTTTGATACTTTGATTTGTGGATAGCGGAGAAACTTCTCAGTGGAAAACAAAAGAGCATATTTGTATGACCTTCATGTTCTAGCGATCTCTGTACGTAGCATTGCTTTGGCCGGGACTTAAAAATTGTGGTGTTTGCATTCATTCTTATTGAGAGTTATTACTGCTAAGAGCTTCTTTATATATAAGTTAAACTCATTGTTCAGTTGAGCTTCTTTATACTTCTCACGTGTTACCCTTTTTATGTCCAAATACATTCGCAAGGCTGCCACTGAGGAGGAAAGGACATCGGTAATGATAAGAAGTTATGGACTAATAGCTGCAAAATGCATTTGTACATTCTAGTAGATGTAAAACATTTGCTTCTCCCAAACTCATTTCAAAAGACAAATGTAGTATTCACAAAAATATCACGCAGAAATATGGGTTTAACAGACCACCATTCCCGTGTAAACTAAATAAACTTGATAGCCGAGTTGGTCTTTTCTAGTTTCACGCTTTGATAAATAAACTCTTTTTGTACTATTGATTATTTGTTGTTGCTAATCATTAACTTTAATTATGTTGGCAGATATTCTTGCTTTTGCTTGCTTTTATTTGAACTCTTTGATGCAGCGAAGAATGAATGAGGAGAAAATGCTAGTTGTTTGATCAAATATAGATGGTTCATTCTATGATTTCTTTTGGTTTTGGTGTTATTAGTTACATGTCAAAATAAATGGACAATGAAGAACAGATGTAGTACCATTTTATTTTGTGCTCATCTGCTACTTGCTTATGCTCTATCGGCAATGGACCAGGCTTTGGAGCAAGGCTTAATTCTGATAGAAGGATCGGGGCCTACTTATGCAACTTCCACGGTGAGGTACACTATTGCAAAATACTGACTTTTATTACGTTCAGGCGATTGTTAACTAATATTTGAGACGACATTCCATTTCCCTTGAAAAAGAGATTTATGATACTCATACGAAGTACTAGTATAATTCTTGTAGTTAAAGTAACAATCATCATAATATTTCAGGCTGCTTCTTTTTTATTTCTAGCTGTATTTGTCTTTTGACATGTAACTTATAACACCATTATATATAATAAGGTAGAATAGTCATGCCACTAATCTGCTTCCATTTCTTCTCATCACAACAAAGCAAAGAAATTCCATTTCATTTATGTGAGAGGATGAGCATACCTTGTGTTTTCATTTATGGGTATTCCTCTCATTAGATCTTGGTTTAACTCTGATTTCCAATCGTTTTCTTCTTCTTTCAATGGTGAGGAATTAACTGACATTGATGATTTTCTGTTGTTCTGGTTTACCTCAAGTTTGCTGATATTGAATCTTATTGATGAACCAAGGATCCGATAAATCCTACTTAATATTTATTTGATCGCTGACTGCTTACCGGATTCCTGTCTGATTTTCTGGATAAGGTATGATTTTTTTATTACTTATTAGATGAATGAAGGATCCACTGTGTTGTTTACTTCTTTGCAATATGAGCATAGTAACCGAGTAACCAAAACTTTTAGCTAGAAGGACCAATTTTCTGCTTCCTACTGCTCGTGCAAGCTCATTTATTTTTTATGGAACTTCAATGAAAATATGTCCTATATTTTTCAATATTACATGGCAACATGTGTTTCTACTACTGCCTTTTGTACTTATGACTCGTTCCACGCACTACACACTTACGAGGATGGGAGTTACACGTATAAAAGTCACAGTGTGTGTGAGAGAGTGAGAGAGGGATGGAGGTCTGAATATCTGTTTACTTGTGGCGAGGGGCTGTTGTTTATGTCTGAATATCCTTGAATGCTAATTTTACACGTATAAATTTGTTATTATTTAGGCGAAAGTGAAAGCTATTGCTGCAACAAAGGGTGACAATCCAAATTTGAGCAAGATTTTCATAGATGATGTTCTTGGAGGCAAGCTCGACAAGAAAAAGAGGATTATAGGGGCAGGGAACTTTGCAAAACGCTTTATGTGTAACAACTCGACACAAAACCCCTCAGTTGGCTTGGATCCTTCCATTGTGGACCGAATACGAGATGGATTGCAACAGGAAATGATGGCTAAAATGGAGCTAGAATTTCTTAAGGAAAGACGCGAGTGAAAACTGGAGATGGAAGAGTTGATGAAGCGGTTTATGTCCAAGCTACCCCAACAATCAAGTCACACTCCTGTTGTTGATGATGACGATGATAATGATGCTACTAGCTAGAATTGATGATGATGATGCTGCTGCTATTAGTTATTAGAATTGATGTCTCACAAACTAACTTCTAAACTTGATACTCTATGCTTCTTTTTGATTCGTACGATATTGGTTATATTTTGGTGAATTTTATCTATTGTGATTCTTATTTTGTTGGTCATTATTTGTTTATTATGGATTTTATTATATAGCTAGAAACATGATATTGTGTACAGGCATGATGAAAAGTGAAATGGAGCGGTATAAAATTTCTGCATTATTACCAACGGTCAATTGCCGTTGGTAATTCTCTAAACCATAATCATCAGTTACCAACGGACAACTGCCGTTGGAAATTCCCTAAACCATAACCCAAGATTTACCAAGGGATTTGCCGTTGGGAATTTTTCCAACGACAAATATCCCTTGGTAAAAAAAATTTGCGACGTGCCTTTTCCTCACGTCTGGTGTCCCTTGGTAATCCCTTAGTATCACAGTTTTCCAACGGATAATTTAATTTTACCCACGGATTTTGCCGTTGGTAATCAGCGTGTTTTTTGTAGTGTTTACGTAATGTAGCAACGAATGTAGAGAACATCACAAGGTTAATCTTTGCTTGGCATGAATGTTCAAATACATGCATGGTCACCCATCAACGTACGTTTTTGAAGATTGGAAGTTGAATTGATAAAGAATAGCTGTACATAATGATGGGAATAAAATGATGAACACCAAGACAGTGGTGAAGAGATTCTCGGAGGCAAAACTACTTTGGACACAAATTTATTTATTTATGTTGAGTGTGAATTGGAAAGTTGGTGCCAATGAAGTGTACTAGATAGACCTGCTCAACTAGTTCCTACGAAATGACTAGTCAATACTACTTGTCTAGCTTGACGTGATATGCTATCCATCAAACATTTTAAAAAATCAACAACAGACAAATTTATGATACTCACCCCATCCAAGGAACATGACTACTTTTGTGTGGCAAGAGGAGATAGATAAAATACGGATAAAATATACGTAGTAATCACTATATTGTTCTCTTTATTACACCTTTCGTCCCAAGAAAAATGACCCTTTTCTTAAGCGGCACAGGATTTTATGCAACTTTATTTTGTATGTTGAGAGGAGAGAGTAAAGTAAGAGAGAGAGAATAAAGTAGAGATAAAGGTGTTTCCATTTTAAGTAATGGATCATCTTAGTTGAGAAAACTAAAAAAGAAAGTGGGTCATCTTCAATGGGACGGAAGGAGTATAAAAGATATTACACTTGTGGGACGACACAGAATTTTAGGAGGCTTTGTTTTGTGTGTTAAATAGAGAGAGAAAATATAATTTTTATATTCATGTGAGAGAGAACTTTTTCCAAAAAAAAAGAAAATGTGACATTTTTTGTGGTACAAACTAAAAAGGAAAGTGAACATCTTTTGTGGGACAAAGGGAGTACTTTATTGTATCTCTACTTTAACTATTTATTATCATCTTCGAAAAATAACAGCTAAAAAGAAATGTTTCACTTGCAGTGGGACAGAGAAAGTAAGAAAGAAAAAATTATTTTAAGTAATGAGTCATTTTGATTAGGACAATAAAAAAAATGGGTCATCTTCGATGACCAAGAGTATTTAGGATCAAATTTTAAGTCGTGAGAAAAGTTGGATTGCTGTCGAAATTAGTGATATTTATACTAGGAACAATGGTTCAATATTTAATTAACACTTCAGCTTAATTTAATAATAATGTTAGGACAATTTTCTAAGTCGATGGAAAATCTGAAATTGGTCCAATTTCAATAATATAGTAACCAATTGTCCTTACAAATATCATAATTTTAATAAAAACTAAATTATGGTTGAAATGAGGGTGATCTCACTGCAAAACCATGACAAAAATGAGATTGAACCCACTCCACCTCCCGGGGTCTGACTCTGGACAGGTGTCGGACAGAGACGCAAGCCGTCTCTCCCAGCCCGGAGTGGCTCTCCACCATGCCCCGTCTTTGGTTCCCCCCACCCTGCAATGGGAGATGCCGTGGACTTCAATGCCCGAGCGATTCGACAAGCTTTTGCTACTCAACACAAAAGACTAGTACTCCCTTCGTCTCATAAAAGATATCACACTTTCCTTTTTAGTTTGTCTCACAAAAGATGTCACATTTCTCCTTTTGGAAAAATTCTCTCTCACATGAATATAAAAATCATATTTTATCTCTCCATTTAACACATAAAACAAATCTCCTAAAATCTCGTGCCGTCTCACAAGTGTGATATCTTTTGTTGGACGGACAGAGTAAATTTTAGTCTATCCAACCCACACCCATTATTCCCACAAGTGATATACGACATTGAGTCCAAAATAGGATGCAATAATAATTTGAGAGCTCTAAGGGTATCTCCACCGGCGCCCCTCTCGGTTGCTCGTCGGCGACGTCCGACCGGACGTCCGCCGTAGGGAGCGGGAAGGGCGCCCACGCCCGTCCCGAGTGCCCCTGCGAAGGGCTCGCCCCTCGCGTCGACGTCCGACCGGACGTCCGCCACTATGGCGAAGGTCGGACGTCGAGAATTTTTAATTTTTTTTATTTAAAAAAAAAAAACTCTATAAATAGGGCTCCTCCAACATCATTCCATTCACACCACTTGTGTTGACAAATTTCTCTCTCTAACCTCTTTTTTCAATTATCTATAATGACGAGTAGTCGTGCGGGTGGTAGTGGCGGAAGCGCTAGTGATGGTGATGGATATAGTGATAATGAATTGGATCTCGCTGTGCAAGAAACAATTGATCGACGGATCCGGCAGAGATAGCAGCGGCGACAGCAGGCGGCGGCGGCCGTGCCTCGGCCGATCCATCGCCGACGGCATGTATCCCGGGACCACATTGTTGCACATATTCGGTTGTATGAGGACTACTTTGCTCCGCAGCCGTGTTTTGGGGATGCCTTATTCCGCCGACGTTTTAGGATGCATCGTCCTCTGTTTATGCATATCGTTGGTGCATTAGAGAGAAGGTACGAGTTTTTCAGGATCAGGGAGGATGCGGCTGGCAAACCCGGACACACGCCAATACTCGGGGAGGATATCATCGAAGAGGTTTGGATGCGGAGGGGTGGACACTGATGTGGTTGTTTTTTTTTTCTATCTACTATGTAATTTTTTTTTTCGAATGATGTATGTTTTTTTTTTTAATGAAATATTCGTATTTCCCGTTCGTATTTGTGTCGAATTTTAATTCCGTGAATTTTAATTTAATTGTGAATTAATTTAATTGTGGAAATGGCTAGTGGAAAGGGCTAGTGCAGTGGGAAGGGCTAGTGTTATGGCAGTATTCGGGAAGGGCTAGTGCTGACGTGACATGCAGTTTTTGTGAGAAAGGCTAGTGGAGGAACGAGTGGGAGGGCGCCACCGGAGACGCCCTGAATAAAGAAAGCAACTCAAAATCAAGTACGTACAGGCAATATAATCACTCCAGTTTATATTTACCTCTTCAACATACACCAACTCTTGTGAGAAAACATGTGCCCAAATTCTTTTCTCAGTACTCCTATTTAATTACACTTCACCTCGTGAAATCTGTTTTTTGCCAAGTATTCCAGGTAAGTCTATGAATTGTATAGTTAGACATGGATAAATTATCTAGAAATTTCTGTCTTGGTGAAAATAGCTGTAAAAATCCTAAGAGCACCGAACAATATCTTCAAAATTGGAAACTTCCTCCTTCTTCAGCTTCAGATATTTACAAGAGAAATGGTATTTTCAATTACAGTCTTCATTTCAAACTCAAAACAGTAGAGGAAGAAATTCCTTTATCTGAAGGATACGCATCATTTAACCTCTTCTCCGATGATCTAAAATTGACTTACCGAAAATTTGTCTACCTTCATTTAGGAAGAGTTGAGGTTGCTTTGAAACCTACAAAACTAGCTTCAAACAAATCTGCAACCATCTGTCTTCGTAAGAAGAGCACTATATTGAGCATGGTTGAATCAAGTTTAAGCGAAGGTCCAATTTACTTCTCCCACTTCTCTACCGATTCTCAATATGATTTCACTTTGTATGATCCTGATTTGGCTACTAGCTTAACCCTTGATATCCAAATCAACGGATCTAATTCTGGTGAGATGCTTGGGGAAGAAAAGGTGATTCTTATGTTTAGGTTTCATTACAATGTGATGAAAGATTGTCAGTATGTGGGAATGAGAAGTAGTCATTTTGTTGAGGAGAGTGGAAGAACAACATTGTATGTTACTAAAGTTGCTCAAAACAACCGTGTGGTGTCGAGAAAGATCATCTGGGATAGGGTTTCGGTGCCGGAAAGGTGGCTGGATGAGAACAATGCTGCCTTTTCGAAGGAGCAGCGCCGTGGTAATGCTCGCGTGGATTGGAAGGAGACGGCGGAGGCGCATGTGTTGAGGGTGGATGTTCCTGGATTCGGTGAAGAGGAAGTCAAGGTTGAGGTTGAAGATGGTGACACTGGAATTCTCCAGATCAGTGGGGAGAGAAGGGTGGAGCGGGGGGAGGAGGGAGACAAGTGGCACTGCGTGGAGAGGGGCGGTGGAAAGTTCCTCCGCCGGTTGAAGTTGCCGGAGAATGCTAAGTTGGATGAATCGACGGTGGGCTTGGAGAAAGGGGTGCTGACGGTAACGGTGCCGAAAATTAATTAAGTGTTTGGTTAATTAACTGAATTGCCTTATTAATATTTGTTGTGGTGCTAATTCTATATGTGTGTTGGTAGTAATAATAGTAAGACTGGTGGTTAAGTTTTAAGACTATTATATTTAGTCTACTTTTATTCTATGTTTAAATTCGAAGCATCAAATGTTACGTAGTACTCTACTTTTCTCGTCAACGAAAAAGTTTCTATTGTGGTTGTTTGACACGAGTCTGATGTATGATTAATGTACCTCCTCTTGAATTGCTTGATAATTTGGTACCATTGATCATAAAAAATTGGTGAAATAATTAAGGCGAAGTTTGCGCTTAAATTTTGTCCGATCATTTATTGAGTAGAGAAATTAAGGTGAGCTTTTTTTACCGAGGAAATGGTGTAGACTGGCCTGCAATTAGTTCCATGGAAATGGACTAGAACATTTTTGATTAGTTGAAGTTATATGACCGTTCTTTAAGAAATTAAGTTCTAAAACTTCTTAGATCACCCTCAAAGCTGCGTGTGGCACGATGTTGTATTGTGGGAGGATTAGGTTAATATAAATTCATTTAATATTTATTTTTGTCTATTTCCGTTTGCTTTGATTTGATTCCTTCACGATGTCTATTATGTAGAATACGATTTAAGTTGTCACGCTAGGGTGTGTTCGGTGATGCTGTAATTGAAAATTTATAGTTTATCAGATGACCAAGACTTTGCTTTTGTAAAAAGTCCTTAATATATATGTGTAAACAAATAAGCAGGTGAAGTTTCTATTGTATTTCGCCAAGAGAAAATAACATAGTGGATGTGGATGTACTATTTCGACACAATTATTGACGTGCCCTCCAATTTTTTAAGCCAAATTTATTTTCAATCAACAAGTGGATGTACCGTTTCGACACAATTATTGCCGCTAAAATTTACTATAATATCATTACTAAGCACCTTCGTCCTTCTATATAGCAAACCAATCCTCTCAAGTCTCAACTCAACTCTCTCCACAGCTCACATCTTTAAGTCTGAAATTGTGTTAAGAGTGTCGTAAAGGTAAGTCCACTACACTACACTTCTTTTTTCTCCTTATTCATAAATCTTGGGCAATTTTTATAGACACATAGTACTATCTAGATTATGAATAATTCTAAGAAAAACAAAGAAGCAACGATCTCAGAAAATTTTGAAAAATCTCTCAAGATTGGAAACTCCCTCCATCTTCAGCCTCAGATATTTACCATCGAAATGGTATTTTCAATAATAGTCGTAATTATAGAGTCAAATCTGAGGAGGCAGAAATTCCTATATCTGATGAATACTCATCATTTCACTTCCTTCATCTAGGAATGGTCCAAGTAGGATTGAAACCGACAAAACTAGGTTCAACCAAATCCGCAACTATATGCCTTCGTAACAAGACTACTATATTGAGCATGGTTGAATCAAGTTTATGTGACGGCCCAATTTATTTCTCCCACGTCTCTACTAAGCCTAAACATGCATATTTTACCTTGCGTGATCCTGATTTGGCTACTAGTTTAACCCTTGATATCAAAATCAACGGATCCAATTCTAGTGAGGAAGAAAAAGTAATTCTCATGTTTAGGTTCCATTACAATGCGATGAAGATGCAAAATGCAAGCTTGAGGATTGGTGGTAATTTTGTTTATGAGAGTGGGAAAACGACATTGTGCGTTACCAAAGTTGCTCAAAGCAACCGTGTGGTGTCGAGTCAGATTTATTGGGATAGGGTTTCGATACCGGAGAGATGGTTGGTTGAGGAGAGCCCCTTCTCGGAGTGGCAGCGGGCTCGGGTGGACTGGAGGGAGGCGGCTGAGGCGCATGTGTTGAAGGTGGATGTTCCGGGATTTAATGAAGAGGAGGTGAAGGTTGAGGTTGAAGATGGTGGTGGAATTCTACAGATTAGTGGGGAGAGAAGGGAGGAGGGAGGGGGGGAGGAGGGAGACAAGTGGCACTGTGCGGAGAGGGGCGGTGGGAAGTTCCTTCGTCGGTTGAGGTTGCCGGAGAATGCCAGGCTGGATGAGTTGAAGGCCGGGTTGGAGAAAGGGGTGCTGACGGTAACGGTGCCGAAAGAGGAAGTGAGTGGGAAAGTGCAAGTGAAGGTTGAAGATATCTCTGGTTGATTAAGACAATTGTGGTGATTAAGAATTGTGGAGTCCATGTCTTAGGACTTGTATGTTTGTAGTTGATTTGTAAGACTTATTGTACACAGTCTCTCTATTCCATGTTAATTAAGGCACCGAATATTATATATCTGCACTTTTCATTATTTATCCTCTATTTTAGAGAGAGCTTATTCATGAGTTTTTGAGATATTTTTGGAATTTATAAGATGCAATATCTTGCTAGATCATAAATTATAAAGTATTTAAATAGTTAAACTTATAAGCTGTTTGAGATTATTATAAAAAGTGTAGTAAAAAAAATCATAATCAGGTTATTTTTAACAAAAATGTTGCTAATAAAACAATCATTACTCAAAGTTGTACTCCATATTTTAATTGATTTTCATGAACTTCAAATTAACTATACAAGTACTAAAAAAAGAGCTACTACAATTTGGGCTGGCTGGTCATGGGCCGTGAATTTTATTAATCATCCTTGTGAGACGTGTGTAGAACATAAGAGTAGAATCTAGAATCTACCGTTTCTATCCCAAAACAGAGCATTCCAGAATCCGCACGAAACGGACCGATTTCTCCTTCATTACTATAAATTCTCCTCCTTCTTCATCCCGATTCCTCATCAGAAATCTCAAGTCTCACATCAATCCATCAATCAAAACAACCGCACATACTAATTTTCCGATTAGAAGCAAAGATGTCTCTGATCCCAAGCTTCTTCGGGCGCCGCAGCAGCAACGTGTTCGACCCATTCTCCCTTGATGTTTGGGATCCTTTTCAGGACTTTCCTCTCTCCTCCGCCGTCGCTAACTTCCCTTCCTCTGCCCGAGAAACCAGCGCGGTGGCCAACGCCCGCATCGACTGGAAAGAGACGCCGGAGGCTCATCTCTTCAAAGTTGATGTTCCCGGATTGAAGAAGGAAGAAGTGAAGGTTGAGGTTGAAGATGGTGGCATTCTGCAAATCAGTGGAGAGAGGAGCAAAGAGCATGAGGAGAAGAATGATAAGTGGCACCGTGTGGAAAGGAGCAGTGGCAAGTTCTGCCGCCGCTTTAGGCTGCCGGAGAGTGCCAAGCTGGAGCAGGTGAAGGCGGCCATGGAGAATGGGGTGCTGACAGTGACGGTGCCAAAGGAGGAAGCCAAGAAGCCTGAAGTGAAGGCTATTGATATCTCTGGCTAAGTCTTTCTTGATTTTCAGTTTGTGCTTTGTGGAGATTGGTGTTTCTTAATGTTACTATTTTCCAAGAAGTTATGTAAAAGATTGAATACATAAATAAAGAGTCTTAAATTAAGTGTTTGAACTTTTTATCTATCCAAAGCCCAAACAACAAGTTTTATTACAAAGTATATTTATACTTTGAAAAACAAAACAATAATATTCCTATTTCGTGTTAGTAGATAGAATTTTTTTCCTGGTACGAGGATTAAGAATAATTTGTTAATAGATCTTGAATAATTTTGAATAAAGATTAATGGCTTTTGAATAAAGTAAGAGAGGGAATAAAGAATAAAATGAGTGAGAGAATAATTTTTTGTAGAAATGAAAATAATTTAGAATAAAGTAAGAGAGTGAATAAAGAATAAAATGAGGGAGAGAATAGTTTTTTGTAGAAATCAAAATAATTTAGAATAAAGTAAGAAAGTGAATAAAGAATAAAATGAGTGAGAGAATAATTTTTTATAGAAATGAAAATAACTTAATTATATTGAGATCTTTTAAATTGAAAAAAAATATTCAATTAACATGGAATATAGGTGTTCATATTTTTTGGAGGTATGAGATATTAGGGGGTGTATAGAGAGAAAATATAGTGAATGATTTATTTGCGGACATCTTCGATGGAATAAATTAAAAAGAAATGATGAATATTTTGAATATAATAGAGAGGAATATAATATAGTGACTTAGAACTCCTAATCTATCGATTAAACGATAGTATATTTTTACTTCAAGTATGTTGTCCAAATATTTACTCCTTATCAAACTTATGAGTTTGTTTGACAAGAGTCATCAAGAATTTAGTTGCCTACCAAAAAATTAGGATGATACTACTATTTTTATTTGTAGGAATAATACTTTAATATGAGAACTAAAGCATTATCCTTCTCTTGTTTCAATTAAATAAATAATGGAATATGGGAGGTTATTTAATCAATATTTCTTTCGTTCTATTTAAGATGTCCATTTTTTTAGTCTATCCTGCTTAAAATGCCGCTCTCTATATTTGACATTAAATGTCTCTACTCTCTTTTTATTAACATATTCAACTATTTTTTTCTATTTACTTACTATACACAACAATATTTTCTAAAATTCCATATAATCCAAGAATATAAACATTTTAAGTGGGATAGAGGAATACTTTCTAATTATTTAATAAAAGGCTCTTTTTGGTCTATTTTTCTTTATTTATTTTTCTTTTTTTATCTCGCTACTAACACGTTATTATTCCCTACTGTCAAAAGAATTAATTATTTTTTGCTTTGAAAAGAAAATTGATATTGAATGGAGTACTTTTCATTATTCAAGTCAGCTCGGAGTAGGGACAATGAATCGGTGTGTAACAGAATTAGCGAATATATTACGAATGTGGGCCGATACACGTTAAGTAGCACAACCCAAATATTTAAGATACATTTGCAAAATAAGCCCTCGGATTTTGTAAACTTATGTTGGTTAGAAAAATATAAAACATATGAAGTATATATATAAGAGAGATGTGATCTGTTGCTAATTTTCTTAGTGGCTAATTATACTAATTTATCAATGCATAGTTGTTAACTTTCTTAAGTTGTTAATTTTACTAATTATTAATGCAATTATTAAAAATGTTAACAAGATGACATTGAAATGTCAACATAAACTTAGTTGATTTTTAATACAGTGTGTTGATATTGATATTTAAATGTCAATACAAATTTAAGTTAATATTTTATTGGATCGTGTTGACATTTTTTATGCACTACGTTGATGAATTAGCAAGTTAGCAAATTAAGAAAAGTTAGCATTATAATGCAACCCTACTATACATATAAGATTGTTGTTGATATGGTTTAAATTAGGGGTGTCGAAACGGGTACCTGCGGATACCCGCACCCGACGAGTCGGGTATCCGCTACCCGTTTCGGACAAAATGGCAGTCCCGATACCCGTCCCGCAGTGAGTCGGGTATAACCCGATACCCGAGTCGGGTATCCCGCACCCGACGCTGCGGGTACCCGACCCGCAACATTTTTTTTAAAATCTTATTTTTCATATATTTTTTTAATATTAAGCTTATTACTATTTTGTTATGTATGCTAACACTTCAATAACTGAATGAGTATTGTTTTTAGTAGGAAAATGATTCAAGTTCTTTTGTTTCTATGAGGTATCGATCTATATACTATTAACACATTTTGAAATACAATTTTCACGTAGATGGAAGAAATGACTAAGAAAGTCTATTCATGGTAAATCAATAATTCAGATTAGCAAACATATGTCTGAACTTTAATTTTGATGGCTAACTGGTATAGTGGTACACTGTTATTCATGCTTCTTCTTATATGTTCTTTATGCCAAATCCTCCATTAAAAAGGTTTGTAAATCTTTATGATAACTGGTAATGGAAGAAATTGTGTTCACTTAAAATTAAAAATTATAGAATATTAATATACATATCGGGTATTTCGGGACTATCGGGATTATCCGGTCGGATATCGGGATACCCGATACCCGCAAAACCCAAAATAATTATACCCGACCCCGCCCCGTGTCCCGATTCCGTCGGGTAACGGGTACCCGATACCCGCCGGGTATCGGGTCGGGTTCGGGATTACCCGTTACCCGCTACCCGTTTCGACACCCCTAATTTAAATAATAGCATTAATATTCATTGGAAGTCTAGTTTAATTTATACAATGTTTATGAATCATTATATATATTTATAATATATACTCGCTCAGTCTCAGTTTAAGACTCAAATTTTGCCATAAAAGTTCGTCCTAGTTTCAGAGTCACATTTAGAATTTTTCAGATTTAGTCATACAAATTTATCCCATTGTTTATCAAAATTACATCAAAATGTCATTACACACTCCGTCTACATAAAAATAAACCAAAACAAAAATCAAAAAAATCAAAAAGTCTAAAAGGGACTCTCACCTTCAACTAATCCACTTCATTAATTACACTCAATCATCTCACTTCATTTATTACACATTCCACCAATTTATCAAAATCCGTGTCATAACTAAATGACACTCCTAATGTGGGACGGAGGGAGTAATATATACAATGTTTATGAATCATAATATATTCATAATATATAATATCTCTGTCTCATAAGAATATGCACTCTTTCTTTATTAGTCCTTTCTACAAGTGTATATACTTTTTTTAATTTTGAAAATTATTTTTTTTAATGATGTGGGGACACTACAACAAAAAAACCGTTAAGACATATTTTAAAACAATTAAGGACGCTAATATAACACCAACGCCTCAAAAAATGTCCTTATTTTTGGTGTCCTAATTAAAATTAGAGAACGTAAATGGAAGCGTCCTAAATTAAAAAAACAATAGATTAAGTCAATTAATCATTTATTAAAAATGTTTTCTTTTGCATCCTAAATTATTATTATTTTTAAAAAATTTATTTGTGTCTCAAAATTTGTCCAATATTTTAATAAGTTGAGTAGTAGTACGAAAAAAATTAGATGAGGATCACGACAGATTGTTTAAAATATGCACTATCTTGAAGCTAAAAGTAGGCCATTAAAAATTTGGTCACATAGATTTGTCTTAAAAATTATTACCTCCGTCCCTCAAATTTTGACACATTTTACTATTTCAGTCCGTCCTTGAAAATTTGACACACTTCACTTTTTACTAATTTTTGGTAGTGGACCTC
Source organism: Salvia hispanica (assembly GCF_023119035.1). NCBI lineage: Eukaryota > Viridiplantae > Streptophyta > Magnoliopsida > Lamiales > Lamiaceae > Salvia > Salvia hispanica. Next base: position 25,217,629 of record NC_062965.1, read on the forward strand.
ATATTCTACTAACTCATTCCTACTCACATTTTATTATAAAACTAATACTTTCTAGCAACTTTTTTAACTTACTTTCTATTACATTTCTTAAAATCCGTGCCAGATCAAAATGTGTCAAAATTTAGGGAACGAAGGAAGGCAGTAATTCATTCAATAGCTATAAAAAATGAAAAGAAAAAAAATTATTTACACAATCCTGAGGTACAGCAGATCAATCTAGGTGATTGAGAATCTGCTTTTAAAGCTAGAGTAAATTCAATTACTCCTACAGAAAGCTGTGCATGAATTTGATGGGTTCAAAAGAAAATGAACTAGACCTGCACATCTGGTTCCTAGGAAATGACCGGACAATATTTGCTTTGCATGCTTGATGAGATCTGATGTGACATTATGGTCAGAGCATCCACAATGGATGTCCTATCGCGCGCCCGGTCGGTAGAGATCGGGTTTGGAGGTGGTCGGACATCTATTGCAGGCGTCGGTCACGTCCGATCGCCCGCCCGATCGATCGGGCGTGAAATCGGGCGCCCATTGCAGAGGCGCGCCCGAGTCCCAGCCTGATTTTTTCGGTTTTTTTTTTTATAAATTATTTAACCCTAATTTAAACCACTATAAATACTCCATTTTCTTCAGTTTTCACACACCAAACCTTTCACTTTCTCTTCTATATTCTCTCAATATCCACACTTTCAACAATGGATCCGAGTCAATACCCAAGCCCGAATAATGTCGACGACGATATGCCCATGTTTGGAGGAGGAGGCGGCGGCGGCGGCGCCCGGTGGCCCGGCCACGAAGACTACCAGGTTGAGACGTCCGGATCTGTAGGATCCACTTTCGTCTCCGACTCGAGTTCGATCCGTTCTTCGGCACCGAGGAGTATCGGGTTGAGGATATGGAGCCTAGTTGTGGGCAACCTCCTGCCCCTGTTCGGCCGCCGCCGAAGAAAGGGAGGAAGAAGATGGCGCGGAAAGAAAAGGCGCCATCGGTCCCAGTCCCACTCCCACACGACGAGCCGAACGAGGAGTACGCAACAGGGCGTATTGACTACGAGTTGGATGAGTACCTGAAGGTGGCTCAGTGTTGGGTCGATGTATCGGAGGATTCGATATCCTCCAACAACCAGACTTCGGCCAGGATGTTGGATCGCATTGAAGAACGCTACAACGAGGTGAAACCGAAGTGGGCATTCAAGCGGACCAAGGTTCAGCTGCGCAAGTGTTGGGATCGGATCAAGGTACACATCAACAACTTCTGCTATATCTACAACAGGAACAGGGAGACGGAAGGGGTGAGAGCATGGAGGATGTCCTCAACAAGTCGTTGTCCGAGTACCAACGGCAGTTCGGGCAGATCAAGCTGTACAATGTTTGGCTGATCATGAAAGACAAGAGGAAGTTCAACGGTGGGATACCGGTTGGATCCTCGGCTCCGAAGCGGACGAAGAACACCAGCGCTGTCGATTACACGAGCAGCGACCCATCTCCTGTGGATCTGAACGCTGAGCCGGAAGGGAGTTCCGGCATGCCTACGTCTACTTTTAGACGTCCCATTGGTACTAAGGCTGCTAAAGCCCAGGCCAAAGGGAAGGCGAAGGCTGTCGCGTCTGGATCAGCGGCCCCCCGCAGCCTGCGCCTCCTCCATCTGTTCAGCTCATGGACAGGGCGATCGAGGAGTTCGGAGGTTATCGCGAGGTGGTTGAGTATAGGTTTATACTTGACGCCCAAAACAACCTTCGTCAAGAAAACCGACCCGGAAGCCCGACAGAGGACTAAGAATATGATCAAGAATTTGACGCAAAGGTTGAATTTAGATGACTAGTTTGGTTTTTTCTTTTTTTTAGTATTTTAGTTTTAATGTAGTTTTTTTTTTTTTTATCTAAGTATGATGTAGTTCCACTTTTCAATTAAGTATTGTAGTTTTTTTTTTTTTTTTTTTTTTGCATTTGTGGTGTTTAAAATAATATATTTTGGTATTTTATAGTAATTAAAAACAAAATTAAAAAACAATGATTTAAAATTGAAATGAAAAGTGGATAAGAGATAGGGCATGCACTAGGGCTCCACCATTGCAGAAAGATAGGGCATGCTGACGTGGCAACCACTAGGGCTCTCACTAGGGCTTCCACTAGGGCTTCCACTAGGGCATCCATTGTCGATGCTCTCTTAGCCAATGGAAGATTTTTGTTAAAGATATTAAGAATAGGATTTTAATTGGACTGTGATTAAACTTGAGAAATATTAACTAGTCTTTCTTACTTTATTTATTTATTTATTTAATACATTCAATATTTATTTTTTAAACATCATACTGAAAAATTTCACTTCAACTAAGAGAACGGGGGAGTATTTAATTTTATGTTATTTTATTCACCATCCACTTAAAACACTATTCTTAATTTCTATAATAAAAATCCTCTATTGGCTAAGACTACAAACGAAATTTTTCGGTACTAAGTTTAAGAAACAGATGTTGAATGCATTAAATAAATAATAAAAGTAAAAAAAGTAGAGAAATTAAATTAAAGTAAAAAGTGAATACAATAAAGAGAATAAAGTAAGAAAATGTAAAGTAGTAAAGAGAAAAATGTAATTAATATATAAGGAAATGACTCAAAAGAGAATTTCTCGAAATGAAAAAATGATTCAACTATAAGGAAATAGAGTGAGTCAAATAGAGGGTTAATTTTCGTTAAAGAGAGAAATGTCTCATATAACATGAAATGAAGGGAGTAATTAAAAATACTCCTTCCGCCCTAAAGAAATGCTCCACTTAGAATATGATAGAGAGATTATTTCTTAAAATGTACTCCCTCCGTCCCAACTAGCTAACACAATTTTCTTTATAATTTATCTTAGAGTGAATTACATAAATGGTACCTGATCTTTCACTTTCGCACGTAAATGGTACCTGATCTTTATTTTTTTTTATCATTTTTGGTACCTATAAATCACATTTTTAGTACCTGATGCAATTTTTTTTCCCAAAATGCCCTTTAAGCAAATATATTTTCCCATTTATGTCATAGAGGGTATTTTTGGCAAATATAAAATTAGTACCAAGAGTGATATTATAATATCTTCTCTCATTCTCCTAATTCTTTATACTATTATTATTAATCAATATTAAGATTAATATTTATTTTTAATATCATTCAAATATACTTAAATATAATTATAGTTATAATTATTATTGTTATAATACTAAAAATTAATAGTAATTAATAAATAATTATAGTATAATTATATAATTATGAATCACATAATATTATGTAATAATAATAATTATTATTTTACATTAAATTAGTAACTAATCAATATAGCCTTAATAAAAATTTAATATTGTGAATTGTATTCATAATGATATAAAAAGTTGAATATTTTTAGTTATGTGTTTCAACCTTAAAATGAGTATAAAATAATTTAATAAAAAATATTCAATTGATTTAATTATTTAAAATAATTAATTTAATTAGGTATTTTGTTTTTTTATTTATATTATGAATGCAATTAGATGCAAGTATAAACTACTAAAAAGAAAGAAGAAAAAAGAAGGAAGAAGAAACATTTTACTAAGGAGAAAAAAGATAAAAGAAAGGAAGATAAAATACTAAAAAGAAAGAAAATGAAGAAAAAAGAAAGAAGAAGAAGAAATTAAAGAAGAAAAAGAGAAATAAGAAAGGAAGAAAAAATAATCACATATTTGGTACTATTTCATGGAAATTTCCAAAATTATCCTCCATGAAAAAAAAATCATATATTTGGTACCTAGGGTTATTTTTGTCACTGGGTACCAAAAACGATATAAAATAAAGATCAGGTACCATTTATGTGCGAAAGTGAAAGATCAGGTACCATTTATGTAGTTCACTCTTTATCTTAAATAAGATAACATATTTTTTTTCTCTCCCGTTAGTATATTTAACTACTTTCTATACATCTAAAATTCCATTTGAACTAAGATATGTACTACCTCCGTCCCACATTTGAAGTCACTTATTGTTATGGCTCGAATTTTAAGAAAGAGTTGAAGTGTGTAATAAATGAAGTGAGATGTTGGAGTGTGTAATACATGAATTGAAATGATAGAGTGTGTAATAAATGAAGTGAGATGGTGGAGTTGGTTGAAGGTGAGTCCCTTTTGACTTTTGATTTTTGTTTTGATTTATTTTAATGTAGATAATGACATTTTTATGTAATTTTGATGAAGAATGGGGTAAAATTGTATGACCAAATATGGAAAATTCTAAAAGTGACTCTTCAACTGGGACGAACTTTGATGGCAAAAAGTGACACTTAATCTGGGACGGAGGGAGTATCATATTTAGGGATGTCAATGTAGCCCGCAACCCGTGGACCGGCCCGAATAACCCGCCAAATTTATGGGGTTAGAGCTGAAAATTTCTAACCCGATAAAATTACAGCCCAATTAACCCGCAACCCGTTAGGGCCAGACCCGAAAATCCGATGGGCTGGCCCGAAAACCCGATAAAATTTCTATCGTTCTATTTGTTTGACTCTAATTGGACACTTCATTGATTATTTTATAATATAGATTACTAAAAAAATAACTTTCAATTTTATATATTAAATATATAAATTATATATTAAATTTTTATTAACATAATAATAGATATATAAATTAGAAACTTCAAATTCACTAAAAAATATATAAATTTCTAAAACATGCTTTAAAATTTGTTGATGTTTATGTTTTATTTTGCATAAATCTCAAATATTAGTATTTGATCATGTTTATGTTTGAGTTTAAGCATATATCTCAAATTTATCATAATTAAATATTTTACATTTAATAAATACAACTAATTTTCACCATTATTTATTGGATTGGTCGAATTTAATTTTATCGGTAGCAACCTGATTAACCCGCTGGATTAGCCCGAAACCCGAACTTTTAGAGTTAGGGTTAAACTTTTATAACCCGAAAAAAATGACAACCTGATTAGACCGCAACCCAAATAGGATTGGCCCGAAATCCGGTGGACTGACCCAATTGACATCCCTAATCATATTAGTGGTAGGAACCAGTGTTTTAAAAAACGGACCGGACCGGCCGGTCGGAACGATTTGGCCGCGAACCGGTGCCTAGTCTTGTCCGTTTTGGTCTATTAAACCAGTTGGAGATTGGGCTGTTTTGGACCGGATAAACCGGCGGTTCAGCTAGAAACCGGGTCGACCGCTTTTTCATTTTACTATGGTTTTTCAAAAATTATAAAATTGCTCCCACAAGAATTGATCCTTAGACCTCCTTGTTGTCAATAGACTGTAACCTCCACCACTCCACCACTTTCACGTATCTGACGTAGCATGAACTTTAATTATAGTTATATTAATATGCAAACTGCCGAATTTATCATCCATACTGTAAACACTTTTATATACTATTCCTTAAATAACTAATACTATCAACATTTTATGTATACGTAAGTATTATACTTGCAAAATCTTTAAAATATATATTTATACATATTTTTTAAATCAATTTAATATTATGTTGCAATGATATACTCCTATAAACTAATAAATTATCATTTTATAATTTTTGTATAAATTTAATCATTTTATGTATAATAATGTAGTAATTTTGTTTATCAACCACTAATGAAATTATGTTTATCATTTCTAAGTTTTAATTATAATTTTATCTATAATTAAATTTTATTGTTACTATATGATAGTAATATATACATATAATACAATACTTTAATCATTTTTGTATAATAATTTGTATTTAATGATACTAAATTTATTTTTTAGATATATATATACATATAGGGGTGCACTATGGTGCCACCATAGATAGGATAACACCATACTACCAATATAGTCCGTTAGATCTCATTTATGGACGCCTAGGATTAAGTTTCGTGAAAAAACACGGGTTTGCAGTCTACTGTATTGGATATTGCAGTCGTGGTAAACTGCAATATTGTTGTGGTAAGAATGCAATATTCAATGAACAGCACTGCAATCTGGTAACGTAAAATTAGAAATTTCCTATTTTATCCCTCCGTGTTTTTACACGTGGCAGCATGACAATCACACGATTTTCAGATCCAATGGCCTAAATTGGTGGTATGAGGGTTGTCATCTTAGTACATCCATATATATATATATATATATATATGATTTATGATGGATAATTAATACAATATTTGGTAATATATTAAATTATAATATTTTTTATAATATATATTTAGTTATGTACAGTATTCCGGTCCGACCAATGGTTTAACCGGTCAGATCAGTTGAACTATGAACCAATAGCCTCACCGATTCGCTTACCGGTCCAATTTTTAAAATATTGGTACGAACTGATAGAATATGACAAGTCAAAGTGGCATAAAGAGGAGTATTTAATTTGGAAGGGCATACAATTATACTCCCTTCGTTTCGCCATAGTTGAGGCGGAACTTTTGGGCACGGAGTTTTAGAAAGAAATGTTGGGTGTGTTAAATAAATAGATAAAAAAAGTAAGAGAGAGAAAAATGTAGAGAAAATAAAGTATAAAGTGAATAAAGTAGAGATAATAAAGTAAGAGAGAGTAAAGTAAGAAAGAAAAAAAAATTACCATATATGAAAATGACTCAACTATGAAGAAACTTTCCAAAATGGAAAAATGACTCAACTATAAAGAAAAGAAACGGAGGAAGTACATGCATTTCATTGTTTTAAAAGGGCTGCAACTCATGTAATAGAGCTATCTTATTTCTGAGAACCTCTTACAGTGCTTACTTGAAATTGGTGAGTTGTGAATCTTCAATTCTGTTTAGCCACACCTATTTAATGACTAAAATGCTTCTCAACTGATCTTCAGGTAGGTCTTCTACACCTGATTTTCCACCCTCTTCAATATGGAGCAGCAATCTTGGTACAGAGTATATAGATATAATTGTTTTAATGTTAAACGGCTTATTTACGATTCCGAAATCGAAAAGAAAAAGTCTTTTCGAGATTGGAAACTGCCTCCATTCTCACCCCCATTTGCCAATGAGTATAAGCCACGCAGTTGTTTCAATCCTTCTCCACTTTATACAATCAAAACCTTAGAGAAAAAAATTTCCTTACCTCAAGGATATTCAACAATTCCTCTCTTGGCTAAATGTTCTAAAATAGCAAATTGGAGTTATCATGACTACCTTGAGGTTGGAATGATTCAAGTTGGTTTGAAACCCAAAAATCTAGGTTCAAGCACCTCTGCAAAAATTTGTGTTGTTGACATGAGACGTCCCAACTATCAAGACTCGGTGCTAGCAATGGCTGAATCGAGTTTATATGATGGCCCAATTTGTTTCTCCTGCTTCCCTAATTGTGATTACTTAGATCTCTCTGGTTCCTCGTCTTCCGATTATTTTTTCATCAATGTTAAAATCGATGGTTCTAGTTTGAAGGATGGGGGAAATCGGAACGTCACTCTTTTCTTTAGGTTGACTTATAGGTTGTTGAAGAAGGGTGCGTTAACAACATTTGTGAGACGTAATGTTGTCGATGAGCAAGGAAAAACCACCTTATATGTCACTAATATTGCTCAACAACGTGTGGTGACCAAGACAATCTCTTGGGGTGAGACGCAAATTGAAAACCTCTTCGCCATAGGCTCGACGGACTGGAGCAAAATAGGCCGTGGAAGTCTCTCTGGCGAAGAGAAGGCGACCTCTAGCGACACGGGTGTGGCTAATGTTGATTGGAAAGAGACGGAGAAGGTGCATTTGTTGAAGGTGGATGTGCCTGGTTTCAACAAGGAGGAGGTTAAGTTTGAGGTTGAAGAGGGTGGGATTCTCCGGATTTTTGCAGAGGGAAACAAGGAGGAGGAGGAGGAGGGCGGCGGCAAGTGGCACCGTAAGGAGAGGAGGAGTGGGTTTGTCCAGCGGTGGAGGATGCCGGAGAATGGTAATTTTGATGAGATGAAGGTGTGCATGGGAAATGGGGTGCTAACAATCACTGTGCCTAAGAAGGAGGTCAAGATGAAGAAGGAGAAGATGAAGATCGTTGATTTGTTTGGTTAAGCAAAATCATG
>NC_062965.1:25225765-25258522 GCF_023119035.1 Salvia hispanica
TATAGAATTCTTGGTGAAGATGCATTGATTCATAGTTTTAATCCAATTGACTTCGTTTTTATCTTGCTCTTGCAATTGTTTGAATTATTCTTGTGCTTTTTCCTAACAATTGCTTGATCACCAATTGGGAGTGTATGGTTTCTTAGAATAATTGGGAGATGAAATATTTAACCTTGAAAGAAGAATAATTCACACCTTAATTCAATAAAACTCGGGAGAGTTGAGGTTTTGAGTGGGATCTTAAATCTAATTGAACTATTAGGAGTTAGGTCTAAGAATTAGAATGAGACTTCAATTATTACACCTAATCTACGGATTTCTCACCTCGGGAGGGGGTTTAATCTATATTTGTGATTGATTCAACAATTCTGGAGACTTTAAATGGTAAATCGGTTTCAATTGGGTTAGGCTATGAGTTGTGCATCAGATCCTTGAATTCTACATATTTCTCTATCATTTTCTACAACTTGCTTAATTGCTTTCTTGTTTAAGTGTCTTATTTTAATCTCTGATTTTATATGCTTTTAGTAGTTGTTAGTTTAAAACCTAAATTCTCGATCGTCTGGATAGTAGTTGAAATTTATTCGTGGTACTTAGGTTTACACTAAAGTGTCTCTGTGGGATACGATATACTCTTGCTTGCTGTTTGCTACGATAACCCCGTACACTTGCGGGTATTATTTGGGTAAAATAAAGTTGAGTCACGTTTTTGGCGCCGTTGACGGGGACAATTTTTTGTGTTATATAGCTTGATATCGTGATAATAATCAAGATTACTACTTCAGACATTACTGCTTTATTTTTCTTTTAATTTTTTTTTCGGGTTCTCACATTTGTGTTTCTTGTTCAGGTGTATGCGCACACGTTCTAAAGGCGTGCCTCTAGAACCTTTTGATCCAGAAATCGAAGCATCAAACCGGAAGAGGAACGCATATAGGAGACTCACAAAGAAGATTCAAGCTTCTTCGCCTAACCGCGTAGGAGCATCTTCAGATCGGAGGGACCTCTCACCTATTCGATCACCAGTTCAGGATCATATTCAGCTTGATTCTGATTCTCCTATTTTGATGGAGAACGAAGAAGGGAACAACAACAATGGCCCACCACCCCCTCCTCCCACTAATGCCGAGCTTTTACGACAGCTGGAAGAATTGCGCCGACAGGTCAATCGTGCACCAGCTGTACGAGTGCAAAATCAATATGCCTACAATGGAGTAGCAAACCCACCAGTCCACAATAATATTGACACCAACACCTTTGAGCTGAAAAGAGGACTGATCCAAATGGCGGAAAACATTGCTTTTAGGGACAAATCCTCAGATGACCCTAACAAGCACATTACCAAGTTCATTCAGATTTGTTGTTACAACGAAGATGAATGGCGTGACAGATGATCAGATCCGACTGAGACTGTTTCCTTTTTCCTTAGAGGATTCAGCGAAAGATTGGCTAGAGAGTTTAGCACCGAGGTCCATTAGAACATGGAACCAGATGGTCCATAAATTCCTGGAGAAGTTATATCCCCCTAGTGAGGCTATTAAGAGGCAGCACGAGATCATTGCCTTTCAGATGATTCCTGCGGAGACTATCAGAGATGCATGGGGGAGATTCAAAGCCTTGCTGAAGAGGTGTCCCAATCATGGTCTGTCCCCAACAGTGCAAGTTATTACATTCTTTAAGGGATGTTTACCTGAAGCGCAACGAGAGTTAAATTTAAGCGCGGGAAGTAATCTTCTCAAGAAAGGAGAGGAGGAGGCGATAGAGGTAATTGAAGAGCTTGCATCCAGTGATGAAGGATGGAGCAACGAAAGGAGTAAGGTGCATAGGGTGGCTTATACCACGGATCATGATACAATGAGCACCTTATCCGACAAGCTGGATGCATTAACTATGAAGTTCGACTGCATGGCGATGGGGCAACCGTCTCAAGAGCCCCAAGGAAATATGGAGGATGCGAATTATGTGCAGCAAGGGGGCAACAGGTATTACAACAACTCACGCCCGAACTTTAATAGTTTGAGGATACAACCAGTATGGGAACAAGGGGCATCCCAATCTCTCTTATGGGAATCCCAATAATGTCCTGCAGCCTCCTCCGAGACTCACAGTTTCTGATGGGATGATGAGCGACCCCAAGAAGATGATCACGGAGGACATACTCAAGTCCTTCATGCTACAATCTAATAAGGTCATGGAGCAGAACAATCAAAGGATGGAGAAGGTCGAGGCGGATGTACAGGGAATGGCCACGCATTTGAAGAACATTGATATTCAAATCAGCCAGATTTCCCAGACTGTGAGCACTCTTATGCAACCAGGAAAGTTCCCTTCTACCACTATCATCAATCCCAAGGATTGCAAAGCTATACATCTGAGGAGTGGAACAAACTACGACGGACCTTCAATGCCATCCGGGAATGAGGGTAGAGTAGCAGAAAAGAGAGCTGAAGAGGAGGAATTGGTCAAAGAAGGTGAGACAGTGCAAATTTCTACTCCACCTAAGGAGAACACGACTATACCTTCACCCACACCACCTACAGCTCATACTCCAGCTGAAGTGAGGATCCCTTATCCTCAACGTGTTCAAAAGAAGAAGACAGATGCTCAATTCTCGAGGTTCTTAGACATTTTCAGGAAGGTGAACTTGAATATCCCATTGGTGGAGGCACTTCAAGAAATGCCTACATATGCAAAGTTCTTAAAAGATGTGCTCTCCAAGAAGAAGAAGTGGACTGACTATGAGACGGTGAACATATCTGAAAACTGTAGTGCCATAATTCAGAAAAAAGCTGCCGGCCAAGCTTAAAGATCCTGGGAGTTTCAACATCTCATGCGTCATTGGAAATGACAGACAGACAAAGGCACTTTGTGATCTGGGGGCGAGCATAAATTCGATGCCTTTATCATTTTTCAGAAAGATGAAGATCGGCACTCTCAAGCCGACTACAATCACACTGCAGATGGCAGATAGAACCATCACCTATCCTAAAGGAATTGTTGAGGACGTTCTTGTGAAGGTACACGACTTCATATTTCCTGTCGATTTTGTAGTGTTGGATATGGAAGAAGACGTGAATGTACCGCTTATCCTGGGGCGTCCATTCCTTGCAACGGAAAAGCATTGATAGATATAGTGAGGGGAGAGCTCACTCTTCATATGGGCAACAAACGCCACATCTTATCTATCTACAATGCTATGAAGAGTCGTGAGGAAGATGAACTGGTTACGAAGAAGGAGTGCAAAACTGTGCATGCATGTTGTAGAAGTCCAAAAGGCACAAGAAATTGAGTCCACAATTGGGGAATTATCTTTGCCGCAGTGGTTGTTTGGTTCATGTGGTGGATCAATTTCTAAAGAAAAGATTGCATCAAATCCTAAAGTGAAGGAGAAGAAAATAAAAGGTGAAAATTCATCCAAAGCAGAGACCAAACTTTCTGATGGAGCTCTGAAAAATACCTGGTGGAAGTAGAGATTGGCGAGATCCTATGCTTCCAAGATTGACAGAAAAGCCAACACCACCAATTATGGCGTGACATGATGCAGCTCATGGAGGATGTCGAGCCAACGACGATAACCAAAGGCACTGTAGGGGAGGTAACCCCTAGTAGATAACTTTTAATTTTATCGTTTCAGTTTGTTTTTAGTGTGTTTTGTGTTGCTTGCATACCATGTAAGTCTCCCTTCTCCACCAACTTTTCAAACTTATTCTTTGCATAACTTTGAATAAATTTGGGGGGGACAATATGGTGGATAGGGACACTAACGAGGTACTTATCTTAGTGCTTTAGATTGATTAGTTGTCTTTTGTTGCTTTTTATTTTATTTTAGGATAGAATTATTTTGTTTGGTTGCGATTGATTGGAAATTTTGAGGCTTGAATTGAAAAAAAAAAATTTGGTAATAATTGGGGTGAAGACTAGTCATCTATGATTAAAGAACCATCCATCTTGAGCTATCACTTGACCATTGACTTGAGAGTTTGAGTAATAGGGTGCATAAGTAACGAAATGCTTGTTTGCCTTGATTCATGCTATTTAGCCAAGTGAGATTTTTGAGCCTTCAATTCTTTCATGTGTGTTTTATCATAAATTGTGCATGTGTTTCTAGAACTTGCTCCTGGTCTTCTTGAGTCTACATAGCGACCTTAAAGATAGGGGAAGATGTTAGGCCATTGTTGTTAGCCTCAATTTTACCTAAACACTAACCTTCATGTATAACACCCTTGATAGCCAAGTTTGAGCCTTAAGTCTTTTCTTTTGTCAAGCTAATCAAGTGGGTTGCGAATCTTAGACTCTAAATTCGTTGAGATATGAAAAGAAGAGTTGGGAGAGTATGATTGAAAAAGGTTGGTTGAGTTTGTACTTAAAAAAAACGTGAACGAAAAAAAAGAAGAAAAAGAAAAAAGAAAGGGAAAAGAGAAAAAATTGTATATAGAGAATAATTTGAGGTATTTGAAAGTTGGGAAGAAATTAGAAAAAGTCTAGTTATTATCGAGAAGTGTTTTGAGAATGGTTGAAGTTAAAAGTTGATTGTTGTGATTTCTTGGAATTTTACGTTTTGGGAATTTCAGTCACTTTAGCCAAATATTTCCTTACCTTACCAAAGAGCCTACATTATAACCTAAATAAAAGACCTTTCGGACTCTTGATTTATTGTCACACGAGGTAGAGGAGAGGTTAGACATTGAGCAAGCTTATGGTAAACCATGCATTTTTGTTTGATTTGAGCGACTACTTGATATCTTATACACTTTTGAGTGAGGTGAATAAACACACATATATACATCCGATTGAAGCATGAATCCAAGTTGATATACGAGTTAGTAGTAAAAGTGCATTCGACATCTTAACTTGATGGAATTTGTATTGTGATATGCTCCTTTATTCCGTATTCTTTGAAACGATGATGATGTCTAAAATCCCTTTAAATCCAAGTCTTCCTTTAGTTCTTTTTTCTTCGTTGCTCGAGGACTAGCAATTATGTAAGTTTGGGGGAGTTGACATACTTGGATTTTACATAGTTTTAGAGGGTGGTTTTGTATGAATTTGAGCATATTTCGTCATTATTAGGCGTGTTTATATCTACTTCTCTATTATGTTGGTATGTTGACCATTTTGTTAAGAATGTGTAGAAAAAGGTACAAAATATGTGGATGTGCAGCAGCCTTGGTTTGAGACAATATTTACTAGATATTTTGAAGTCCAATCAGCCCCTAATGCATATCAATCTCTTCGTCTTTGAATGATCTTCGCGTGGGTATCTCGCACGCCTCAATCGGAGTTCGGTAGAAGAAGTTATGGCCGTTATACGAACACTGCGCTGTCCAGAAAATCTCACCCGGCCGGGTGGCGTAATTAAGCCTGCGAGACTCCAGAGAGTACCGAAGAAGTCCCACTCGGCCGGGTGAATTTCCAGTGGATTAATTCCACCCGGCCGGGTCCGTCATTTTGGCGTTTTTTGGAGCTGAAACGCAATTTTTTGAAGAGGAAATAAGAAGGAAGAATTAGGTCAATTCTAGGCATTCTCTACAAGCGACAAAACACATCTCTCTCTTTGTGAAGAACTCTTGGAAGAAGATTGAAGATTCAAGCTTCAATTCTTCCGCCAATTGCAATTCAGATCATGATTTCCATTGTTTTGCTTAGTTTCTTTTTGTTTTCTACCATGAACATGAGTAACTAAACTTTTTATGTAGAATTCTTGGTGAAGATGCATTGATTCATAGTTTTAATCCAATTGACTTCGTTTTTATCTTGCTCTTGCAATTGTTTGAATTATTCTTGTGTTTTTTCCTAACAATTGCTTGATCACCAATTGGGAGTGTAGGGTTTCTTAGAATAATCGGGAGATGAAATATTTAACCTTGAAAGAAGAATAATTCACACCTTAATTCAATAAAACTCGGGAGAGTTGAGGTTTTGAGTGAGATCTTAAATCTAATTGAACTATTAGGAGTTAGGTCTAAGAATTAGAATGAGACTTCAATTATTACACCTAATCTACGGATTTCTCACCTCGGGAGGGGGTTTAATCTATTTTTGTGATTGATTCAACAATTCTGGAGACTTTAAATGGTAAATCGGTTTCAATTGGGTTAGGCTATGAGTTGTGCATCGGATCCTTGAATTCTGCATATTTCTCTATCATTTTCTACAACTTGCTTAATTGCTTTCTTGTTTAAGTGTCTTATTTTAATATCTGATTTTATATGCTTTTAGTAGTTGTTAGTTTAAAACCAAAATTCTCGATCGTCTGGATAGTAGTTGAAATTTGTTCGTGGTACTTAGGTTTACACTAAATTGTCTCTGTGGATACGATATACTCTTGATTGTTGTTTGCTACGATAACCCCGTACACTTGCGGGTATTATTTGGGTAAAATAAAGTTGAGTCAGGGATCGATATCGGGGAGGCGGACACTCCCGTTCCAGCTGGTCGGGACGCGCCGGAGAAAAAGAAGACTAAGGGGAAGAGCAAGGTGGTTGGTGAGTCGTCGCAGCTGTTGAAACCAAAAAAAAAAGTGAATTATCTTCAATGAGTCAGAGAGAGTACTATTTAACTCTATATATTTAAGACTTACACTTACACCCACTATAATGCTCTCAAATTAATCATACTGACCGACAACTCTAAAAATATCATACCCACTAAAAAATAGTACTCCTTCCGTCTCACTTAAGATGACACATTTTTTCTCTTTAGTTTGTCCCAACTAAGATGACACATTTTCTTATTTGAAAATTTTCTCTCTCCAATTATTACATTCAACCACTTTTTTCTACTTTTATTAAAATATTTATTTTTCTTTCTCTCTTTATTTTAATACTTACACCGTTAGAGGAGAATGCAAAGCTGATCAAGCTATTACTTGCAATGTGAAGATGGTGGATAATTGCCAAACTTATCAAGCTGGTACTTGTAATGTGAAGAGGATGGATGAACAATGTGAGAGTGCAATGCAGTGTAGACGAGAGAAAACAAGAGACAACTCCACAAAGCTGAGCTGCTATCTGTACCGAAGGGAGCAGTTGAGGTGCAGGACCAACCATGTACTTGGAGAAACATGTTGGTCAAAGTTTTAAAGAAGAAAGTGGTTTAGCAGAGTTTGTTATGATTAAACATTGTAATTTTGTACTACACAGATTATGTAGTATTCTAGATAGTTCGAATGTTGGGTACATGTATCAGCTCAATGAGCATTTGAATTCAATCAATGAAACAACAACATTCAAGTTAAAGGCATTTTTGGCTAAATGTTAAAATCCACTTTCTTCTCTATGTTTTGTCATGAATCTTTTCAACACCCATATTTCTTTCTCATCTATTCTATCATTTACATTCGCTCATCTTTTTTCTCATATTCTCTCATCTAAATTCCCACCACACTACACAATGTCCGGCTCCGACGATCACCCCTCTCGCAATTGCGGTTGGAACCACGATTGGTTCAACTCAGACTCATTCCCTAGTCCAGAAAAGCAATTTACAGCACCTCCTCAAACCCAAGGTTCGCAAGTTGCGGGTGGCTACCGCCCTTACCCGATGGACGACCAAAATGCCTCCGGGTTCGGGTGGGCACCCGAACCCAGATCGGGAGGGAGCAGCAGCTCTACTTCTACTCCTACTTCTATTTGTACTCCTACTCCTCGTACTCGTGGCACCCGCACCCCGTACACTCCGGGTGAGATGATGGCGATGTTCAAAGCCTACTTGGCAGTGTCCGAGATCCGGACGTTGACACAAACCAAACCGTGGAAACGTATTGGTGGCGCATCACTCGTCTTTACAATGAAACCCGGCCGGAGGTAACCATCTATCACAATGATAGTATGGTGCGCAATTGCATCTTCAGATGAAACGAGGCAATTAGTAAGTTCTAGGAGTACTTCCAACAGGAAGAGGAGGCAGCGGGGAGCGGCAAGATCGAGCTCGACATCATCAGTGCCGCCTTGGCGACCTACCAAAGCTTGGAGTTCAAAGCGTTCAAGTACCTCGCTTGTTGGCAGGAGGGCGCCTTCATCCGAGGTATAGGGGCGGCGTAGTAGCATCCTCCTCCAGCTCCTCTAGCAAACGATCGAGGTCGGTAGTCCTATCCGACGGCGCCTCCGATGATGTGGCTACCCAGCTTGCTGGAACTAACTTGGGTAGCCCCGACGCTGGCCCGAGCAGTTCCCGCCGGCCGTAAGGAAGGAAGAAGGCGACGGCCACCCGCCGTCGCGCCCCGACTCCATCCGCCCCCGCTCCGGCTCCCGCTCCCTTTGTGCCTCCTCCACCCTCGAACAACTCGTTGTGGGCCCTCTTGGGTCAACTCTATATGAACGATACGTCTAACATGACTTCCAAGCAACTTGCAACACATGGGGGAATGATCCGGGGTCTCAAGATTACATTGGGGATAGATGACTAGTCTTTCACGGGGGTATTTTTTAGTCTTTAATAATGTAATTTTTAATTTTTAGGATTTTAATTATGTATTTTTATTTTTTAGGATTTTAATTATGTACTTTTTATTTTTTAATGTATTTTTATAATGTAGAAATGTTTTTAGTAATTAAAGTATTTAATTTGAATAATAGAATGGTGAGACCCTTTAGCTTGTCCTTGCGGAAGAGCACGAATGTGGGTGTTGTGCTCTTAGCTAAGGACAATGAGTAAAAATGGGTCCGGGCCCACTTCCGTGCTCTTAGCTAAGTGCACGGACGGGGATGCTCTAAATCATTTCATTTTCCATCTCTCGAGCTCAGATTCTTATGTCGGTCTCAAATAGTGTAAAATTGATGTTTTGGTAAGTTTACTGTAACAGCCCGCTTTCCTAGGGTACAATAAATGCGGCAACTGCTACCAAACGGACACGAAGAAATGAACAAAGGCTAGGGTTTCAATTAAAGAGTGTTGACCAAAAGATTTGAAAGAACTATCAGAGTATTTAAAGTAATAACTTAACCTAGAAGCTCGAATAAGGAAAGAAAGGTATCATAAATAATGATCAAAAATCTCAAGAGTATGACATAGTTTTCGAGATAAAACCACAAGATAGTCTAAGGCCTCTAAAACGAAAGAAGAGTGCAAAATATTCCAAATAAGCATAAGTGTAGCAAAAACTCAGCAGAAAGCGACCAAGGGAAAGAATAGCTATGTATGAAGACACAACTACGCTTGAAGTTCATAACAACCATCTTAGTTAATTATCATGCTCAACACCCGCCACCGCTCGTCATCGTTCAACCTGCACATAAGGAAAACACATGCAGGGCTGAGTATTTTGAAATACTCAGTGAGCTCGTTGCCAAAATATTTTATAAGTTATGCCACCCTTACCATAGTGAACTCGAGGTTTTACACTTTTCAAAATAAATATTCAACGAGTATCACAAAAATATTTTTCATAGATTGGTCAATCAAACAATCCCCCATTTTCTCATCAAATTCCACAATCACAATCATATCCAGGGTGCGACGAAAGTGTGGCCACACTTTTCGCCCACGAGACCGGCCGACTAGCAAGGACGGCTCCCGATCCCCACGTGTACACAGCCTGGTAGGGTTTGCGGCCCGTACTCAGACCCGAATTCGTATAACATATCCACAGCCCTAGCCCAATGGAGCGAACTCACAAACTAGGCATCGAGCGCACAATATCACAACAAAACAAACATAGGCATGGCATAACAGTTAAACCAGCCTTTATAACACCAATCAATATTTTTGCAAGAAGTAAAAGAGTTTAAGAATAAAGCCCACCTCGACTGCTTAGGTTTCAAGTATGTTCTTTCCTTTGTTATCCGGCTTCGCAACTGAGGTTTCACCTTTTTAATCACATAGGCACACATATCACAAATTAGGTTCAACACTACTCTTACTTATGCATGTCTCGATGTTTTTCCCTCTTCCCAACGATTTATCCTATCATTACTAATCAATAAAAATCATATCTATCGTACCATAATATTTAGCCATCAAACACTCTCTACACAAACACAACACACACATGACACACACACACTCACACACGACACACACACACTCACACACGACACACACACACACACGTTCCATATTCACATATCCCTTTTTATCCCACTTTCACTCAAACAAGATGCATGAGGGTTCAAGAAGACCGATTCATCGGTTAGAAAAAGGAAAAGGGATGAAGATGGAGGAATACTTATATATATATAAACAAAGTACCTTTTTAGGGATAAACGATCGGTAGAAACAAAGTAGGGACTTGGTTCTTCAAGAATTCTTGGATTAAACTTCGATTCTTCTCCAAAAGATAGCAAGATATTGGAGAGTAGAAGAAGAATAATTTGAGAGAGTGGGGGAATGGTGGGGGACGAAAATTTGGGGTCTAGGGTTGGGGTCTTCTCTTATTTATAGTGCTCAACAAGATCTTTAGGTAATTAGAATAGAATATTTGGTAAGATTTTATTCTACACAATGAATAAAATAATATTGTGAAGTAGGGAAGAAGAAATACCAAAAATAAGTTCTAAGGCGTAAACATGGAATTTTCGAAAATTAGGCCTTCTAATTAGCCATGGTTTCGTTTTGGTATATTTTACGGAGTAGAATAAAATATCACGGAGTAAAATAAAATAAAAACTCTCCCCCATTGGCCTAGAAATAGGCGTGTGATTTGGTGCCTAAATAAGGCATGGATTTTTGAATATTGGCTAAATTAAGGTATGACAAGGATCTCTTGAAGTATGGAAAGATTTGGTAGAATATTTAAATTCTAGGTATGGAAAGGAATCAAACAATGGATTAACTAAAATAAAATAATTCTCTCCTTCCTATAACAAGTGATTTTCGAAAATCACTAGAAAAACAAAGGGCTCGATTTTTCTCCCAAAAAGAATAAGGAATAATTGAGTTTTGGATTCAATTTGGATAAATATCCCAAGAATTAAATTAAATCCGGAAAAATAGAATTCCTCCTCCAAAAGGCTAGGGGTCGAAAATTACAAAACAAAAAAATTAGGTGACAAGTATTTATGGGAATTTCCTCTAATATTCTCACTCACCCTTAAACAAATAATTCACCTTATAAATTAATTAATCACATATGCCACATCATAATAGTCAACAAATTTGACTTTTCAAACTCTCAATCAAATGAACTCATGCAATAAATTCACTTATCAAATAATTCACATCTTCCACGTCATCGATAATAAATTTTAGGGCTCTAAAATTAGGGTTCTAAATTCCGAGATGTTACATTTACTATACCCATTTTTCTCAGGAAATTTTTGTTGTAGCAAATTATGAAGAATTCTCACAAAAACAAAGTAAAAAAGATCTCAGAAAAAATCGAAAAATCCGTCAATGATTGGAAACTACCTCCTTTTTCAGCCACAAATATTTTTGAGCCAAGGGGTTGTTGTTGGTCTTTTGATTGTAAAGTTAACACCGTTGACGAAGAAATCCCTCTGAAAAAGGGTTCCGCAACGTTTACTCTCTTATCTGAACATCGTGCAAGAGCATTTCAAAATGATTGCCGCTCCGTTCATGTTGTAATGATTCACGTGGGTTTGAAACCCACAAAACTCGGTTCAAACACATCTGCATTAGTCCATCTTCGTGACAAGAGATTTAAGAAATTTGATGCTTCTGTATTGGCTAAGGCCGAATCAAGTTTATGTGATGGCCCAATTTACTTTTCCTACTTCCCTGAGTATCGTGTTGCTGTAAGTGATTGCTGCCACATTCGGCATTGATGTTGAAATCAATGGGGATGAAAGGATAACCCTTATGTATAGGTTCTACTATAAATTGAAGACATGGTCAGCTGTTGTAAGGCCTTTTTCGAGGCGTGTCCCTGTTGATGAGAGAGGGAAGACTAGTTTATACGTGCTTGATATTGGTAGAGGCAAGCGTGTGGTGTCGAAAACGATGGAGTGGAATCAGATTGGTAGATGTGGTGGAAACGCCGGTGAGAACGGTGGTGGTGCTAGCGTGGACTGGAAGGAGACGGCGAAGGGGCATGTGGTGAAGGTGGATGTGCCTGGTTTCAAGAAAGAGGATGTTAAGATTAAGGTTGAAGATGGTCGAGTTTTACAGATTATTGGAGAGAGAAGCAATGAGGAGGAGGAGGAGGAGGAGAGCGAGAAGTGGCACTGCAAGGAGAGGAGGAGTGGGATCCTCCGCCGCTTGAGGCTGCCGGAGAATGCTGATTTGGATGAGATGGAGGTATGCATGGAAAATGGGGTGCTAATAATTACTGTGCCGAAGGAGGAAGTCAAGCCGAAGAAGCCGGTGAAGATCATTGAAATCTCTGGATAAGTTCATTAATCATGTATTGAACTAGTTTATGTTTATTCTAGGAAGTATTGCCTTTAATATTGTGTTTGAATTAGTGCTATGTGTTAATAGGATGCTGCAGTGGATATGTTGAGTCTGATTGTATCATCAGTTTGATTCTTGAATTATTGTTGTTTGTGTGCTTTTTGACAATGTTTGCCATTAAAATTTACCTAGTTCAATAGCTCTAGAAAATGAGAAGGGCAATGTTTCGCTTGATAAGATTTTCCTGAGGTACAAGTACAACAGATTGTTGCTCTCTAATACTGAGAATACTTTGAAAAGGAAATCTAGTGTTGCTGGCATAGCGTGATTGTGATTGACGAGATATGAATTGACTTGGGATATAATCAGATGAGCCAAAAAAAATACTCCCTGTTACACTATAATTGAGACGAAACTTTTGGGCACGGAGTCTAAGAAATGGATGTTGGGTGTGTTAAATAAATAGATAAAAAAGTAAGAGAGAAAAAAGTAGAGAGAATAAAGTATAAAGTAAATAAAGTTGAGAGAATAAAATAAGAGAGAGTAAAGTAAGATAGAGAAAAATGTTACCATATATGGAAATGACTCAACTTCAACCATGAAGAAACTTTCCGAAATAAAAAATTGACTCAACTATAGTAAAACAGAGGGAGTAATTATAATATAGAAGGTTGGGTTGTGGTGCTGAGGGGCGCGGGCAACCAATGATTGTGGGTGGGCGTTGACGGGAGAGCCGCCCTGGGTGTGGAAGGGCGATAGGCCGCCTGGGCAGCATATCGTGTGCGGCTGCACGCGTAGTGGGTGCTTGCGACGCGACGAGCCCTAATTTTTAAATTCCTATAATTGTTTATAAATAACTTTTGTTCACCCATTTTTTCTATATTCGTATTTTAAATTTTTAGGATCCGTTAATTGAACTTAGCATTAGCAGTTGTGACCATTCTACGGAGCCAATCTCAAGGCCTATCACTATTTTCTCCTGCCACATCAGCAGACCCATCTCAGAGCCTATCTTCCTTTAATGAGAGCCTATCCTAGAGTCTATCTTAGAGTCCCTCTCATTTCTACATCATCATTATTTTTAATATTTCACTTGTTTGTGTAATTAAAAGACAATGTAATATACGACAAAAAATAAATTTAATTTAAAAATAAAATAAAACATAAATAAAACATCCTACATTGAAAAAATATATATATAAGAGATAAAGATAGAAAATTGAAATTGAGATTGGAAAGTGGATGAATGTGAATTGATGGGGAATGAAGTATATATAATGGATTAAAAATTCAATTAAATTTAAAAATAAAATAAAAAGGGGATATCGGCTCCATCATCAGTCTGAGCCCACACAATGGAGGCCCATAGCAGGGCCGATGAGGGCCGATATGAGCATCTGCTCTGAGGTGGAGACGATGGGGCATGGAGATAGACCCTCTCTCCACAATGGTGACCTCTGAGGTAGAGGTGTGCATTCAGGTTTCGGTTCGGTTTTTTGCCCAAACCGAACCGAACCCGAAAAACCGAATTTTCTTGAAAATCAAAATCGAACCAAACCGAAAAACTGAAAAATCGAAAAAATATGGAGTATATACTCATATTAGGAGTGATCAATTGCAAACTCATCATTTAATTGCTAACTACAACTAATTTAAGGCCATAGGATTTTAGAAAACGTGTGGTTTACAATTTGCCACGTGTAATTTTTATTTTTATTAATTAAATCGAAAAAGATAAAAAAAAAATCTCCAAATTAGGGTATTGGATGAAAATGTCAATATAGTGTTTCGAAAATATCAATACAATGCTTTGAGAATGTCAACACAATGCTTTAAGAATGTTAACTCATTGCTTATATTGACATATTTTATATAGTATGTTGACATTTCTGCTGTACGAAAAAATTAAAACTTTTCAAAAAAAATTTCAAATTTTGATGTCGGAACATATGCATGTAGAATATCGTTAGAATCCTTATAAAATTATCTTTAATTTGATATATGTTAGATGAATTTAAAGTTTTGAGATTTCTTTTAAAAGTTAGTTATAACTAATTTTATAGTTAATTGACATTAATACCCATATTGATATTTTTTGTGCATGATATTAATACTCAAGGGTTGAATGATCTTCAACTTTAATTTAAAATTTTAATGCCTATCATTTAGTTGTAGTTAGCAATTTAGGAGTGAGTTAGCAATATAACACACCTCTACTAATATAATATAAATATATAATACTAATAATACATATTAGGGAAGTGATCAATTGCTAACTCATTATTTAATTGCTAACTCATTATTTAATTGCTAACTACAACTTAAGACCATAGGATTTTAGAAAACTTGTGGTCCACAATTTGCCACGTGTAATTTTCATTTTTATTAATTAAATTGAAAAATATAAAAAAAACTACCAAATTAGGGTTTTGGATGAAAATATCAATATAGTGTTTCAAATATATCAACACAATGCTTTGAGAATGTCAAGACAATACTTTGAGAATGTTAACACATTGCTTATATTGACATTCTACATTTATTATATTGATATACTTTATATAATATGTTGACCTTTGTACTGTACGAAAAAATTAAAAAAATTTAAATTTTTTTTCAAATTTTGACGTTGGAACATATGTAAGTGAGATCTCGTTAGAATCCTTATTTTATTATCTTTAATTTGATGTATGTTATGCTAAAAAATAATTTAAATCGAGAAAGTTATATATGTTTTAAAGTTATGAGATATTTTTTAAAAGTTAGTTACAACTAATTTGTTGTAAATTGACCTTAATACCCTTATTGACGTTTTTGTTGATCGTATTGACATTTAGGGGTTGATGATCTAAACCCTTAATTTGAATATCTAATGGCTATTATTTAGTTGTAGTTAGCAATTAAGTATTGAGTTAGCAATATAACACTCCCCATACATATTATATAAAATATATTAAAAGAATATATATTATATATATGATATAATATATTTAAATTAATAGAATAAATATATATAATATTATATTTATAATATAATTCGATTTTTTAGTTTTTTTTTGCCCGAACCGAAAAATCAATTTTTTTTTTAAAAATCGAACCGAACCGAAAAACTGAAAATTCTATTTTCATGAAAAAACTAACCGGAACCGACTCGATCTTAAGTTCGGTTACTTAGTTAACCGACTCGGTTAGAACCGGTCGATTATCGGTTATAACCGAACTAACCGGATTAAAATTAAAATTGTTTATGGTTTTAACTTTTATCTACTTTATTATTATTATTATTACTATTATTATTATTATTATTATTATTATTTCTATTTGCAAGTAATACATAAATTGTTTAGGCACTTTTAAAGAGTTAAACTTTATATGATCTAAAATTTTAAAACTTTTCTCCAATAATAAGTAAAGGGTTATGCTATTTTTAAAATAGTTGTAATGCTTAAGCACTTTATTAATTTGAGAGATCTTACTTTTAAAATAATATTTAGAAACTTTATAAACTTTGAGATAGTATAGTATATGTGATAGTGATACAAATTAAAATAGATTTTTTTGATACTGCAATATGAGACTTTGACAAACATTTGGAAGTAAATTACAAATTTTTCTATTGTGACGAAGTTTAAAAGTACATTACAATTTCTTTTATTATTAATTAAAAATAAAATTGAAATTAAAATTATTTATAGTTTTAACTTTTAACTTTTTATCTACTTTTTTTTAATTATTATTATTATTATTATTATTATTATTATTATTATTATTATTGATAGTGACACGAATTAAAATGGATTTTTTTGACATTGCAATACGAGACTTTGACAAAATTTAGATATAAATTACAATTTCTTCTAGTATTAATTAAATATATAATTGAAATGAAAATTAATTTAATTTCGGTTATCGGTTATAACCGATAATAACCGGTCGGTTATAACTGATAACCGACTTGAAGCAAAACGTAAAACCGGTACCGACCTGAATACCGTAAATTTCAATTATCGATTAACCGAATAATCGAAAACCGTTTACCCACCCCTATTTGTAAGTATAAATTAATATTTGTAGCCCGAGGAGGAGCGTGAGGTTATGAGAATTGTTGCTGGGCGGAAATCAATTAAATGATTAAATCATTAGCCCAAAATTTATGTACGTATTGTTAGTACATTGTAGTGAGTCTAGTGACGAAAATTTTCAGCCTCGGATTCGATTTTATATAATCCTAAATATCGCTTATACTAACTTATCTCAGTGGTTGAATACTTGAATGTTGGTTGGTTGCATATATATTAATTTAATAATAGTATGAGTAGAGTGATTTGTACAACATGAGAAGAGAACCATTACTGAAATAGTAAAAATAAAGTAGAATGATTAATAAGGGATATCATAAAATAAAAAATTGGGATACGATAACTTAGGGAGTATCTTTTCGTATAAATGGAAAGTGTCTGAACATGATATCACTTATTCAAATATTAATTTAATCAAGTAAATGATTATACAAAATTCTTATATTTGTATAAATGGAAATTGTCGAACATGAGATACTTATAATTTCTGAGATAAAGCTTAAGAATGAATGTGTAGCTATATTAAAGTGGGTAGGTAATAGAGTAAGATCAAAAAATAGAGAAAATAACATTGAAAAATTAATAATGTGCCATGAGAAAGAACGAAGTAGAAAAGAAAGTGTGAGTTAATTACATTTATAGTGTAAAATGATTTAATTATAAAGAAACTTTCTAAAATTAAAAAGTAACTCAGTCACTCCCTTCATTCCGCAGTGATGGAAGTGTTCCTATTTGGCCCACGGCATATGGGTGGGGGGGGGGTGTCTACGGGACTAGGATGCGTCCGGAGCCGCCGGAGCAGCCTGAGGCCGGGCCTGATTGTGGTCCGGCCCGACTTTGCATGCTCTCGGGACGCGCTCAGTTGTGGTTCGGCCCCACATTGCGAGGTGTTCGGGTCAGGACGGATCCGGCCGCAATTCAAAAATTTTTTTAAAAGAAAATTGTAATTTTTAAGGAGTTGTATTTGAACCTTCAAAGTATTTGTTTAATTTTAAAAGAGAGGAGAGGAAAAAGATCACTGCGCGCTTTTTGACGAAGAGAAATGAGAAAATTTTAGGTTAAATATATTTTTTGGACTAAGCTTTTTTTCAATTTGATGTATTTAGTTATTTGTACAGTTTTAATGGGATAACGTTTTTAAATAGTATATTACTCCGTTTGTTCTTTGTTAGTAGAGGCGCTTCTTTTCGTCATGGAGACTAAAAATATTATGTTAAGTGGACAGTGAATAAAGTAAAAGAGAATAAAGTATTATGAGATGAAAAGAGAATAAAGTAAGATATATGATTACTTTTTGCCAAAAATAGAAATGATCCAATTAACATGGAACTTCTCAAAATAATAAAATGATTCAATTAACATGGAACGAGGGAGTATGTTTTAATGTTTGTAATTTTCAATTTTCGAATAAAGAATGAATTTTCTATGATATAATTATTCAAAATTGTTTTTACGAATAAAATAGCTTGTAGTTGCGAATAGTTTAATTTAATAGTTGGGGCCTAAATGAGGTCTAGATGAGGCTGCAGGGTTGTGGGAGTTGTGGTCTAGCGCAGAAAATTAGGGAAATGATGACGTGGACAGGACTTGAGGCCTAGATCTAGAACTAAAAGGGAAAATGACTTTACTAGCATAAAACGATCTCACTCCGTCCCATGCAACTCGTACTTTTCACTTTGACAACGAAAATTTAAACATGAGTAATTAATGTGATTAAATTAGAATTTTAAATGTAATAAGACAACACTTAATAAGGGACACACTAATTAACTCTAATTTCTTAATTAAATACAATAATTTTTTATTTAAAATAGAAATAGCGCAAATAGTTTGGGATAGTGTGAAAATAAATATGTAAGTAGCATTGGACAGAGAGAGTACTAAATATAGAACGGAGAGAGTACGAAGAAATGGAAGGAATATTAATCTGAGTACTAATCTTGTTTGATCTAAAATGAATCTGCCCTGATCCTGTATGTTCCTAGAATGAATCTTGTTTAGTGTTATGCTTTACTAGATTGCAAAGTCAGATTCTTCCTAATTAAGAAAAGCTGTATTGTCACTTGTATTATCACTCGTGGAAGTATTAGTGGAGTGGTTAAGCCAAAAATTATGATCCCACTAGTGTTTTTAGACTGTACTAATATCATGTTACTCCACTCATATTTGATACTCTCTCCGTCCACGAATAAGAGTACCGTTTTTCTATTTTGGTTTATCCATGAATAGGAATCCCGATTCATAATTACCATAAATGGTAAAAAGATCTCCCATTCCACTAACACATTCCACTTACATATACAAGTGAGACTCATATTCCACTAACTTTCTTCCACCCACTTTTTTTAACATTTATTACAATTCATGCCAGATAAAAATGGGACTCCTATTTGTGGACGGAGGGAATATGTAACAACGAGGTTGATGCAATTTTCAGAAATTGGGCAAACAAACATTTTATGTTGCTAAATTAAGAATGCGAAAAGACTTGTAAACTTATGTATGCATTAGGTATTGCTGAGTATAAAAAGTTCAAACATTACATCAAAACACTCTGTTTATTTAACAACTAGTATCACCCACTTGCGATGCACGATCCTTTTTTTTATTTATTTAAACTTATTTTATATTGTGAAATGATTTTACAAATTTATAAAAATATCATTGTATAAAATCTGAAATCATAAATACATAGAATAAAAATATTTATTAAAAAATATAAAATCAGACAGACAAAAAAAATAACACATATACCGAATGAGAAACAATATTATTATTTCAAGTTTTAAAATCACAAATTTATACAATAGCAATTTATTGTACCAATAACTTAAACATGAAATACAGTTGATAACAATGAAGCAAAAACTATTTATAAAGACAAATATCTTACAACAGAAACCCGACATTTTCACGAACAGTGAGAGAATAAAAAAGTGTTGCACTCTGAAAAACCTGTTACAGTGAGCAGTAGATTCAAGAACTGTCTAGATTAGAATTACTGAAATGATTGAGGATGTGCAAACAGTATTATCTCACCAAGCCACTTCTTAGGCCAGATAGTTCCTCATCACTGATCAACTCGTGCCATCTTCTCCCACGAATCAATATCTCACCCTAGTTGTTCATAATTAATGAGAGACCATAAGAAGACAGTCAATCCCAATCAAAATTAGCTTCTATCAATAATAATAATATCAGTATAAAGTACAACATAATACCAAATAAAAGGAACGAACTTGGAAGAATCAAGATTACCTTGTCTGGAGCAAGAAGCCCGACCATAATCTTCAAGATGGTTGACTTGTATATCCACATACATATTTAAATTGATGATCTCTTCATAATTTATTACGACGACTATATAAATCCCAAAATTAATAGGTTAGTGGATAAGTGGCAATAAATATTATTAGTCGGTAGTTAATTATGAAAAAAATAAGAGTCATAGTATTAATATTTCAGGTTACACTATTATTTAAATTTAATAATGTAGTAAGTATATTAGAATTTTTTTTTATATTATCAATTGCACACGTGTAATTATTCTCAAAACTCGCCTTTTATATATTTATAGATATTATACTACTCTTTGAAAATAGTTTACATTATTTTGTTCGGAAATTAAAAAAAAAAACACACGACATCAATCTTCACAAACTGAAAATCAAAGAAAACTCAGGCACCAAATTTTCCACTTAACCAGAGATATCAATAGCCTTCACTTCAGGTTTCTTCACTTCCTCCTTTGGCACCGTCACCGTCAGCACCCCATTCTCCATGGCTGCCTTCACCTGCTCCAGCTTGGCATTCTCCGGCAGCCTAAAGCGGCGGTAGAACTTGCCACTGCTCCTCTCAATGCGGTGCCACTTGTCATTCTTCTCCTCCTGCTCCTTGCTTCTCTCTCCACTGATTTGCAGAATTCCGCCATCTTCAACCTCAACCTTAACTTCTTCCTTCTTCAATCCGGGAACATCAACTTTGAAGAGATGGGCCTCCGGCGTCTCCTTTCAATCGATCCGGGCATTGGCCACCGCAAAGGTTTCACGGGCGGAGGAGGGGATGTTGGTGGAGAGAGGAAAGCCCTGGAATGGATCCCATACATCAAGGGAGAATGGGTCGAAGGCGTTGCTGCTGCGGCGGCCCAAGAAGCTTGGGATCAGAGACATTTTTGCTTCTAATCGGAGAATATTAATGCGTGCGATTGGGTTATTGCTGAGAACTTATACTAAAGACTTGAGATGTTTTGACGAGGAATCGGGATGAATGAGTAGGAGAATATTCTCTCTGTCCGCTAATAGGAGTTCCGTTTTTTTTTTTATTTTAGTCCGTTCGTGTTCGTGAATAGGAGTCCCGGCTCACTTTTACCATAAATGGTAATAATAGGGTCCTACCTTTCACCAATTCATTCCACTCATATTTTATTTAAAACTAAGTATATACAAGTGGGACCCCTGTTATATTAATTTTTTTCATCCATTTTTCTTAATATTTCGGAAAATTTATGCCGCCCACAAACGAGAGTCCTAATGGTGGCGGAGGGAGTATACAGTAATGTGGGGATAAATCGGTCAGTTTCGCATCGCGTAGATTCTGGATTTCTCTGCATTGGTGTAGAAATCGTAGATTCTAGATTCTGCTGCCATTTTCTGCACGTCTCTGGTTTCTCCTATCTAAGGATTGAATTATAAATTTGGGCATGTCAATTAATTAACGGCCCATTTTAAAACAGCCCAAATTGTAGCTATTTAATCAGAAACATATCGAGTGTCATAAAAGATTTTTAAAAATTATAACCAATGAATGGAGCATCCAAAGAAGAGGGTATTCAATTCACTACAAAAAAATCGCTAATTAGTGGTGGAAATATCCGCCACTAAATCTCATATTTTCGCCAGTAAAGCAGTTAGTGGCGGATTTAGTGGCGGAACAGAACCGCTGCAATATATTCGCCGCTAAAATATCAGTGGCGGAAATTTTTCCGCCACAGAAACATAGTGGCGGATTACTCACGGAAAATAATTCGCCAGAGAAATTCCGCCAGTAAAGTTAAATATAGTGGCGGATTTTGGGGTGCCATTATTAGTGGCGGAACCTAGTTCCGCCACTGAAATTCCGCCACTGTTCCGCCACTAACATATGATGCTATTTAGTGGCAGAATTAATCCGCCACTATATTTTGATACAAATTTTGATTATATTTGTTTTATTATTTATCCAGCCTATTATGATAATTTTCCAACAAAGCAATACATTTTTCATAGCAAAAGTAACAATAGACACGAATACTCATTAATTACTCAAAATTATTCATTACACCAAAGTTTAATAATATTGAGCATAAGTGCAAATTCTAAAATTAGTTAACAAAATAACGGTTTATGTTCATGTAGTACAATCATCAGGTCGGGCAGCGGAGTAACTTGACTTGTGGGACTGTTGGCTCAATTGTACTCGTCTCGGCTGGGAGGGACATGATCAGCTAGTTGGCTCATCTAGGAGAAGTGTGGTCACCACCCGCATTCCACGTTTCTCGCCACATATCCCTCCATCGCTACTTTAGAGGAGTATTCCGATCTATCGCGTCACCCAAACCAAGCTGTCTCAACCAAAAACAGAGTATCAATAATTCTATAGTTTGGAGTTTAATGAACAAAATGAGATGCTTCACTATGTACATATGATACCTGCCCATCTTTGTTCCATCCCCAGCAAAATGTTTTGCCATCCTCTACATCAACAAAGTGAATGAAACTAATTAGTTTAGCATACACCAAACCACCATTTTTTATATTGAAAATCATACACTACAAGCCAAGTCCATTCATTGCTCCCTCCTAGAGTACTTTGCAACTAACCATATCGAAGTTGAGGTAATTAAGAAACAAGATGACTCACTAACTCAAGACTACTATTTGTCTACTTCCATATCACCCAAGTTCCCAACTGACCGTACTGGTTTACGCCAAAATATTTCAGAAATATATCAATCCATCTGCCAGTCTTACGAAGAGTTGTTAACTAAGGGGAGCACAAATATAAGGCAAGTTGCTGACAGATGAAATTGCATGGAATTAGTATTCACAATTGTTGGAAATCTTGATGGAAGACTCAAGTTTAAAGGTAAACAAATTATACCAACTTGTAAGTACTATTCTAAGGAATGGACGCAGATGATATGTATAATCAATTAAATGTTCTTCCTTAAACACAGTCCGCTGCTGTACCTCAATCCACAGTGCAAGTTTCGGCCTTCCTACTGTGATGTCGTGGTTCTTAACTTAAGAGAAGAAGGGTTGATATCTTTCAACGAAGAGATTATAGGCAATATCCATCTGAGGTAAATCATGAAATAAAACATTCTAGCAAATTTCATGCATTAATCACTAACTCAATTTATGACACTTTGAATCCACCATAGACTTGAAACATTGCAAGAAACACAATGAATGTTTAGCATCTTTCCTTAATGCAATTTCCATTATCATAAATCGGCTTACATTCATATCATATAAAAGTTGTATAATATCTCACCAAACTGAGCTGGCTAAGAAAATATGGCCCATCATCGAAGTTCGATAGAGCACTCTCAATCTCATCAAAAGCAGCACCTATGGAAGAAAAACCACATAAGTATTTAGTTCAACATCTTCTCATCGCTGCAAATTCTCTGCCATTACAATCCAAACTCACCAGCTTCATCTATTCGGTTACCTTTCAATGAAGTAGTCACAGATTTGTGGAAGGAGCCCGTTAATGACACCAACTCCTCTCCGAACTCCCCCTTGGTTGGATCCTGCAGTCATTCAGCACTGATTAACCCGGTTTTTCTGTCTCCAAACACCTGTAATTAATAAGGAAACAAGATGGATTACATGCCAATATAACCACAAACAATAAACAACTTAGAGTATGGAACATATCAATATAACTACTGAAAAACTCAGTATGTATACATCCATCCACTTCTATATGTGAAACCTAGAAAGCCTGTATTATTTTCGATTATTATTGGATAACTGCGATAAAAATTATATCAAATAAAAGTATCAAAGATGAGATAAATGAATAGCAAATATATGAAGAAACAACCTATCGTACATTCATTCCACAAGGAAAAGCCAAGAGTAAATTATGGTTATTCACCACTGTAAGTATTTTCAATTAATACGAGATAATAAATTAACTCTAGATTATCATAAAACACAAAAAAAACAGATAGCATTGAGTATCCAATCTTATAGACAATACTAATACAGTCTTTAATAGATTGATTAAAACTTCAGAACTAACATTAAAAAGCTCGATCAAAATTCATAATAACAAAGCAACAATATACACTCCAAGAGTCATTTTTATTTTGACAACACTTCGGACTTGCTTACTGTTTCATCTGTAGAAATATCAAAATTAATTAGTAAATAATGAACATATGACATCCTTGCGTTCAACCGATTCAATTAGCTCTTGCTTGTCCAGACACACAAGCTATACAAAATTAAAAATTTGCAACTGGTATTCAGATATAGGCACTTCCATGCATGTCCAAATCCAACAAGTAAAATGTGAAAACATTGACAGCACAATGGATATATGGAAAACAAGAAAAGAAGCTAACCAAACTTCTGTTCAAGTAAGCCTTTATCAAGTCAGATAGCAAGCAGTATCTAGTGTTCCAACAAATGTGGTTATCACAGAAGATCAGTTTCCACTCAGAGCACAAAAAAAAAATTAAATCTCCAGTGTCTTAGATAGCACGACACTCAGAAATCTTAATGTCAAACTCACAACTTCTGCCATTAGAGAAATCTCACATAACTGATTTGCCAATTTTCACAGAATCTCTGAATATCTAATTAAAGTTTTCAAACATAAGATAAGGATAAAAGGGGAAGGTGTATGTATTGGAGAGCATAATTGACTAACCAGAAGCTGTAGAAATTGAAATGGCAGTGGGAGAAGGTGCGGCGACGACGTGGCTGGAGCGGCGACGGCGACGACAGGGCTGGAGCGGCGACGGAGCTGGAGCGTTGACGGCGACGACAGGGCTGGAACGGCGACGGCGGCGACAGTGGCGACGAATCTGGAGTGACGACGCGGCGACGGAGCTGGAGTGACGACGGCGGCGACGGGCTGGAGTGGAAGAATTAGGGCGGGCGAGGAGGCATTGTAGTGAATGAAAAAGTAAGTCTAATTGTGCTCTAACTTAATTAATTCATATTCGTAAAACAGTGGCGGAAAAATCCACCAGTATTTTTATTTCTTATAATATATATTTATTTTATTGTAAAAAAGATTTACAGTGGCAGAATTAATCCGCCACAGATATGGCCAAATTAAAATCCGCTACAATTCCGTGGGAATTCCGCTACTAAATATTCTAGCGGATTATCCGCCACTATTCCGCCAGTATTACTGGCGGACTATTTCCGCCACTAATTTTCGCCACTAATATTGATATTTTTTGTAGTGATTATGGGGTACTTCTCTTAGGTCTTGCATATATTTGTTTGTTACATATTTTTAACACCCACGATAGAAGGTAGTACTCCCTCCCCCCAACATGTGTCACACTTTGACTCAATAAGGGTTTTAAGAATTCCACATCACTCACATTTTGTATAAACTTAATACATGAAAATGAGATCCAATTTTCACTAATTTTTTCCATCAACTTCCTTTACATTTCTTAAAACATGTGCATGATTCGTCTAGGACTGATAAAATAGGACGGAAGGAGTGCAAAAAAAAAATGAGTTGAAAAAATTAATGATATATTGATATCTGAGTCCTATTTTTATATACTACTATAAGTTTTATAAAAATGCGTGTGGAATTTAGATAGCGGAATATGTTACTAAAGGAGTATTATATTTGTTCCTCCCTTATGACTATTCACATTTATTTAAAATATGAACTTTTAATGAGACATGTAAGGAAAAGATTGATAAAAAGAAAATTGTGAATGAAATATTGTTAATGGACAATGAATAAGTCC
Source organism: Salvia hispanica (assembly GCF_023119035.1). Classification (NCBI taxonomy): domain Eukaryota; kingdom Viridiplantae; phylum Streptophyta; class Magnoliopsida; order Lamiales; family Lamiaceae; genus Salvia; species Salvia hispanica. The sequence continues at coordinate 25,251,134 of NC_062965.1, forward strand.
TTATTCATTGTAGAGAAATTTTGTTCTTACATAGAAGTGCATCATTTTAATATAATGGACTAAAATAAAAATAGTTCTTAGGAGTATTTTTTATGGAGGGAGAGAGTAAAGTAATTTTGGTTAATGATCAAAATATAAAATTAAGACTATATTTATGGATAAAAATAGTGTATATCTATATATTTTATTAATTTTGTCAAAACATTAGTTAAGCCCAACTTAGTCTGTCTTTAGTAATGAAAAGTATTCAATTCAAATTTAGCTTTTTTCAAAGTAAAATTTGCTAGTCAATCAATTCTATAATGGGCGAGTTAAATTCAAGATAAAATTTAATAGCTAATTTTGTTACATAGATTAGTAAACAAGCTAAACGCGAGATAAACGAAAAGGGAAAAATTAACCTTTTAAGTTATAAATACTGTCGCTGTGCATTCAACTTTTATCTGGTATGGATTTTAATAAATATAAAGGAAAATAGATAGTAAAGTTAGTACTAGAATGTTGATCGTTGGTATATATATTATTTTAAAATAAATATGAATAAAGTAATTTGGTAGAATATGAAATTCATGACTAAAGTAATAAAAATAAAGTAAAATAATTAATAAGCAATATCTTAAAATGAAAATTGGGGACATGATACTGAGGGTGTAACTATTTGTATAAATGGAAAGTGTCGAACGTGATATCACTGATTCAATTTTTAACTTAATCGAGTAAAGGATTACACATACAAAATTCTTCTAATGTATATATATTATATTGGTTTTTACACCCTCCGTTTTTTTATATCTAAGACACTTCTTTTTAGGATAAAGTTTAAGAATGGATGTTTAGTATGTTACATAGATAGGTAATAGAGAAAGATAAAAGAAAAATGATGAGAAAATAAAATTGGAAAAGCGAATAAATTAAGAAAAAGAATAGAATATAAAAGAAAATGTGAGTTAAGTATTCCTATATATTATGAAAATGACTTAATTTAAAGAAACTTCACTAAATTGAAAAATAATTCAGCTATTATAAAGAAACGAAAGAAATATTAATCTTAAGCAGCGGTGGATCTACGTGGGAATAAGGGGGTACGACTGTACCCCTAAATTTTTTTCCGATCACCTTCTGTTGGGAGCTCTCGCCGCTTTAAGTGGAAGGAAAGGCCGCCTATTTGTTCTGTGTTTGTATCTTTTACACAGAGGAGAAGTGGTAGAGAAGAGCTAGTTAATTGGAATGTAGATTTTAAAGTTCAACATATATGTGTGAGACCACTTTTATATCTACTTTTATTTTTCGTATATAAAATGACAATTTGTTTTCTGTTTCTCTTATTAAGTGTATTAGTTTATCATACTAGAATTTTAGTTCCTTGTATAATTGTTTGTATTTATGATTTATTTCTGTATTTATATTTCATTAATATCTTAGTAGCTTTTATTTATGTTTTTATAATAATATTAATATTTTAATAGCTCTATTCGGACATGACAATATATTTGCATCTGTAATAATATAAAAATGCAATACTATTAAATGTCAAAATTCATTTGACTTTTTTTATTTTCATTATTACTTGCCATGAAAATATGGCTCAAATGGATTTAGTCGTTGCCTACAGGCCTACGATTGCTCGGACTTCGATGTTTCAATTCACTATAATTATTTATCGCACCCACTAACTCCAAATTCTGGATCCGTTAAATATTAGTTATATTATTTGGTCTAAAATGAATCCGCCCTGATCTGTATGGTCCTAAAATTATAATCTAGTTTAGTGTTATGTCTAAGTAACTAGAAGGAGTACTATATGGATCTCAATGTTGGATTATTCAGGAATAGATTGTAAGCCGCGGCGGATCTTGGGGGACAGGAGGGGGCGCTCGCCTCTCTGTGTGACTATTTTTCCCGTATCAGGACGTAAAATTACCTGTCCGTCTTCTCTGTTTGCCTCCGGCGTCGCCCCAAACAATGAAAAAAATAGCCATTTGCGCACTAAATCAAGCTAATACTATATAATCCGCCTTCGATCCACCATTGATTGTAAGGTCAGATTCCTCCCAACTGAGAAGGTTGTATTATCACTCGCGGAAGTAGTAGGAGTACTATTAAACCAGAAAAATTATGTGGGAGTACTATTAAACCAGAAAAATTATGATCCTACTAGTGTTTTCAGACTTTCTTAAAAAATAAAATAATTTCTATCTTACTCCACTTCATATCTGCTAAGTACCAACAAGGTTTGATGCAACTTTCAGAAACTAAGCAAACAAACTTTTTCATGTTGCTGTTGCTAAATTAAGAATGCGATTAAGTTTAGAAGAAGGCTTGTAAATTTAAAATACTAGATGAATTGTTTGTTGGGAAATTGGGTGAAGGAGAAGGATTATTTATAGCGCGAGGAGAGAATTCTGGTGATTCTCGAAGAGTCGAGGGTGGGCTAGAAATGATGAACTCATGATTTAACCAGTCGTTTCCAGATGCATCTATTTATTCATACACGCAATATTAATTTACTTAAATATTTCTAAGTCAATACACATAACTATTTAAGGCTTTTAGCATTATTCGGCACTTTCATATTTTTTTTAAGTTGCTGAATATTGCAAATTTTTCTGTTCATTCGAATTTAACTGATAAAAATAGTAATTTTTTATACTCTTAAAATTCAAATTTTTAAATTGATTTATATGAAAATATGTTTTCTTTCTCTTGTTGTGTTTATGATAATCGGTTTGCAAAGCAAATTAATTGTTATTGTCGTAAACTGTATATGGAAGCAGTTGTCATATACAGTACTTATTTAAAATATAAATCATATAATATTAAATTATAATAACTTATTATTTTATTTTACTAATAGCTAATCAATATAATATTAATAAATTTTAAAATTATGATTTATTTTACATCGATATAAAATGACTGAATATTTTTTAGGTGTTTTAGTCATAAAATGATATAATACAATTAATATTAAAAATATTTAATTGATTTAATTAGTTTAAGTAATTAATTTAATTAGGTATTTTTTTTTTAATTTATATTATGAATGTCAATTAGATGTACGTATAAAATACTTTAAAAAGAAGAAACTGGAGAAAAAAGAAAGAAGAGGAAATAAAAACTAAGAAAAAGAAAAGAAGAAAGGAAAAAGGAGTGAAATTATAATTTTGGTACTTTTAATTGAAATTTATATATATATCCTGTATGACTCAAAGAATCACATGTTTGGTACCTAGGTTATTTTGTCAGAGTATAAAAAATATAAAATAAAGATCCCATCCTAATTTTGTACGTAAGAAAAAATCATGTACTACTATTTATTTAGTTCAATAAATAAATAAATTGGGACTCGGGATGAACTAAAAATAAACAACCAGACCCTAATGTGAGACGGTTGAAATAATTCAATATATTTACAATTTACACTGTTGAAAAATGAAATAAATTAAAAGATAGGGTCAAAATGGGCCTAGCTCTTCATGGTCTAAAAATATACTATATGCTGACACGAAAGCCCATTTTATGAACAGAACCTACGCGAATTTTCCTGAATCCCCGGATCTAAACGGATAAAATTCGCAATGCGCCAATATTACTAGAATTATCTAGAATCATCGGTAGCTGTATAAATGACATGCTCACTTAAGTTATCGAAGACTATCATCAAATTCCGAAAAAATCTTCAGCAATCAAATCCAACAATCAATTCTTCAAAATGTCTGTGATCCCAAGCTTCTTCGGCAACCGGCGCAGCAACGTGTTCGACCCATTCTCTCTTGATGTGTGGGATCCCTTTCAGGACTTTCCTCTCTCCACCAACTTCCCCTCCTCGGCGCGTGAAACTACTGCGGTGGCCAACGCCCGCATCGACTGGAAAGAGACGCCGGAGGCCCATCTCTTCAAGGTTGATGTTCCCGGATTGAAGAAAGAGGAAGTTAAGGTTGAGGTTGAGGATGGTTGCATTTTGCAAATCAGTGGGGAGAGAAGCAAGGAGCAGGAGGAGAAGAACGACAAGTGGCACCGCGTGGAGAGGAGCAGTGGCATGTTCCTCCGCCGCTTTAGGCTGCCGGAGAATGCCAAGCTGGAGCAGGTGAAGGCGGCGATGGAGAATGGGGTGCTCACGGTGACTGTGCCCAAGGAGGAAGTCAAGAAACCTGAAGTTAAGGCTATTGGTATCTCTGTTTAGATGAATAATCATCTCAAGAATTTCTGATTTCATGTATTTGATGTTAATAGAGCAAAATAAAATAGACGGAGAGTGTTATATTGCTAACTCAATACCTAATTGCTAACTACAACTACAACTAAATAATAGCTATTAAATATTTAAATTAAGTGTCTAGATCATCAACTAAGAAATATCAATACAATCAACAAAAAATGTTAATAAAATCATAGGATTAATTCTATAAAATATTAATAGGGGTATTAATGTTAATTAACTACATGTTTAGTTATAATTAACTTTTAAAAGAAATCTCAAAACTTTAAATTCATATAACATATTTCAAATTAAAGATAACTTTATAAGGATTCCAACGATATCACATATGCATATGTTCTATGTTCCGATGTTAAAATTTAAAAAAAAATTCGAAATTTTTTCAATTTTTTTCGTAAAGCAGAAATGTAAACATACTATATAAAATATGTCAATATTATACATGTAGAATGTCAATATAAGCATGTCAATATAATACATGTAGAATGTCAATATAAGTAATGGATTAACATTCTTAAAGGCATTTTCAAAGCATTGTGTTGATATTTCTGAAACACTATATTGACATTTTCATCTAAAACCCTAATTTAACGTTTTTTTAATCTTTTTTTATTTTATTAATAAAAATAAAAATTACACGTGGCAAATTGTAGACCACACGTTTTCTAAAATTTTATAGCCTTAAATTAGTTGTAATTAGCAATTAAATGATGAGTTAGTAATTGATCACTCCCCAAAATCAGTAGTTGATTTTGTATGTGTGGGATGTTAATAAGAACTTTATTTTTTAAAATAAAGTCTTACTATATTACCTGAAATTTATAGTAAAATTATTAAAAATATTCACTTATTTTAAACGTTGAGGGTCTAGTCATAATTTAACGAAATTTTAAAGTCTTCCGGCTAATAAATTAATGACATTAGTCTCCATTCAATTTAATATAAATGTATGTTCCCCACCCTAAATAATTGATGACATACCACCATCAAAATTTATTTTATGTGAAATTCGCAAAAAATCGAAATATCGACACGTATGTGCCATGTCTATAATTCTAAGATACGTAGACTATACTGAACTTTTTATCATGTGATAATCGCAAAAGTCGAAATCGAAATTTTTTATGGTAGGACAATTAAAAAATACTATCATGACAAGCAGCGAATATCAATTTTATGAAACTAGATAGAATTTGACATAATTGAGATTTCTTGTAAATTTGTCAACCAACAGAATTTATTGACTGTTACCAAATTTGCAAAATTTGTTTTAGAAGAAAAAGATTGATTCGTCACGTAGCATTGTCAACAAAGCAGTCTTATTTGATCCATCCAAATTGCAACTTATGAATAACAACATACACTACAATTCGTTTCCATGATCATCCAACACATAGACGATGGATTAAATTGATTAAAACCTTCCTAAAACCGTGGACTTCAACAACTCAATCAATCGATTCAAATTCATCATAGATGATGATTTAAATTGATTAAAACCTTCACAAAACCGTAGACTTCAAGAACTCAATCAATCGATTCAAATTCATACACGAAGTCCCCCCTTCACAAATAGCAGCCTTAGCCAAATTCGCCATACCACAAGCCTTCTCCAACAACTCATCTCTCCTAACTCCCATCACCTCCCTAACCATCCTCTCAATCAACACCCTATCACAAGTATCCTTCATGTCCAATCCAACCCCCCACACCTCACTCACAAACCTACTATTCGTAGTCTGGTCCGCAAAATAAGGCCAACATAGCATCGGGACCCCAATCACTATACCTTCCAGAGTCGAATTCCATCCACTGTGCGTAAAAAACGCCCCAACCGACTCATGCCCTAGAACTAGCTCTTGTGGGACCCATTCCACCATCAACCCCCTCAACCTCGTACCTTCCTCGATCTCAACCGGGATCTCGTTTCCATCCCCGATAACCGAATCCGGTCTAACCACCCACAGGAATCTATAACCACTTTTAACCAAACCATACCAAAACTCCAACAATTCATCTCTTGTCAACATTGTGATGCTCCCAAAGCTCACATATATCACAGAATTGGGAGGTTGAGAATCTAACCAGGCAATGCAGGTGTTGTCTTCCTTCCAGAAGCTGCTAGAATGATGCGATGATTCGACTCCTTTTGCTTTCAGCAATGCTTTCGAATGGGAGTGTAAAGGGCCGATGGAGTAGAGATTGGGAATGTGTTTGCGGATTTGATCGAGGATTGGACCTTCTAAATCTTCGAATGTGTTGAGTATGAGAGCGGTGGCTTGAGCTGTTCTTTTGGTCTCTGTTTTGATGGATTGGAAGCCGGCATCGTTGATGTCTTCGACTCTGCAGAAGGCCGGGATGTCGCGTCGCCGGAGAAGGTTCTCCATTCCCGGGACGCTTGTGACCATTAAGTCCATCTCTTTCCTTTTCCAATATGTCAATTTGTCTTCATTTTTATCTGAATTAAAATAATCAATAGTTTGGATGTGAGTTTGGAAAATGCTACGTTGTGAAGGTTAGGTTAACAAAATTAGATTGTGTTTAATGAGAAATGGTAAATTAAATAGTACTCCTCCGTCCCACAAAGATAGTCTCATTTTGACCTGGCACGAGTTTTAAGAAATGTAATAAAAAGTGAGTTGAAAAAGTTGGTGGGATGTGAGTCATACTTTTAAAGTATTACTTTTATAATAAAATGTGAGTAGGAATGAGTTAGTGAAATATGAGGTCCACTACCAAAAATGATAAAAGTGAAATGGGACAAACTTTGTGGGACGGACGAAAATGGAAAATGGGACAATCTTTGTGGGACGGAGGGAGTATGATATACATAGAAGCATTCTTTTTCCTTGATTAAGTGTTTTTTCCTAGTGTGTAACTCCGGGATCTAGTTTTTCTGAACTTCTTTATGCTATTGACATAAAGTTAGATTGAAGGCCTTCAAAGCCATAGCTAGAAAATGAACAAGGCTACTGTATTGCATAAAGATGATTGTATTAGATGATGAATTTGGAGATCAGTACGTCCCATTATATAGGGAGAATGTCTACATGTCAAAGGTATACTTTGATTTGATTGAATTCTATCTATGGAATGGATCACTAATTTCTTGCTTGTAATCTTCCATAATTTCTGTCAAGGATCCCTGACTTCTTGCTTGTTATCTTCCA
>NC_062965.1:25258622-25332134 GCF_023119035.1 Salvia hispanica
TTCCTCCGAGCGTGAAACCACGGCAGTGGCCAACGCCCGGATCGACTGGAAAGAGACGCCGGAGGCCCATCTCTTCAAGGTTGATGTTCCCGGATTGAAGAAGGAAGAAGTGAAGGTTGAGGTTGAAGATGGTGGCATTCTCCAAATCAGTGGAGAGAGGAGCAAAGAGCAGGAGGAGAAGAATGACAAGTGGCACCGTATTGAGAGGAGCAGCGGCAAGTTCTGCCGGCGCTTGAGGCTGCCGGAGAATGCAAAACTGGAGCAGGTGAAGGCGGCGATGGAGAATGGGGTGCTCACGGTGACGGTGCCAAAGGAGGAAGTCAAGAAGCCTCAAGTGAAGGCTATTGATATCTCTGGTTAATCACATATCTACTGTTGGTTTTCTTGCTTCTCTGTATCCATAATCCATCCACGATGTAATAAAGTTGTGTAATGTTATTTCTTATGATCAAAGAGTGATATTGATGAATTTTTAATACATCGACCACATTTTTATTTGTGTAAGCTTTTGCCCTTTTCCTAACATTTATAAAAAATATGGTGATTTTCAGATACCGAGTATCTTTTTGGCTACATTTGTAATAGAACGGTCCACACTACTGGAGTACTTGATAATATCAATGGGTGCATGTATGCTCTCAGTCATGGATTCTGGTGGGAAAAACTAATCTAATTTCGAAAATTTTAAAATATGTTTAATTTTTTCTACACTAAAAAGTGATAAAGATTATTGAATATTATAAAAATACTCCTTTCGTCCCCCATTAAAAGTCACACTTTTCCATTTCGGTCTGTTCCATTTCGGTCTGTCTCCAATTAAGAGTCACACTTCATTTTTACTATAAATAGTAATTAGGTCTCACATTCAACTAATTCACTCACATCTTATTATAAAACCAATATAAAAAAATGGGTCCCACATTCCACTAACCTTTTCAACTAATTTTTCTTTACATTTCTTAAAATCCGTGTCCAGTCAAAGAGTGACTCCTAATAGGGGACGGAGGGAGTACTTGACAATATGGTTCACTCTAATATAATGTAGCACACGTACATGCATGGATGATGGATAATGCATTCATTCTATTTAAGTTAGGTTGATAAATAATAATGAGTATATTTTTCTCTATTTTTTGTCGTTTTCTCTTTTTATTTGGTTCGATTCCTTCATTTATGCTGTGTAGAAATTTCCCAGATAGTACGATTTTCCTTGCCATGCTATGGGTGGGTGTTTGGTAATGCTACTACGATAGTAGTAACAAATTTATAATTTATCGATTGACCAAGACTTTGCTTTTGTTAGAAGTCTCACTAGCTTAGTAGCACCTTTTTCATTTTCTATAGTTTTAGTGCACACTCCAATTATTTGCTTCAAATTCAACATATTCAATCAACAAGTGGGTGTATTGTTTCGACACAAATATTGATCGTGAAATTTAATACCCCATGGCCTAATTTAAGTACCTCATGATCTGGATAGTATCTGCTCGATATGAGCAAATCATTTCATTTTCCAGCTCTCTCTAGCTCACTAACTTAGGTCTCATCAAATGCTGTTAGATTGATGCTCATGTAGCATAAATCTCAGCCAATTTTTTTAAAAGAATGTTGTCTCGAAATCTCGAAAAATCTCTTCAAAATTGGAAACTTCTTCTTCAGCCTCAGGTATTTTTGAGCGAAGCAGCAGTGGCTGCTTCTTCCCTGATTGTAGAGTCAAAACCGTTGAGAAAGAAGTTTTTTTACATGAAGGGAGCGCAGCCTTTCCCCGGTGCTGGGAATAGGCCTGGGATCGGTGGCTGGGAATGAACTCGCCTCCTACGGTGCTGAGATGGGAAGCGCTAATGTCGACTGGAAGGAGACAGCGAAGGGGTATGTGTTGAAGGTGGATGTTCCTGGTTTCAACAAAGAGGAAGTTAAGGTTGCGGTTGAAGGTGGTGGGATTCTACAGATCAGTGGAGAGAGAGGCGACTGCGAAGGGGGTGAAGAAGGAACTGACAAGTGGCACTGCATGGAGAGGAGCAAAGGGAGATTTGTCTGGCGCTTGAGGATGCCAGAGAATGCCAACTTGGATGAGGTGGAAGCGGCGGTGGAGAATGGAGTGCTGACGTTGACGGTGCCCTAAGGAGGAACGCTACAAAAAAATGTCGGTTCACCGACGGAAAAAATTTCGAAATTTCGCTACTAATTACCAACGGAATATTCCGTCGGTAATGTTTTTCCTTTTTTAATTAATGTATTTTCCGTCGGTAATATGTAGCGAAAATTTTCCGTCGGCAATTACATCGCTAAACTGACATTTTTTTTATAGTGGAAGTTGTCAAGAAGGTTGAAGTGAAGGTCATTGATATCTCTGGTTATATAAGCAAGAGAATTGTGGATTTGTGATTGTTATGTTGTGTAAAATAGAGATGTTGTTGCGTGTTTGTTTTTGAAACTTTGTTCAATTGAGAAAGAGAGGTTGTATCTTTCTTTTGCTTGGGGATGAAACATGGTGAATTTGGTGTGGTGCCATCATATATGCTCTCTATGTCCCTCATTATGTATCCTCAAACACGCTTGAACGTGTAATTATCGCGTGTTCAAAATGCTTCATCGGCTTGTGAGCACAACAGTTAATATGTGCTTAATTAATACTCCCTTAAGCACCGAGATGACGATCATGCTCTAAGTGTTTAGTATGTTTTTCTTTTGTACTTTTTATTATGAATTATATATTACGAACGTTAGTCTTGGTTTTTTGTATGCACGAGATAATAAAGTTGTATAAATGTATTTTTCATGATTAAAAAGAGCGATTTTAGAACTCATAATTAATGTAAAATTTTAGTATGTTGCACTCCTTGTTGATGCTTCCTATCCCTTCAAGAGATAGGTAGTATCATCATGGTGTAAGCGAGAACCATTATTGATTATTAAAAAAAACTTTGTTGTTCAAGTATTTTATTATTCTCTTTTTTCTTCCTTTACATTTTTGTTTTATTTGACTCATTCATGTAATGTTATGTAGAAATTTCACAAATAAGATTTTCCTTGTCAATTTGTCATGCTATGCGTGGATGTTGGTGATGATATATGATTACAAATTTTAAATTTATAGTTTACCGGATGACCAATACTTTGCTTTTGTAAAAGTCCTTATATTATATGGAAAAAAAGTTAATGCGGTCTCCAATAATTTGAGCCAAATTTACCATATTAAATCAACAAGTGGATGTACAATTTCGACACAATTATTGATGCTAAAATTTATTTTATCTCACCTAATTTAAGCACCTTCTATTTAGTAATCTGCCCGATATCATGCAAATCATTTCATTTTTCCAAATCTCTCTGGCTCACATAGTTATGTCTGAAATGGTGTAAGATTGATGCTGAGGTAAGTCTGCTAGACCCATTTTTCTCTTTACTCGTAAATCTTGCCCAGTTTTTGTAGCCATATACTCTTATCTAAGGACTAAGGCAATATGAAGAATTCTATTTCTAACAAAAAAGTCCCCGAAAATTTTGAAAAATGTCTTAAAGATTGGAAACTTCCTCCTTCTTCAGCCTCAGATATTTTTGGGACAACAAGGGGTTCTAGTTGGTCTCCTTTTGGTATAGTTAACACTGTGGAGAAAGAAATTCCTTTAAATAGAGGATTCACAACGGTTCCTCTCTACTTGTCTAAACTTCGTAAAATTGCACATAAATTCGGTTACAGCTTCATTCGCTTTGGAATGATTCAGGTGGGTTTGAAACCTATAAAACTAGGCTCAAACACCTCTGCAATAATAGTTCTCCGCGATAAAGGAATGACGAAATATGAAGATTCTGTACTGAGCAAGGCTGAGTCAAGTTTATGTGATGGCCCTATATACTTCACCTACTTCCCTACCTATTGTGTTCCTTTAAATGTCTCGTGTGATACTTTCGTTATTGACGTTAAAATCAATGGATCTGGTGGGAGTGAGACTGAGAACGTAGTTCTTATGTATAAGTTCCACTATCAAGTGGTGAATATGCCATTTCTACGGAAATATTCGGGTGATTTTCCGGTTGATAAGGGAGGGGAGACTACTTTATACCTTACTAAGATTGCTGAGGGCAATCTTGTGGTGTCGAAAACGATCTCTTGGTTTAAGGCTGGAACAGGCCAAGGATCGGTGGGTGGAAACGAGCTCTCCTCCTCCCGTGGTGGCGGTGGGAAGTTCCTTCGTCGGGTGAGGTTGGAGAAAGGGGTGCTGACGGTAACGGTGCCAAAAGAGGAAGTGAGTAGGAAAATGCGGGTGAAGGTTGAAGATATCTCCGGTTAATTAAGCAAATTGTGGTGATTAAGAATTGTGGAGTCCATGTCTTAGGACAATGCTTATTACTTGTATGCTTGTAGTTCATTTGTTAGACTTACTGTACATAGTCTCTCTATTGCATGTTAATTTCAAGGACCCGAATATTATATATCTAGAGAGAGCTTATTATAGCCTTCATGAGTTTACGAGATGTTTTAAGAATTTATAAGATGCAATATCTTGATAGATTATAAATTATAAAGTATTTAAATAATTAAACTTATAAGCTGATTGATATTATTATAAAAAGTGTATCTTGAAAATAAAAATTCATAATCAGGTTATATTTTACAAAATTGTTGCTTATAAAACAATCATTACTCAGAGTTGTTTTTTTTTTTTTTTTTTTTTTTTTTTTTTTTTTTTTTTTTTCTTTTTCTTCAAGAACTTCAAATTAAAAAAGAGTAAATTAACTATTCTGAAAAAAGGTACAATATGGGCTTGCTGGTCATGGGCCGTGAATTTATTCATTAGCTTTCTAAGACATGTGTAGAACGTAGGAGTAGAATCTAGAATCTACCGTTTCCATTTCTATCCCGAAACAGAGGAATCCAGAATCCACTCGAAACCGACCGATTTCTCTTCCCATTACTATAAATTCTCCACCTCCTTCATCCCGATTCATCATCAGAAATCACATAAACTCGCATCATTCAATCAATCGCACACATAAATTCTGTGATTAGAAGTAAAAATGTCTCTGATTCCGAGCTTCTTCGGGCGCCGCAGCAGCAACGTATTCGACCCGTTCTCTCTTGATGTGTGGGATCCCTTTCAGGACTTTCCTTCCTCCAACAACTTCTCTTCCTCTGCCCGTGAAACCACCGCGGTGGCCAACGCCCGCATCGACTGGAAGGAGACGCCGGAGGCTCATCTCTTCAAGGTTGATGTTCCTGGATTGAAGAAGGAAGAAGTGAAGGTTGAGGTTGAAGATGGTGGCATTCTGCAGATTAGTGGGGAGAGAAGCAAGGAGCAGGAAGAGAAGAATGACAAGTGGCACCGGATTGAGAGGAGCAGCGGCAAGTTCTGCCGCCGCTTCAGGCTGCCGGAGAATGCGAAGTTGGAACAGGTGAAGGCGGCCATGGAGAATGGGGTGCTCACGGTGACGGTGCCAAAGGAGGAAGTCAAGAAGCCTCAAGTGAAGGCTATTGACATTTCTGGTTAATCACATATTACTGGTTTTCTTGCTTCTCTGTATCCATAATCCATCCACGATATAATAAAGTTGTGTAATGTAATATTGATGAAATTTTAATACATCGACCACCTTTTTATTTGTGTAATCTTTTGCCCTTTTCCTGACATTTATATGAATTACAGCCATTTCTTGTTTTATCAAAAAAATGGTGATTTTCAGTACCTATGGGCTATACGAGATCAATACCGAGTATCATTTGGCTTCATTTATAATAGAACGGTCCACACTACTACCTGATAATATCATTGGGTATATACTCAGCCATGGATTCTGGTGGGAAAAAATAATCTAATTTCGAAAAGTTTAAAATATGTTTTAACTTTTTCTACACTAAAAAGTGAAAGATGATTGAATATTAAAAAAATACATGACAATATGACTGACTCTAATATACTGGTTACTCTCTCCGTCCCCTATTAAGGGTCACTCTTTGACCGAGTACGGATTTTAAGAAATGTAACTCCGTCCCCTATTAGAAGTCACTCTTTGATCGGGCACGGGTTTTAAGAAATGTAAAGAAAAGTTGGTTGAAAAAGTTAGTGGAATGTAGGATCCATTTTTTTTATTGGTTTTATAATAAAATGTGAGTGAATTAAGTTAGTGGAATGTGGGACCTACTTACTATTTATGGTAAAAATGAAGTGTGACTCTTAATTGAGGACGGACCGAAATGGAAAAAGGTGACTCTTAATTGGGGACGGACCGAAATGGTAAAGTGTGACTCTTAGTAGTTTGGTTTGGTGTCACGTACTCTCCATGTCCCTCATTAATTATGTGTCCACAAACACGCTTGCACGTGCAACTATCGCATGCTCAAAACGCTTCATCGGCTTGTGAGCACAACAGTTAATATGTGCTTAATACTTCCTTGAGCACCGAGATGATGATCATACTCTAAGTATTTAGTATCTTTTTCTTTTGTACTTTTTTTATTATGAATTATTAAGAGTTGTTAGTCTTAGTTTTTTGTATGCACGAGATAATAAAGTTGTGTAAATGTAATTTTTATGATAAAAAAGAGTGATGTTAGAACTCATAATTATAATGTAAAATTTTAGTATGTTGAACTCCTTGTTGATGCTTCCTATCCCTTCAAGAGATAGGTAGTATCATCATGGTCTAAACGAGAACCATTATTGATTATTAAAAAAAAACTTTGTTGTTTTGATATTTTATTTTCTCTTTTTTCATCCTTTACATTTTTGTTTTATTTGACTCATTCATGTAATGTTATGTAAAAATTTTACAAATAAGATTTTCCTTGCCATGCTATGCGTGGATGTTTGATGATGCTATATGATTACAAATTTTAAATTTGTAGTTTATCGGATGACCAATACTTTAATTTGCTTTAGTAAAAGTCCTTGTAATTTATGCAAAAAAAGTTAATGCGGTCTCCAATAATTTGAGCCAAATTTACCATATTAAATCAACAAGTGGATGTACAATTTCGACGCAATTATTGATGCTCAATTTATTCAATTGTAATTTGACCTCACCTAATTTAAGCACTTCTAATTAGTATCTGCCCGATATCATGCAAATCATTTCATTTTCCAAATCTCTCTGGCTCACATAGTTATGTCTCAAATGGTGTAAGATTAATGCTTGAGGTAAGTCATTTTTCTCCTTACTGATCATAAATCTAGGACTAAGGCAATATGAAGAATTCTATTTCTAACAAAAAAGTCCCGGAAAATTTCGAAAAATGTCTTAAAGATTGGAAACTTCCTCCTTCTTCAGCCTCAGATATTTTTTGGACAACAAGGGGTTCTAGTTGGTCTCCTTTTAGTAGAGTTAACACTGTGGAGAAAGAAATTCCTTTAAATAGAGGATCCACAACGTTTCCTCTCTACTTGTCTAAACTTCGTAAAATTGCACATAAATTCGGTTACAGCTTCACTCGCTTTGGAATGATTCAGGTGGGTTTGAAACCTATAAAACTAGGCTCAAACACCTCTGCAATAATAGTTCTCCGCGATAAAGGAATGACGAAATATGAAGATTCTGTACTGAGCAAGGCTGAGTCAAGTTTATGTGATGGCCCTATATACTTCACCTACTTCCCTACCTATTGTGTTCCTTTAAATGTCTCGTGTGATACTTTCGTTATTGACGTTAAAATCAATGGATCTGGTGGGAGTGAGAACGTAGTTCTTATGTATAAGTTCCACTATGAAGTGGTGAATATGCCATTTCTACGGAAATATTCAGGTGATTTTCCGGTTGATAAGGAAGGGGAGACTACTATATACCTTGCTAAGATTGCTGAGGGCAATCTTGTGGTGTCGAAAACGATCTCTTGGTTTAAGGCTGGAACAGGCCAAGGATCGGTGGTTGGAAACGAGCTCTCCTCCTCCAGTGGTAGCGCCAGTGTTGACTGGAGAGAGACGGTGAAGGCACATGTGTTGAAGGTGGATGTCCCCGGTTTCAAGAAAGAGGAAGTTAAGGTTGTGGTTAAGGGTGGTAGGGTTTTACAGATCAGTGGAGAGAGGAGCAACGAGGAGGAGGAAGGAGAAGAAACTGACAAGTGGCACTGCGAGGAAAGGAGCAATTTCGACAAGTTTTTGCGGCGCTTGAAGCTGCCGAAGGATGCCAATGTGGATGTGGTGAAGGCGGAGGTGGAGAATGGAGTGCTGACGGTGACGGTGCCCAAGAAGGAAGTTGGCAAGGAGGAAGTCAAGGTCATTGATATCTCTGGTTAAGCAAGATCATGTTGGAAAATTGAGTGTTCCAAGTGTCATGTTTTGTAAAAATAGAGTTGTTATGGAGTATTTGATTTGAAGTAGCTGTAATTGTACATGTGTTGAACTAGTGTGTAGTTTTATGTTTTTCTAGGAAGTATTGCCTTTAATATTGTGTTTGAATTAGTGCTATGGGTTAATAGGATGCTGCTCCATTATGTTAAATCTAATTGAATCATCAGTTTGATTCTTGAATTATTATGGTTTGTGTGCATTTTTGACACTCAATGTTTGCCATTAAAATTTACTGGTTCAATAGCGGTAAAAAATGAGAAGGATAAAAGTTTAGGAGCATGATATGATTTTCCAAGAGGTACAGCAGATTGTTGTTTTCTAAGAGTGTCCACACTCCACAGTAGTGCAAAACCACGCTTTAACCTAAAAAGAGAACTTGTTCATTTGGTCATCATAGCTATGTCTCACCACATAAAACTTGTACAACAACACCTCACATTTTTTTTAATTATTGGTACATATAATTGAACTAGAACAAAATTAACTGAACAAATCGGATTAATTTATAGAAATAAATTAAGAAAAAAAAAATCGGATTAAACCGCCGCTGCAGTCTCGCAGCGCACAATAGACCGCCACAGCTCCGCCGTCCTTCCACCTGCCTCCGCCATGTCCTCAGTTGTCGAAGCTTCGCTGCGGCACCCATCGGGTGCTCAATTAGACCGCTGCGATGGTCCTATTATGGTTACCCTAATAGATGGAGAATCTACTTTTAAAAGGTAAAGTAAATTAAATTATTCCAACTTTTGAAAGGAAGTCTAGTTTTGCTGGCATAGCGTTATTATGGTTACCCTAATAGATGGAGAATCTACTTTTAAAAGGTAAAGTAAATTAAATTATTCCAACTTTTGAAAGGAAGTCTAGTTTTGCTGGCATAGCGTGATTGATGAGATATGAATTGACTGGAGATATAATCAGATGGGCCAAATAAAATACTCCTCCGTCCATAATTAAATGTATCATATTTGATCGGCATAGATTTTAAGAAATTATTTGAATTTATAAAATAAAGTGAATAGAAAAGTTAATGAAGATGATGCCTACTTTTATATATTGGTTTTATAATAAAATGGGAGTGAAATGAATTGGTGGAATGTATAATCCACTTACCAAATACAGGAAAAATGAAATGAGACTTTTATTAGCGGACGAATGAAAAAGAAAAAATGAGACATTTAATGGCGAATGGAGGGAGTAATTATAGTATAGAAGGTTCGGTTGTGGACTTGTGGTGCCGCGACTTCGGAGGTGAGGTGCACAGGCGGCCGATGGTTGATGGTGGGCATCGACGGGAGAGTAGCCCTGGGTATGGAAGGGCGACGGGTACCCGGGCATGTAGTATGTGCTGGCGACATGACACACCCTATTTTTTAAATTTCAATAATTGTTTATAAATAACTTTTGTTCATCTTTTTTTTTTTGTGTATTTTCGTATTTCAAATTTTAAGGATTTGTGAATTTGAATTTTTTAGGCTTTGTTATTTTTAATTTATAGGATTATAGTAATTTTTAGTCTCCGTAGTGAATGAAAATAGAATTTTTGTGTCACAATCTTTCATAGTTTTCAGTTTATAACTAAAATACTTTGGTACGTTCCATTGAAAATGATTCACTTTCTTTTATAAATTGTCATAACCAAGATGGCTCATTAATAAAATTGGAAATACTTTTTATCTTTAATTTATTCTCTCTCTGTTACTTTACTTTTTCTATTTAACACACGAAATAAATTTGAATAAAATCTTGTGCCGTTTAAGGAAGGGTCGTTTTCCTTAGGACGGAGGAAGTAGTTAATAGTAATGCTGAATAATGTAAATTAATATTTGTAGTCTGACAATGAGATTGAGGAGATGCATAGGGTTATGAGAATTGTTGCTGGGCGGATATCAATTAAATTATACGCCCAAATCATTAAAGTACATATTGTTACAATGTAGTGAGTCTAGTGACGAAAAAAATTCAGCCCTCGGATCGAAATTCTGTAGATTCAGTTATTCGATTTCTATAAAATCCTAAATATCGCCGATATTTACTAATCTCGGTTTAACCAATTACGAATCTCACGAATCCTAAATGTTTCTAATAAAACAATCATTACTGAATGTTATACTACAATTTGGGCTGGCTGGTCATGGGCCGTGAATTAATTCATTAGCCTTGTGAGACGTGTGTAGAATGTAGGAGTAGAATCTAGAATCTAGAATCTAGAATGTACCATTTCTATCCCAAAATAGAGCATTCCAGAATCCGCACGAGACGGACCGATTCCTCCTCTGATTACTATAAATTCTCCTCCTTCTTTATCCCGATTCATCATCAGAAATCTCAAGTCTCATATCTAAATCAATCGCACACATAAATTCTGTGATTAGAAGCAAAAATGTCTCTGATTCCGAGCTTCTTCGGGCGCCGCAGCAGCAACGTCTTCGACCCATTCTCTCTGGATGTATGGGATCCCTTTCAGGACTTTCCTCTCTCCAACAACTTCCCTTCCTCCGCCCGTGAAACCAGCGCGGTGGCCAACGCCCGCATCGATTGGAAGGAGACGCCGGAGGCCCATCTCTTCAAGGTTGATGTTCCTGGACTGAAGAAGGAAGAAGTGAAGGTTGAGGTTGAAGATGGTGGAATTCTGCAAATCAGTGGAGAGAGGAGCAAGGAGCAGGAAGAGAAGAATGACAAGTGGCATCGCATGGAGAGGAGCAGTGGCAAGTTCCTCCGCCGCTTTAGGCTGCCGGAAAATGCCAAGCTGGAGCAGGTGAAGGCGGCCATGGAGAATGGGGTGCTGACGGTGACGGTGCCAAAGGAGGAAGCCAAGAAGCCAGAAGTGAAGGCTATTGATATCTCTGGTTAATTACATGATTATGTTTCAGCTATTGATAAATTTGTGAAATGTTATTTATTAGTTATACTATGATATTAAAAGAGTGATATTGAACTCATAAATGATGAGAAATTTTAATACCGAGTGCGAGTGTATTGATTCTTGAACGCCTTGTTATTTTTGTATATTTTGGTATTTTATAAAATAAGTACGATCTTCATTTTTTAATAGATCGGTCGAAATATTTTATTAGCCATGGATCTTAATATGAAAAAAATGATACTTATATTTTGAAATTTCATGTTCGAATTAATTTTAACTACACTAAAAAATTGACATATATAGATTATTGAATATAATTATTTTTGTCTTATAAAAATAAATATTTATTTGGTAAAGTAAAAGTTGGCAAACTATAATGTTATGTTATTTGTTTAGTTATAGTTATAGAGTGGTTTTTGAATTTGACTGAATTTTATAAAATAAAAAATGCTAATAGTGATGAATTGAACAAAGGTGATGCTCACGTAATTATTCATTTTTCAGAATGATGGTCATAATCTATACAGGGGCGGTTTTGGGCGTATTTAGGCAAATATCATTTTAAAATACTCTCTCCGTTCCTTTATAGTTGAGTCATTTTTTTATTTCGGGAAGTTTTCTCATAGTTGAGTCGTTTCCATTTATAGTAACTTTTTCCTCTTTCTTTACTCTCTCTTACTTTATTCTCTCTACTTTATTCACTTTTTACTTTATTCTCTCTACCTTTTTCTCTTTCTTACTTTTTTATCTATTTATTTAACACACTCAACATTCATTTCTTAAACTTCGTGCCGAAAAGTTCCGCCTCAACTATGAGGGAACCGAGGGAGTAGATATTAATGAGTAATTATATAAATTTAATGGGGAGTTATTTAAAGTTACTAGAAAGTTAATAGGTGGTTATTGTCTATAGTAATTTATTTATATTTATCAATTAAGAAAACTTAGAAAACAAGTGTTTGATAGAAGGAACGGAGCATTTTGCAGTTATGGCCTCTAATATCTTCCTCCTTGTGCTCCACACTTTTTTTGTGCTGATTAATGTTGTGTGATAGTTACTACTCCCTCCGTCCCACTTTAGCAGTCTCATTGACTTTTCTGCACTCATTTTATAAAAATGATAATAAATAGTTAAAGTGGAGAAATAATAAAGTAACAAAGGGAATAATATATAGAAGAGTCTTATCTACATTATTCTCTTTTTTACATTATTATTCTCCACTTTAACTATTTATTATCATTTTTACAAAATGAGTGCAGAAAAATCAATGGGACTGCTAAAGTGGGACGGAGGGAGTAGTATTTTTGATTTAAGAATGGAAGGGTTATAACGTGTGATTAATACTTGTAATAATTCAGTCCATTTCTATTTTGATTCTTCAGATTTTGCACTATGTATGGCATTCAATGTGAGGTGAGTGATTAAATGCATGGGAAGGCAAAGTCTAAAGAAACAGCCGATTAATATTTACAATTCAATTAACAAAAATCAGTTTTATATCCACTTTAATATCTAATTTAAAATAGCAATTTTGTAAATATTCCCCCCTGCTTGAGTCTTGCATATGCATAGTTCTCTCTCCGTCCCAAGATAAGTAACTCATATTCCTTTTTGGGACGTTTCAAGATGACTAATTTCCTTTGTTGGTACTCCCTTTCTTACTTTTTCTCTCTACTTTATTAACTTTCTTACTTTATTCACTTTCCACTTTACTAACAAATCCTCATTTCATTAAATTCCGTGCCGAAAAGTTTGTGGTCACTTATCTTGGGACGGAGTGATATTATTATTACATTTACATCTTGCCTTTGAATTTTTGGTACGGGTGCATCTTCCGTATTTGTTGTTTATGTTGTTTTCCTTGTAGGTTAGTATGGTATAATGTATAATTTTTTCATGTAGTGCTTTGTATGAATATTAGGTTGGTAGCAGCTCTTATTCATTTGTCTTTCCTGGACGTAGTATGGGTGGTAGCAGCTACACAGGAAGTAGGCGTTCCAGAGTATACTATTAGAGTATGCAACCAGTTTTTTTTTTTTTTTTTTTTTTTTTTTTTTTTTTTTTTTTTTTTTTTTTGGCTAAATGCATGCATATTGATATCAGTTGTATATCCCATGCTATTTTGCTGTATTTTTGTTGATGTTTTTTTATCGAGTTGTCTATCTTCTAATATATATTTATACATTATTTTTATTGACATGTGTTTGTGATTGATCTTTTGTAGTATAGATAAAAAAAGTGATTTAAATGATATGTGATTTGTGTGCAATTTCTAGTTTATAAACTTATTTGGTTATATGAGTTTTTATTGGTACAATAAATTGCTATTGTATAAATTTGTGATTTTAGAACTTGAAATAATAATATTGTTTCTCATTCGGTATATGTGTAATTTTTTTTCTTTGTTTGATTTTATATTTTTAACAATTGTTTTTTTAATTTTATATATTTATGATTTCAGATTTCATACAATGATATTTTCATAAATTTATAAAATCATTTTACAGTATAAAATAAGTTTAAATAAAAAAAATGGGTCGTGCATCGCACGTGGGTGATACTAGTGCTATAATAAAATTGAAGATACATATCTAATATTGTTTCACAAGAATCACATTTGCCATTTAGATTCGTCCCACAATAAGAATCACATTTCATTTTTACCATAAATGATAAGAGTATATTCTACATTCTACTAATTCACATTTTCACATTTTATTATAAAATCAATATAAAAAAGTGGACTTGATATTTTACTAACTTTTACAACTCACTATTCTTTACGTTTCTTAAAACTAATGTTCATACAATCATACCAAACGTGACTCATATATATTTTGGGACGGTATTTAATTACACACTGAGAATCACGCTTACATAATCTTACTATCGCGTATACCCGTGATAATATTATGCAATTGATGTATTGAATATAAGTAATTAGTACAATTATGGCCATTACGTTGATTTACATGTTGGTGAGCTCACTACACCACGTAATACATGAAATATTACATTGCGTTTGGGTCCATTTTCGAAACTTTTTAAAATCTGAAAAATAAAATCAAAATCAAATTTTTGCAATCCCATCCTTCCTTTTTCTAGTGAATTAAGCGCTGATGTGGTAAATACTATAAAACACACGATAAAACGGTGTTAGGTAAAACGGAAACGTATAATCAAGTTATAGTCACATTAGTGCATAATTTGCTGGGAAAAAGGGAAAGATGTGGTAATTGTGAAAAAGTTTTGTCGTTTGTGATTTATTTTTTATATTTTAATAAGTGTGAGTATGTGAGACTAATCAGAATTTGACTAGTACGACAATTTAGCTTTTATAAAACATGTCAATATTTTAAGTAATAGAGAAAATCTAATAGCTTCACAATCATATTTGGTTAATTTAATTGAGGTAGAATAATAGTATTTCTTTGTATCTCCGCATATTATGTACGCCAATGTGTATGGAGCCTTGAGCCTTCTATAAAAGATAAGAGAAATATGAGTATAATTACTTTTTTCATTCCCAACTCTCTCTCTCTCGTGGTGCATTTGTGATCTTTGCCAAATAAAAACCGTATATTTCTGTTATACGGTTCTTATTTGACAAATCATACAACAAAATGAATCGCACCATCAAGTTTGTTTTTGCCATTACTATCATCTGTCTCCTCCTCACCTCCACCGCTGCTCGTGCCAGAGGAAGAAGCGGCAGCAGAGGCTCGACAAAAGGTGGACGTGCCGGTAAGAGCGATGCATCGGGCGGTGGAAGTAGCAGTGGAGGCAGACAGAGCGGTGCATCGGGCAGCGGAAGTAGTCAGGGCGTCGGCAACAGTTATACCCGCGGTTACATCATCGGAAGTACCAGAGCGCGGCAGGTGCAGAACGAGAGCAGCGGGCCATCTATTCAACTGGGGCTGTGGCACTACATCACCGTCGCATATTTTACTTATTATGCTTTTCCATTGAATTAACAAAAATTGGCGCCCTATTTATTCCCTAGAGTTGAGCGGAAAATAACATGATCACACCTCATCAAGTGTAGCACTATATTTGTTTTCAATACATATGTATTGAAATATATATTTATCACTATTAATTTATTTATATTATTGGTTTGCTTCAAGATTGATAGTCAAGTGGTAACAAAAATAAGATTATCGAATATTGTTGGATTTGTTTAAGTTAATTATGCGTTTAATTTATATTCTGATTCAATTAAAATATTAGTACAAATAAAAGTTGTAAAATGTCTTATTAAAACCCTCACATGCATGTAATGTTCGGTAATTAGTTCATCGCTTAATTTGAATATCATATCAGTTTCAACTTATAGTATAATAATCTGAGAACCATATAAATTGCATTATAAATTTCAGAAATACAATATTGAGGTATGACAAAAAAAAGACCAATTTTATTCAATTTTTAGACTATAAATTTACCAAGTCCAGTAAAACCCTCAAATTAGGATGGACAATTTTTGTCATGACACGATAACCCAACACGAATTCGCACGGAATTAATGGGTTTGAGTCAAAGCTTATTGGGTTTGTGTCCTTATCGGGTCGACTCATTAAGAATACGAAAATTTCGTGTCGGATTCGTATTACCCGTTAAGAAATAATATTTCAATATTATTAATTTTTAGTATTTTAAAAATGATATATTTTTTGTTGGATTTCATTGGATTTTGTTGCTATGAATCTATTGATGTTATTGTTCATCAGATCAGATTGTGTAATTTGATTTTAGGTTTTTAATTAGACTCTTAATGACCAGATTCAAGAATTTGTAACTTTTTTTAATCAAAAGCAGTTGTACTAATCAGGTTCTTACCGTGCTTACATGTTCTAACCGTGTTAGCAGGTCATGTTGTTATAAGGTAGTTAGTGTCGTTAATAGGTTTATGTTGGGTTCATGTGTGCTCGGGTTTGAGAGTAGCAGGTCGTGTTCGTGATCGGGTTTGAAGTTAGAAACATGTCATGATCTAAATCTTAAAATATTTAGATTTAGTGAAAAAAGTTGGATTTTTTTTCTAAATCTTAAAATATTTAATTTAATGAAATTAAAATATGGTTAAAAGTAAATATGTAATATATTAATTATTTTAAATTTTTATTATTTACAAACTAGTTCTAAATGTTAAATATTAAATAGTCAAATTATGTATATACATTAAATAAAGCCCTCACATGTAATGTGTGGTGTCTTGTACTTACATAACTAAATTCGAGTACTTACAGCTGATATAATATGAGAACCATCTAAAAATGCATTATACACTTTGGTATTTTTGTTGCAATTGTTGGGACATTTCCCTATGCCTACCTACATTCATGGCTCGGTGCTTCGTTCAAAAGATTCAACAAACATATGTGGATATCCATGTTTTATGGCATAGTACAGTCGATTTGAGATATTAAAAACAAAATGATTTTCTAAAACTTTAAACCCAACAAGGAGTTTGAGAAGAAACGACACTTATGGCGAAAGGGAATATGGATTAAATGATGGTGCCCGGATTTCCCTTTCGCACCAGCTCTTTTGATGGATCACGTTAATCCCTTATCAAATCAACAAAATGCATCGCATCATCAAGTTTGTTTTCATCTTGACTATCATTTGTCTCTTCCTCACATGCGACGTTGCTCGTGCGAAAGGCGGCAACAACAGAGGAGGAGGCGGTGCACTGCCCTTGCCACTGGTGGTGGTGTCACACCAAAGCAGCGTGCCGTCTATGGAATTAAGATTGTGGCATTACTTCACCATTGCCTATTTAACTTGCGCTTTTTTACTCTTATAGATTAATTTCATAATTTATTGATTTGGTTATACCTAGGCCTGCTTATTCGGCCGGTTCCGATTCTAACCGGACCGGTTGACCGGTTTTAAATTTTCATAAATCCTAGAACCGGAACCGGAACCAGAACCGATGAGTAATTTTAATCCGAATTTATTTATAATTTTAAATAGTTCAATACTAAGAAAATCTCATAATCCAACATATAGAAATATATAACAAATAATACCTAAAAAATCAAATAATTCATACATGGATAAAGTTTAAAAAATAGTTTATATTAGCAATTCTTTTATAAAAAATAGGAGTTCTAAACTTAAACAATATTTTTAAAAATAAGTTTAAAAATTGAATTTCATTTTCCCTTTTTTGGATAAACAAAATTTCAATGGAATTTCTAATACTAATTGATCTTGCTGTGACTTTTTAGTTTATAACGGAACAGTTAATAAATTATTCACAAACAAGTTAAAATCGTATATTAAATGAATTGGTACATAAATTTGTTATAAAGTTAAATTTTATGATTTTGTATTTGTATAAGTTCTTTTTGGAAATTAAAAACAAATTTATGATGTCCTACTCATTGTAGTTAGTTCATAAAAAATGGATTAGAGAAATAATTGTAGATTCAAAGTATCACGGTTTAAACATTTTAAATACTTCAGAAACAGAGCTCGCAAATCTAACACTATTTAAATCTAAAAACCACTCAATGCTTCAAATTATTTTACTTTAATTCAAAATTAATTCAATTAAATTATATTTATTTAAATTATAATAAAATAAAATTGAATTATAATCTGGTTCCCAGTTAGGAACCGGTCGGTTCCGAAGGTTCCGGTTCGGAACCGGAACCGGTTTTATTTAAAAAGTTGGAACCGGTATCGGAACCGGAACCGAAAAATTCAATTCCGGTTCCTCAATTAACCAGCCGGTTCCGGTTCTGATTCCGATTAACCGAGAACCGGAGAACCGTTTAAGCACCCCTAGTTATACCTAGTAAATATATTAAAGTTTACGGTTGCTTGTAACAAATTATTTTTATATGCCAATAACAATTCATAATTTCATAACTACTGCTGTCAACCAAGTAATTACTTATATTTCACATTAATTTATATCAAGAACGATGAGAATTTTTCATTAACTAGAATTGGACTCCTCTGTTAATATATTTAATCTATTTACAAATGTCATATGCCCATAATCAATTTATGTCAATCTTTAGAACAATTGCGAAATCAAGATTTCATGATCCGTCATTGCGCGCATGTAATATTGTGAAATTGATATATTGATATAAGCAATATACATCTGTGGCCATTACACAAAATTATATTTAGATGAGATTACTTACATTGTGCAAGGATGGAGCCATGACCTTGCATTCATGCAGACAAGATCAATATTACTTACACTACACGCTATGTCCTAAGTCTAAAATTGGTCCTTCATATTTGTCCAATTTTTTTTTAGTTCTACACCTAAGTGTAATAACTTTTAGTTTTAAACAATATGTTTTGTTCATATTTAACGGTTTTGTAAAAAATAATGGTCATCTATTTAATTATACATTTCCTTCATATAGACAAACACAAGACCTTAAGGTAACTATATTCTCCATTTCTATAATTATTATTTTTTATTTAGTTATATTCGTTTGTCTTTTATTCTTACTTTCTCTTTTTTTTTCTTTGGTTAGGAACTTACCATTCACAATCCAAAATTTAATTAATATGGATTTTTATAAGTTAAAATTAATTTTGAAAAATAATACGATAATATATCCCAATTCATTTTATTGATTATATTATTTAGTCCTATCATTATTATTTTATTTCATATAATTTCAAATTTAATTTGATTCAAAATATCAAGACATGATATAATAAGTATAATACTAGTGTTAGAAGAGGAGGCGGCGGAAGTAGAGGAGGCCGAGCAAAGGGCGGCGGAGCGGTCATCATACCGGGGCATGGAGGCACGCCAGGGGGTAACGGGCACCATAATCATCGAAGCAGCGGGCCGTCTATTGAATTGGGATTGTTGCACTACTTCACCATTGTCTATTTAACATATGCTTCTTTATGCTTATACATTGATTTCATAATTTGTTATTTTGGTTATGCCTAGTCAATAGTACTACTAAAGTTTATGGTTGCTTGCAGCAAACTATTTATCCCAGCAATATAGTTAATAGTTTCGGTTTGCAAGATTGTATCTCGAGATTGAATATGTAGTGTGTTTGGTTCATGAGATCAATGAAATATAGTACTCCCTCCATTCCTAAAATTTTGTCACTTATTTCCATTTTCATCAGTCCCTGAAAATTTGTCACCTTCCACTTTTACCATTTTTGGTAATGTACCCCACATTCCACTAACTCATTCTCACTCACATTTTAGTATAAAACTAATATATAAAAGTAGGACCCGCATACCACCAATTTTTTCAAGTCACTTTCTATTTACATTTTTTAAAATCCGTGTCAGGTCAAATAGTGACAAATTATAAGGGATGTAGGGAGTACTTACATTGTGCATGGACGGAGCCATTACATCGCATTCATGCAAACAAGATCAATATAACACTACACACTATGTCCTAAGTCTAAAATTGGTCCCTTATATCTGTCCATTTTTTTTAGTTCTACACATTAAGTCTAAATGTCTAATACCTTTTGTCTGAAACAATATGTTTTGTCCATATTTAATTGTTTCGTAAAAAATTAATGTTCATCTATTTAACTATACATTACTTTCATTTAGACATACACAAGACCTTAAGGTAACTATTCTCCATTATTTTTTGATTTAGTTATATTCGTTTCTTTTATTCTTACTTTCTTTTTTTCATTCCTTGGTTAGGAACTTACCATTCACAATCCAAAATTTAATTAATATGGATTTTTATAAGTTAAAATCAATTTTAAAAAATGAATACGATAATCTATCCCAATTCATTTTATTGTTTATATTATTTAGTCTTATCATTATTATTATATTTCATATAATTTCAAATTTAATTTGATTCAAAATATTAAGGCATGATATAATAACACTAGTATTATACTTATTCAATTTTAAGCCTTGAAATTTACCAAGTCCAAAAATACCCACAAATAGTTAGGTAATAACCGGTATATAACTTTCCTATGTTTATAGAAGATATATATATAGTATTAGTCTATTTTGCTTTCGCTTTACTTTCGTTTAGACAAACACAAGACTGTAAAGTGACTATTCTCCATTTCTATAGGTTTAATATTTATTTTGTTTGGTTTAGTCATATTCGTTCGCCTTTCATTCTTTCTTTTTCTCTTAATTTTTTTTTGGTTAGGAACTTACCTCGTAATTCACATGAATTTAAGTTATAGGTTTTGATAAGTTAAATTCAATTTTCTCATGAATACGAAAATCTATTCCAATTCATCTTATTGACTACATTATTTAGTCCTGTCATTATTATTTTATTTCATATAATATCAGTATTTCCATATACAAATATACACGAAAACTTCCATAATAATTAATAAACGAGTAAATATAATTATATGGAGCAGTATCCTTCTCCGCTGTTTCCTTTCCCAATCTCTTTAAAACCATTGCTCATCCCCTTCTCTCTTCCTCAACTCACTAACCCTACTTCTCTTAATCAACAAAATGCATCGCATCATCAAGTTTGTTTTCATCCTCACTATCATTTGTCTCCTCCTCACATGTGATGTTGCTCGTGCCAAGGGCGGAGGTGGCGGCCACGGTGGAGGTGGAAGAGGAGGCGGCGGAAGTAGAGGAGGCCGAGCAAAGGGTGGCGGAGTGGTCACACCGGGGCACGGGGGCGGTAACGGGCACCGAAGCAGCGGGCCGTCTATTGAATTGGGATTGTTGCACTACTTCACTGTTGTCTATTTAACATACACTTCTTTCCGCTTATAGATTGATTTCATAATTTGTTATTTTGGTTATGCCTAGTCAATAGTACTATTAAAGTTTATGGTTGATTGTAGCAAACTATTTCATCCCACCAATACAGTTATTATGTTATACTTTATATTTGAATAATAATTTTTGTATAATTTCATTCCCAAGCATTTTGCAAGAACAAAACGAAATACCGAGCACCTTGCGAGCAACCGTAAAAATTTTGAATTATTTTCATTTATTTTGCTTTCATGCAGATATATATTAAAATTTATTCTACTTTAATTTTCGACCACCAATGTGCTCGCTAGTCGCTATTATTTATTTGATTGCATTTTCCCCTAAATTTTGGCACAAGAAAAAACCCAAAAGAGAATTGAAGATGGCGCAATCACAAAATCCCTCCCACCCTGCAACAATTTGATCAATCTTTAACGATGGATTGGTTGCGATTTCGGCTATAAATCCTCTTCTTCCGTCGACGTCAGCAAGTTCCACCTCTCCTCTGGTTAGGAACTTACCATTCGTAATTCACAATTTAATTTATAGATTTTGATTAAGTTATAATCAATTCCAATTCATCTTATTTAGTCTTATCATTTATTTCATATAAATCGGAATTTAATTTGATTTAATATTGTACATCCCTTTATATTTCCATAATAAATTAATAGACGAGTAAATATAATTATATTTATTATTCTTCATCTCAAGCACACGGTCTTTCCAAATCTCTTTAAAACCGTTGCTCATCCCTTAATTACCAAAATCAACAAAATGCATAGAATCAAAAAGTTCGTTTTCGTCGTTACTATCATTTGTCTCCTCCTCACATGCGACGTTGCTCGTGCGAAGGGCGGAGGC
Organism: Salvia hispanica; assembly: GCF_023119035.1. Classification (NCBI taxonomy): domain Eukaryota; kingdom Viridiplantae; phylum Streptophyta; class Magnoliopsida; order Lamiales; family Lamiaceae; genus Salvia; species Salvia hispanica. Next base: position 25,280,359 of record NC_062965.1, read on the forward strand.
GGTGGTGGAGGTGGTGGCAGAGGTGGCGGCGGAAGTAGAGGATCAGGAGGTGGCGGAAGTAGAGGAGGCGGAGCAAAGGGCGGCGGAGCGGTCATCATACCGGGGCACGGGGGCACACCGGGGGGTAACGGGCACCGAAATCGAAACAGCGGGACGTCTATTGAATCGGGATTGTGGCACTACTTCACCGTTGCCTATTTAACTTATGCTGCTTCACGCTTATAGATTAATTTCATGATTTGTTGTTTTAGTTATGGCTAGTAAATATTAAGTTTATGGTTGCTTGTATCCTAATATTTTACTTTAATTTATATCATGAATGATAAGAATTTGATTCATGAACTAGTATTGGATTCCTCTTTTAATATGTACGAGTAGTATTTAATTTATTTACAAAATGTCAAGTGCCCATAATCGACTTGTTTTGTATTTTACAATTATTAAAGAAAAAGAAAAAGATGTGGTAGTATTATTTATTAGTTAGTAAATCACTAAAGTCATGTAAATAATATTAAATGGTCCTAAAGAAAATGTTGCAACCATATTTTTTTTTATTCTAGCTTGATTAGTTAGTAAATATCTTAAAATATGAAAACAATATTACATAAAAGATAAATGAGTCAGCACATACATTGAGATTTTTGGTCCCATAGCTGGTAATGGAGTATATAACTTTTATTCTATTTATTCTAAAAATGAATTATAACTATCCCTCCCTCCAACAAAATATTCTCATTTATGGACCCTACGAGTTTTAATAAGAAATTGATAAAGTATGAGAGAAAATGAGAAAACGTGAGTAAAATATTAAAGATAAGGAGAAAAAAGTAGCTAGGTAAAATATGGTTAATAATTTGAGAGAAGCTTTCCATTTTTATGGACATCCCCCGAAATAAAGTAGCTAGGGAGTATATGAAATATGCTCTAGTATGCATATAAATGAATTATAATGTACTATATATCATGGAGATGCCATTTACAATAACTAATTTTATGAATTTTGATATTAATTTTATTAGAAAATAACTTTTTTCAAATATAGAGAGAATATATTAAAGTTTAATTTGAAATCAAAAGTACAACTTTTACTTAGAATTGGTGGAAAAAAGATTTTTATGTAAACACATTTGAGCACTTTCGACATCTATTAATTAATACTACTAATGTAATGTCATACAGAAATGCAATCGACATTAATTTGTTAATTTAAGAAATAATATTTTGATTTAAGATAAATTAATTTTGAAATATACTGTTCTTATACAGTCTTAAAATCTGCTTGTTAAGGAAGGGCATGCCTTCTGTATACATGTAGTTCTGAAACCAAAAACCAAAACACGTAATTTTCATTTCTTTCATTTGTCAAATAATTCCGAATTAAATATATAAAATGCATCAAATCATAAAGTTTTGTTTTCGTCCTTACTGTAATTTGTCTCATATTTAATTTATGCTGCATTAGCTTTAAGGTGAATTATTTTATTTTATACTTATGATCATAGTAAATTAAATAAATTTTATATCAAGACCTATGTTTCTGAATTTGATATCTATTGTAACAACGATTAGTTATAAATTATAAAATCCAATTATTATATTTACACAAAAGTCTTCATCCTCAATTGTCCTCCATTCGTTCACCAAAATTGTTCATTTTGCTATTTTGGAATATCCACGAACAATAGTTTCATTTTTAAAAATAAAAAAAAAATTCTCTCATACTTTATCCACATTTTCTCGTCTCTCCCATACTTACTTTTTTTCTACCCGTGCCATCCATAAATGAGACTGTTTTTTTGGGACAAAGGGAGTAAGTTTTTCTCAATGGAAGAAGAATGATAGAATTTCTAAGTTATACTCTCTAACTTTCATAAAAATATATGCACTCCATTTCGGTCTCACAAAAATATGTGTATTTCATTTTTGAAAAGTTATATCAATTTAATAATATAGGTCTCACTATCCACTAGCACTACTTTAACTACCATTCTCATCTTCTCTCTGACTTTATTAATTTTGTCTTAATTTCTGTGCTATATTCATTGCTCATATTTTTATGAGATGGAGGTATAAGTATTATTGTCGATAATCATCAGATAAAAAGTGTACGCAGTTTAATTTCGTTTATTCTGAAAATAAATGTTTCTTTACAAAAGAATCAGTCAAGGCACTGGAATTGGGCCGTGGTTGTCGTTTTGAGACAAACTCAGAATGCTTGGGTATTATTATTTGGGCCACAATATAGTCAATGATTAATAATTCTTCATAGCCCATTTTTTGCTCTTGAAAACCGATGATTTTTAAAAATAAAAATTAATAATTAAAAATATATATACAATAATATTTTTAAAATTTTATTATCAAAAAAACAAAATGTAAAAACTATTAACTAAATTAAAATGTCAAAAGCCAAATTTATGGACAAGTACAGCATTACTCTTTTGGGAACATGTTATAGCTGTTGCCAATTCATACGCTGATTATGCATTTGTTTTGTGAATTAATTTTTTATTACTATAATTCATAGTCCAAAACAATTTTATTTGGTGGTGTTCGGTTTTCAAAATAAAATAATACCAAGATACAATTTAGGATTGAGTTATGAGATTATTTTAGTCATAGTATAGGAGGTAAGCTCTGACTAATTATCCCATAATTATTCATTTAGGATTGAGTTGTGAGGTTGAATCTTATGAACCAAACACACTACTCCACAAATTTAATTCTGCATACAATCTTGCTAACCGAACCCCTTGAATTAGATATTTTTAGTTGTAATTCACATATTCGAAGACTCTTAGTTATGAATACTCTCACTTTAATTCCTCTTTTATTTTCACTCACTTTCTTATAAAATATAACCATTTGTTATTACTCATTTTTCTCCAATGAGGAATGCATTATTATGAGGTACTGTATTAATTTGTAGTGGTACTAAATTGTGAATTAAGAATGGCAAGCTATTTTCATCATGATTCGTTTTTCATTTTTCTGTTAATTGTTTATGACTAAAGATTCTTTTTGGTCCTTAACATATTGCGATTTTACGAATTTGGTCCAAAACATTATCTTTTGAATTATTCGGTCTCTCACAAATTAAAACGGATCACATTTGGTCCGAATTTAACGAAACTGTTAAAATTTAACGGTCAACAGATTTTAATTACATTTTGACCGGATTAAGAGTTAATATTAGAATTTTTTTTTTCAAAATAATAAAAATAAAAATTTATTCGATTTTTTTTTAAAAGAACATCTTGTCTTTCTTTTAAAAATGCTGTACTTTTTTATTTTTTTTTTACTCAAGAAAAAAATATACTCCTATCTCTAGCAAAATTGCAGGAACCACAACAAATTCCCCAAAACTCGTCTAAAATGCAACATATAAAATTAATAATCAAAGATCCAACAAATTTTCAATTCATAAAATTCAATTGCTCAACAATCAAGCAATAGTATAAAGAATGAAGTCAGTAGTTTCAATCCGTGCAACACCTTTAGACCCCATCGCGGCTACCGGATCTCTGGCAGCGCTAGTGGCGGCACCTCCCCCGTGCTGGTGGCCGGAATCTTCGTGGCCGGCGGGAGGGTGGTAGTACATCCGCGATGTTTGGGGGCAGTGAGAGTGGAATCTGCAAGCCATAATTTTGCCCTAATTTCTCTCTCTCTCTAGAATAGAATTTTGCCCTAATTTTTTCACCCTCTTCGAGAATTTCAGCGAGAAAGGTTGGAAGAAGAAAAAAGGGGAAGAATTGAGGAAACGGGATTGTGATTTTTGAGAATCAAAACACGTCCCAGCCCATGAAATGTAGAAATCTTGTGTTTGATTTTTGTTAAATGGTTTAAGTTTTAGTAATTTATTTTTGTTATAAATATTAATAACTTAAAATTCTTAATTTATTAGTTTTGGGTTAATTAGATATTATCATATTAGACATTAATAAAAACATATTTATTAATTTAATCCGGTCAAAATGTAATTAAAATCCGTTGACTGTTAAATTTTAACAGTTCCGTCAAATTCGGACCAAATATGACCCGTTTTTATTTGTGAGGAACTGAATAATTCAAAAGATAATGTTTTGGACAAAAATCGTAAAATCACAATATGTATGTTAAGGACCAAAAAGAGACTTTAGTCAATAATAGACCGTTTTTAGAGTTGATATTTGTTGTTAGATTTGCACACAGTTAATCGATCCATTTGGTGGAGAAATATGGAGAGAAAATGGCCGGCTACATTGTGATTTAAGTTATAATCACCACAAGTCATAAACATATTTTGTAATTGAAATTCAACTGCACTAAGACACAAAATATATCAAAAGAGTTACAACCATGCTTGATAATAACATACGAGCAACAGAAGTCCAAGTGTTCAACAATGAGAAACAGAAACGGATAAAAGTTACAATCACACTTCTTAGACACACTTTGTAATAGAAATTCAAATGCACTAGAGAAACATAAATAGTAAGATAATTAACAATATTACTACCCCACTATTGTTGCATTGTCACTTGATGCTGAAGGAGATGCCAAAGGAGATATTGCAGTGTCACCTGATGTTGAAGGAGGTTTTAAAGGAGATGTTGCATTCTCACTTGATGCTGAAGGAGATGCCAAAGGAGATGTTGCATTGTCAGCTGATGTTGAAGGAGGTGCCAAAGGAGATATTGCATTTTCACTTGATGTTGAAGGAGGTGCCAAAGGAGATGTTGCATTGTCACTCGATGTTGAAGGAGATGCCATAGGATTTTCAATATCTGGCGCCATGGATGCCCTCCACTCATCAATATTACCGGCTTTCTCTACATCCAAACGTGGAAGCTCACGCTGCTGCAGAATTTCAAGAATCTCCTTACTCTCACCAAGAAGACGAGCTGCTCGCCCCACACTGTCATGCCTTTTTCTGAAGTCGTTTTCATGGCACTTGAGTCTTATGACTCGCAGTAGATTGGTGAGGCACGCTGATAGTATATCCGCAATGGTGATGGATATACTCCCAAATAGTTCGTCATCACTTTGGTGCTCGCCATTTTCCACCCTTACCAAGATCGACTGAGTTATCCTGTACATTGAGTTAGCAGCTATGACTCTAGAAGGCCATTTTAGAGGGTCATGCATTGGTTGAGCCACGAATTTTGTCACAATCTGTTTTGCAACATCAGAAAGGTTTTGCAGTGTTTCCTTGTGCGTTGCGCCTCTCACACTCATGCTGTCAAGATCTTTACCATCCCACTTTTTGTATACCTCAACTCCAATCCAAATGGCATCTACTGCTTTTATGATGCTCTCCAACTCCCCATTTTTGTCTAGAGTTTTCTCGATAAGCTTCACAATTGACAAGCCCTCTGTAACACTAGCCAATAGCTGGTTAGCCTCATCATCTCTAGTGTTGGTAAGTGCAAGTGCAATAATCGTCAAAGTGACGAGCGGTAGAGACCAGCAATTTGGAGGTTCTTGAGAACACAAGCTTGGAACCTCCTGATTATTGTCAAATTGTACCACCCCACTGAAGTTTGTAGATTTCCTCACAAGTCGGATCAGACTCTTAGGTTGGTGTTTTTCGCCATCCCGTATCATTCTATCCGCCATCCTGCAGATGCGCTTGACCATTTTATCAGGCAATTGTGACTCACCTTCAAGTAGAATGACATATTGGCTAAAATCCCCATCCCTTGAAGATTCGGTTCCTCCCTCTCTCAAATTCTTGCAAAACCGAAAGCAACCTTCTCTCCAAAATATAACAGAGAGTAACAGAACCACTTTTCCAGCTGAAACAAGGAGAATCTGAGATCCAATGCAGATATTTAGAAAAAATCTTACTACACCATAAACTAGCTTATTGCCGATGCGGTATATTAATCGAAATGGAAGTGGTGTTTCCCTCCACTCTAAAAGCTTCGAAGTCCAGTACTTTTCTACCTTGATTTCATCTCTGAAGCTCTTCTGCTCCGTCTCAGTAACCTTGATGGTCCAAGCAGTGAACCATCTGGATAAAGGGCCAATGCTTCCAACGATCACTCCAATAAATTGATATAATACAATATCGCTTAAGGAGGAGCTATAGTTGTTGGCATACTGATCACAATAAATGATCAGTTCTGAACTGGAAATTTAGGGATGTAAAATAAGATGATATTGGAAGGAGAGCAGTATGACTGTCAAAGTACACAAGAGAGCTGAAGTAGAAGAAATGGGAGATCTTGCCAGCACAAACTGTAGGCTAGCAGTCTCTGCCATCACCCAATACCCTTTCACCAACATTTCAACTTCATCAATACTCTCATTTACTTGTCTACACTCATTTACTTGTCTGGTTAAAACCAATCTGTGCTTCTCGTTATATTTCAACTCTATGTATCTTTTGGCGCTTGGTACCATCAACGACATAGAACATGACATTGCAAGGGATAGGAGCATGATGGCAAGAGATAAGATTTGTTGGGGTAACATATAACGCACACCTGGAATGGAAGGAACCATCTGAACAATATGAATGCATACATTTACCGTGATAGTAATAACTAGGAGGCCTAAAGCTGCTATGTTGGCTGCAATTTCATTATCCTCCATGGACCCCAAAGATATCATGAAATAATTGATACAAATAGACATGAAAGCAAGGCTGCAAACCCGTGCAAATTGATCATAGTCTGTAATGTCTGTGAATGTTAGATCTACAGGCAGCTTCATGGCCACAGCTAATACTGTCAACGAGAAAGCGTTGAGGGAGAAGAGCTTACACTTTTGCCAATACCTTTTGTCCATACATGAGTTTAGGAAATCATGAAAGATAGCCATCACGCAGGTGAAGGTAGCTACTGCAATATATTGCCCTATCAACGGCATGGTTGAATCAAGTTTCGTTTTCACCACCTCAAGTATCTGGGTGCAGTCAGTAGTTGAAACCATGTCTCTGTCTATTTGATTTCTGCTTCTCTGTGATTAGTTTGCTTGGGATGGAGCTATGGTTGTATGTAATGTACCACACTCTTGTTTCAGTCAAATGAGTTTTTTTTGAGGAAGAGTATACTGGGCTGCCAGCTCAAATTTTATGGACCTTTTTGGTCGAGTGACTCTATAGCCTAAAGGTCTCTTTCTTTCAAAATAAATGCGAATGTCCACATCCACTCCATTACAACTTCTGAACTTCTGAACTCTTACTGTCGTACCTGATTTTCTACCAAACGGAGTTAATGATTCACACAAGCCGTCGTCTACAGTAGCCTCGAAATTTCTTCGCCTCTTCTTGTTACATTCCAAGGGTGACATTGAAAATCGGAATTGCCATGATGTCTCGAAAAACAGTCTCATTTTACTTCTTGGGTTTCGGGCGGAGAAAAGCGGACGTGGGGACTCGGGTCGGGGCGCAGCGCAACTAAGAGAGCCTGATCTATTTACTCGGCAATTCATCCGGTGACTTCACGGTTGCCAAAGAAGCCCCAAGAAGCATCAAACATTTCCGATGAGATCCATGGAGCAACTCTTAGATAGCAAGCACTAGCTCCCGGATCTATTTGAAACACAATTTAAGCAACATCATTTACAAAATAAAAATAAGTACTCGCGTGTCTGGGCTCATCAGATGAAACCATGACCGCGGAAGCCAACTGTTGGAATCGTATGATCGGTCAAAGGATTTTGATCAAGGATAATTTCAACGAGACATTTAATTTTGTAAAATTAAATGATATAACGTCAATCTACGTTCGGAGTAGATGAATGTGGTATATTCATTTTCTCAAATCTGATTCCCGGTGAGTGTCCCTTCGTCCGCCATTAGGAGTCCCAATCACTTTTGCACACTCGTTTTGCAAAAATAATACTCCCTCTGTCCCGCTTTAGGAGTCCCGATTGATCAATTTTGGGCGTCCCGCTTTAGGAGTCCCGGTTGAGATAAATTAATAAAAAATGCCTACAAAGTGTTCAAAGTGGGTCCCAACATCCACTACAACTAATAAAAAAGTGTTAAAACTGGGTCCCAACATCTATTATAACATTTATTTATTGGACACTCAATTAAAAGTGGGTCCTAACATCCACTACAATATTTATTTATTAGACACTCAAACACTTTTTTCTTAAAACAGTGTCCGACTCAACCAGGACTCCTAAAACGGGACGAAGGGAGTAATAAATAGTTAAAGTGGGAAATGGTAAAGTAAGAGGGGGAATAATGTTAAGAAGAGTCTTCTCAACATTATTCTCCCTCTTACTTTATCATTTTTCCACTTTAACTATTTATTATTATTTTTACAAAATGAGTTCGCAAAAGTGATCAGGACTCATAATGGCGGACGGATGGAGTATTTAATAAGAAGGATTATTACATGTAATAATTATAGTGGATTAAGATGGGCTACAGCACCCACAGGCATGTGCTGCCTGGTCATAGAGCTCGGTGCTTGGGTTCAACCCGAGACTAGTCTAGTTCTTTTTAGACCACCATCGTTTCCACGTCAGCGAGCCAAGCGGGATGACACCCCGTCCACGTCGTGAACGAACCTAGACGCGTAGCGTGTCCCGCTACGTCCGTCCAGGATCAACCTCTCCAGCTCCGTAACGGTTTGTAATGCTCGACGGTTACAACCTCGCAATGATGACAACTATCATGGATGGTTGACCCCTGCAGTGGACTAAGCCTATAAATAGGCTAGTCATTGCATGCATTTCTACACACAAAATTCACAAGCATTTTGCATCATAAGCTCTCTCTCTCCTACATTGTTTTTGTCGAAAGCTCTGTCCTCTCCTCCATCCAGTTCGTCGGAGCTCTGCTGATAGCGGTGCTGTTTTACCAAAAACGCAGCCGTTTATCTTTGGGGACAAAACGTCAATCCGAAAGCGTATCTCGTCTTGCGGAAAGAGGACTACTACTCGACTCGGCTAACAACTATTCACGGTTTACTGTTTCGATTTTCCTTGTACTTTTGTTTCAGTCATTTCATTTGTATTCTTTTTTTTTAAGTTATATTACGCCCGACTTTTATCTCTGATAATCCAGAAATCAGCACTAGCTACTATTAATTTGATTTGATTTGATTTGATTTAATTTGATTTAATTTTGCTTCTCATTTTTGGCTCATGACTCTACAGTAAAAAAGTGTATGTATTACAAATAGTGCAAATGTCAATACTCAATCAATTTACAAATTCTGAACACATTATTGTACTACCTAGCTTCAAGTCTTGGGCGCGTTGTCGGTAATACTCAGACAAGTCGTTGTCGGTAATATATGCCTCGAAATTTCTTCGCTTTTTCTTCGCTTTTACTTGTACGGATAAAAGCGAAATTCATATTCATAAAAAGAGTATTTTAGTAAAGAAAATTACGTGGCCTGTTGATGAGCTATCGACAATGATGATGTGAGCTTTACAATTAATATTATCACGCAATAAAAGCAAAATAGCATTAATATAAATAGTACTAGCAGTTAGCCATATTTAATATTTTATTGTTAATCAACTTCATTAATTCGATTTATTAAACCAACATTATAGGCATAATTACTTTCTCTATCCCAGAAAAATCATATGAGTCCCAAAAAGTTTGCCACATTCTTAAATGACATATGAGTCATTAGGTAATTAGGTTAAGTGCAATAAAATAGATATGATTGAATATTTTAATCGAGCTGCCGTTGTTCAATGAGCTGCTGGTCGTTATTCTTCCTCGTCGTGACCTAAACCAACTACTCCCCCTCCGTCTCATAAAAATTGGTCCTTTAGGATTTGCACGAATTTTAATGTGTAATTTAATAAAGTAAAATAGAAGAAGAAAAAATAGTTAAAATTATATAGTGGATAATGGGCCCATAAATGAAAAAGTAAAAAAGGAGGAAAAGATTACTATAATGAATATGTGACTATTTATATGAGATGGATTAAAAAGAAAATATAGTCAATTTCTATGAGACGGAAGGAGTAATTATTATCGTGCAAACACCGAAATTGCCACTAAACTGAATTTAAATTTATAAAAAAAGCCTTGAAATTCAAACCAACCAAGGGCCATCATACTTAATTTAATTCATTCAGTCAAATAACCAATGAACTAATGTAGTCAACCAAATTATCCAAGTTGACTGATGATGAACCTCCTTTACTAAGAGCATCCGCAATATGAATAGGTCAGTCATAGGCCAGCCACTCTCTCCCTGCCACGTTATCAGCACTAAAATTTCACCTGCAACATCAGCATTTTACTCAAATAGGCTAGCCTTAGGCCAACCGCAATAAAAATAATTCAGAAACAACTACATTTACGGAATAAAATTTACGATTAAATTACGGAATTAAATTTACGAGACATATACGGGAAAATTCATTCATTTCATTAAAAAAAGGTACATAGAAAAAAAAAGTACATGATTTTTTGAAAAAAAAAAAACGGGCTTCCACACACGAGCCCCGCCGCTCCCTACTCCTCGCCGTCGCCGCCGCCACTCGGGGTATCTGAGCCCGCGTCTGAGCCCCCCACCAGTGCCCTCGTGGCATCCAAATTTGCCTGCATGTTCTCGAGCATCGAGAGAAGGAACCTCTTTTCCGTGGGGTCAGTTGCGGCCCTCCACTCTTGGAAGACTGTGTACATCCGTTCCTCCGTTTTTGAACGCGAGTATAAGGTGTACTCGCATGGGGGGGGGTGCCGAGATGACCTCCTGGGGCGATAAGGGGGATCCTCGTCTTGCTGCCCGTTGCGCCCGATTTTGGCCAACTGGGCGAGGGTGACGAGTAAAGGATGGAGGGGACGGAAACTCCTCAGCATCCGGGGGGAGGTCGGTGGGATCAGCCGTTGCTGCCGCTGTAGTCGCCGGAATAGTTCAGCCTCTGCTTCTTCGGCCACCCAGCGTCGCACCCCACCCGGAACTTCTCGGAGTCCTTCAGCAACACATAGCATTCCCAGAAGGTGAACTCCTTATACTTCCCCGACAAGGGGAAGCGACTCTCCGCTATCCTCTGGGCGTCCTCCTCATTCTGCCCACTAGTCAGCTCTCGGAGGGCGTTGGCGTACAACCCCGAAAATTGGCCGACCGCGGCCCCGATGCGTTCCCACCCCTTCCGACACTCCTCCCCGCTGAAATCCTTTCCGTGCGGGCAGTACCTTCTGTAGGTTGCTCCTCTAATCTTAGCTCACATGTTGACAACCTGCTGGTTGTTCGCAACCAGCGGATCGTCGCAAACCGACAACCACCCCTTGGCCACGCCGACGTACTCATCCTCCATCCACTTCCTCCGCGTGGGGGTGTCGTCAACAGACGGCTGCGACGACTCGCCGACCGCCTTGCCCTTCCCCTTGGTCTTCTTCTTCGGCGCGGCCCGACCCGCTGGAAAGGAAGTGTCCGGCTCCCCGAGATCGATCCCCATATCATGCAATGACAAAAGGTCATCGCCAGTGAACTGCGTCTCCACTTGGGTCGACTTGTGAGATGAAGCCGTCAAAAAATCAAGAGAGGGACGATAGACCGTGTCCCCCCTGTGGTGACTCCTGCATACCGGGCTGCATCCACCTGCCATACCGGCATCATCCCCATCATCTGCTGCATCATCTCTGCTGCTGCATCTGGGGCATACCTCCCCACCCCGACGTTGCCTGCTGAAGATCTACTAGACACACTAGAAGATCTACTAGACACACTAGTGTGCACAGAAGAAAATAACAGGTTTCCTAGGTCCAGCAAATCCGCTAGATCACACGGTCTAGGAACTTGTTGGTCGTCGGACACACAAAGCACTCCTTCAAAAACCCTCAACCACTTTACTAAAACCTAGCACAGGGAAGTAGGGATCGATCCCACAGAGATGGATGCGTAATAATCATGCTCAAGGATTTGAGAATTGTTTTTGGGTTGGCTGCTGCCACGCATTTTTTTTTGGGTTGAGGAAAATTAAACTTAACTTGGGATTTTAAACTGCTACGCTAACAGCTAGATCTAGGCGAAACAACAAAAGCATGCACGGAAACTAAACCGAACAATCACTAGATCTAAGAAACTACTCTAATTACCTAGATCTGGGAAACAAACTGACGGTGGGGACCATAACTGAAAAAGCAGAGTACGGACGAAAAGCTGGAAAAACAACTAACTAAGGTACTAACTAACAGCGACATCATCTTCTCCAACCAAATTGCGTAAATAAAACTCAGAAGAAAGCAGCATGAGCGGAATCGGAACAGAGCAGGTTGGATTTAACAATTTTAATGAGTAACAATTAAGAACTAAACAGATCTACGGATGCTAGACGAAGTAAAACAGAAAGCAAGCAGAAAAACTCAAAATCCATGCATAACTCGACTTCCCCTGTTCAGATCCAACCTCGAACGCTAAAATCACTCCGGATCCAAGCGTCCGACACAAACTCCAGCCAAAAGAAACATTTCATAACTTCAGATTTAACCAACAACCTCCGATCAACAACAACACCGCAGATCTACAGCCGAATTCCCAGATCGAGCACCAAAGTAACAAAAACAGAGATCAACATACAACTTGCCGAAATAAAAACTCTCAACAGCAGGATCAACGTAAATTAACTTGAAATAACACAAATAATACGAAAACTAAAAGAAGTGCATAGATAATCAGTAGCATCAACAACCAAATCGACTTTCAAAAGTGAAGTTCGAACGAAAGAGTGCAAAACAAACTGAAGATAAAGAGATTGTATCTTCGCCCTCACGCGGACGGTGTTACGACTGAAATTTTCTGAAGAATTTATCCCTTGAAATCGAAAACTACCCCAGAACTCCCATTTCCCAAGTGTGTGTTGTGTGTGAGCTAAGAGTGAGCAAAAGGAGTGATATCTTGTGTGTTGCATGCTCCTCTATTTATAAGCGTTGAAGTGGGGCCCAGCGAGGTATAGATAGACTTTGTTTCCCTCAGCTATTGACTCCCTTCTTCAAGCCTTCTTTTTTTCCTTAGATTCTGCTCACTTCTACTTCATTCCTTCGCTAGACTCGTTTCCTTCAGCATCTCCTGGATCTAGCGATTCTGTCACACACCTTACGGCTTAAAAACCGTGTTAGACCCAGCAAAAATGTAATGTTTTTCACTATACAACCGATGCATGAAATTAGCCTTATCACACGCTCTATGCTTATCTCCTGCACCCCGCCCGGCATCCCCCACGGCATCCCCCCGTGTTCCCGCCATCATCCCCATCAACTGTTGCCAAGGGACGTTAAACCCTGGGCCCATCTGGCCCCATCCAGATCCCACGGGTACCGTGGGAGTCTGAGATCCGCTCGTCGCCGGACTGGACTCGTTGTTGTTGTCCATCGCTCAATATTGCTCTTGTACAAAAATTTAGAGAGAGAGAAAACTCGTTAAAACAAGTGGTGCAAATGAAAATGAAACTAAAATCGCGTATATATAGGTTTTCAAAAAAAATTTTAAAAAAAAATGAAAATTGGGTGCTGGCCGATCGCTAGCCGATCGGCACGCCACAATGGCAACCAGCGCATCGGCCAGCGCCGTCAAATCGGCTAGCCCACGCTGATTTTTTCGCCGATTCTCGGCTGGCCCATCCCAATAGTTCGGCTAGCCGACCGGCTAGCGATGCAAATCGGCTAGTCGGTGGGCTAGCCGCTATTGGAGATGCTCTAACTGCCTTTTTAGCAAGTGTTGACCAATCTCGTGCCCTTTCCGGAAACTCATCCTTCCTCACTTCCTTAACCTCCTAGCTAACCGCCTTAGCTTCTCAACAACCAACCTATCACAACTATATTTGATATCCAAATCCATACCCCACACCTCACTCACAAACCTACTATTAATGGTTTTATCACCAAAATAAGGCCAACAAATCATCGGCACCCCGGCAACAATGCTTTCCAGAGTCGAGTTCCATCCACTGTGCGCAGAAACCCTCCCATTGCAGGGTAGTTGAGCACTTCCTCCTGCGGGGCCCACTTCACCATGTAACCCTTCTCTTTAGTTCCCTCCATCAATTCCGCCGGAACTTGATCACCGGCATATTTTCCGGCGACGGGAATCCGGCCGCATCACCCATAAGAATCTATGAGAACTATTAACCAAACCATGCCAGAACTCCATCAATTGCTCTTTTGTGACAACCGTTATGCTCCCGAATCTCACGTAGATCACCGATCTAGGCGTCTGGTAGTTAATATTTTGATTAAGATAAAATTAATTTTGAAATATACAGTTCTTATATGGGGTGTGATCAATTGCTAACTTTCTTAAGTTGCTAACTTGCTAACTCATAAACGCAGTGTATTAAAAATGTTAACACGATGACATTAAAATGTCAACACATAATTTTGTTAAACTTCAATATAATGTGTTGATATTATGTGTTGATATTTTAATGTCACCGTATTTGACATTTTTAATACACAATATTGATGAGTTAGCAGAGTTTGCAATTTAATAGTATTAAAATATGGTTGTGAAGGAAGGGGCATGTCTTCATATATATATGTAGTTCTGAAACCAAAACCAAAACACGTAATTTTCATTTCATCATTTGTCAAATAATTCCGAATCAAATCTATAAAATGCATCGCATCATAAAGTTCGTTTTCGTCCTTACTGTAATTTGTCTCTTCCTAGCCTCCGCCGGTGGAAGTAGAGGAGGCGGGGCAACAGGTCGAGACGCCGCCTTGGGCAGCCACGAAAATTGCGGTCCGTCGATAGAATTGGGACTGTGGCATTACTTAACCGTTGCATATTTAACTTATGCTGCATATCAATTATTACTACATTAGCTTTAAGGTGAATTATTTTATTTTACTACTTATGAATTTATGATCATACTGAATTAAATATATTTTATATCAAGACGTAGGACCTAGGTTTCTGAATTTGATATCTATTGTAACAACGATTAATTATAAATTATAAATATCTAATTATTATATTTATATAAAGTCTACACGAAAAATAGTCACAGTCATTTTGGTATGTTCACAAAAAATAGTTCTATTTCTAAAAATGGAAAGTTTCTATATCATACTTTAGTACTATACCCATTTTTTCTCCTTTCTCCCATACTTTATTTACTTTTTTTTATTCCATATTTCTCTTACTTTACCTATTTTTTTCCTTTAAAATTCATATTATTTACAAATGAGACTATTTTTTTTTAGATTGGAGGAGTATCAAGTCATGTCATTAATGATCATCTTTAGTGTTCATGAAATTGAGAATTTTATTTGCATGGTTACTCAATAATTTTATTTGCTAAAGACAACCTTAATCACAGAACAGAAATCGAAGTATTTTATACAAGAAAGTACTTCTATTATTATTGGATAGTAATTATCAGATAAAAAGTACGTAGTTTAATTTTATTTATTCTGAAAATAAATGTTTCTTTACAAAAGATTGATCAGTCAAAGCACTGGAATTGGCCGTGGTTTTCGTTTTGAGACAAACTCAGAATGCTTGGGTATTATTATTTGGGCCTGGGCTTATCTCTGCGACAATATAGTCAATGATTAATAATTCTTCATAGCCCATTTTTAGCTTTTGAAAACCATTGATTTTTTTTTTTTTTTTAAATAATAATTATAATTATATATAAAATAATATTTTTATAATTTTATTATCAAAAAACAAAAATTAAAAACTATCAACTAAATTAAAATGTCTAAAGCCAAATTTATGGACAAGTACAACATTACTCTTTTGGGAATATGTTATCGCTGTTGCCAATTCACACGGATTTTGCATTTGTTTTGTAAATTAATTTTTTATAACTATAATTCATAGTCCAAAACAATCTTATTTGTGAATTAGTTATTTTTAGTTGTAATTCAATATTCGAATACTCTCTTAGTTATGAATACTCTCACTTTTAATTCCTCTTTTATTTTCTCTCACTTTCTTATAAAATACTCTCCGTATAACCATTTGTTATTCCTCATTTTTCTCCAATGAGGAATGCATTATTATGAGGTACTGTATTAATTTGTTGTGGTAAAGTAACTAAATTGTGAATTAAGAATGGCAAGCTATTATCATTTAATTTTTCTGTTAATTGTTAATAAGCTGTTTTTAGAGCTGATATTTGTTGTTAGATTTGCACACAATTAATCGATCCATTTGGTGGAGAAATATGGAGAGAAAGTGGTCGGCTACATTGTGATTTAAGTTATAATCATCATACTTCATAATAATATTTTTTAATTGAAATTCAAATGCACTAAGACACAAATATATCAAAAGAGTTACAACCATGCTTGATAAGAACATACTAGCAACAGAAACGGATAAAAGTTACAATCACACTTCTAAGACACATTTTGTAATAGAAATTCAAATGCACTATCTAGAGAAACCTAAATAGTAAGATAACAAAATTACTACCCCATTATTGTTGCATTGTCACTTGATGCTGAAGGAGATGCCGAAGGAGATATTGAATTGTCACCCTGATGTTGAAGGAGGTTCCAAAGGAGATGTTGCATTGTCAGTGTCAAGAATCACCCAACGGCTAGTTCATTTACCAAATAATGGGTAATTGCTATAATAATAAATTACAGGGTATACCTAGGAACATTAAATCTTTTGTAGTTCCTAGAGTGAAGAGGGATGTATCCCATGGTTGTACTACCCTACAAAATGGGGCTATTATAACTATTCAAAATACACAGCAGAAAATACAATACAATCTCATTCCCTACTTTTGCTACCATGTTTAATCTTCCATACAATGCCTCTCTCGATGGTGGACTCAGAAAAATCTCATCACCGTCCCGGAGATACCTTTCCCGACCCTTTTTAAACCTGCAAAAATTAGAAAATAGCCATGTCAGAATCTGACTCAGAAGCTACAAACACCAACCAACCTTTGATGAATTTCCCAGGGGAATTCGCTGCCCAATTGGCAGAATTCCTTAGGCAGATGAATATGCAACCAAAAACTCAAGAACAACCACCACCACCACCTCCACCCTCAAATCAACCAGAATCATTTGGGGAGATTCATGTCCAAGCCAAACTCAATGGAGACAATTACTCCCTCTGGACAACTCTGATGAAACGAGCCATTGGAGGAAAAGGTCTATCATCTCACATTAACGGAGTTACACACCCTCCTCCAATTGATGATCCAAGCTATCCAAAATGGGAGCAGAGAGATCATTGCTGCTTCAATTGGATCATAAACAACATCGAATCCAATCTCATCAATGAAGTATCACAATATGCGACAGCCCGAGACCTATGGGAAGGTCTAGCCATCACATATGGAAGTGGAACCGATCCTTTCCAAGTCTCAGATCTACACATACAAGCGTATAATATGAAGAAGGAAAGCATGAGTCTTGAAAGTTTATGGAATAAATTCCAGGATCTCTGGATCTCCATAGATAAAAGGGATCCAAATCCAATGGATACTCCTTCAACAATCGAGAAGTGCAACAAGATCACCCAGAGACATAGATCATACCAATTTCTGTGGGCTCTAGACGATAGATACAACACAATCAAAAGGGAGATACTAAACAAAGATCCGTTACCCGCTGTGAAGAGTGCATACGGCTTAGTGAGGCGCGAATCTGCCAATGAACGGGTTCTCAAACCCCACGGCGACTCGCAAGAGACAGGCATAGATGTCGGCTTGGCAGCAACTGACCACCGGAACAGACCACCGCCGCCACAAAAACCCTCCACAAATTTGGACAAGAGTAGATTAACCTGTAGCCACTACGGCGGGAAGAAGCACACGACCGACACATGCTTTCATCTCCATGGCTTTCCCGACTGGTGGGAAGAAATGAAGAAGAACAGACAAAGCCGGAATCGAAGCAGAGGAGGCAGAGCGACGGCGGCGGCCGTCGTGGGGGATCGCGCTACCAACACCGATGGTACGGTGGGCAACATTGGTCAACCAAACGCTGGATGGAACACCAGCCAGTCCACCGGAAAGAATGGAGGCGACGATAAAGCAATAGCCTCAGTCTCAGTTGCTAGAGTGTGGTTAGAAGGTAATCTAATCAGAAGGTAATCTGACACCGGAGACCGCTACCACCGACGGGACACCGACGATCGTTGCCAAAGAGAAAGAGAGATCGGCGGAGGTTAAGGTTGGAGAAGCAGCGGCGCATAAGGTTGGGAGAAATGGGTTTTTTTTATTTATTTAAATACCCCCAACTCTCTCATATCTAAATTAACCCCCCCAACTCTTCTAAATACCACCACAAACCCCATCTCGTACAGTTATCTAATTCCAACCCCAGAAAATCCGAAATCTGACAAATTGACCCCACAAAAACCGAAATCTCCCAATCCTTTGAATTTTTTCTTTCTTTTCACAACCTTTTACACTTTTTTTTTTCTTTTTTTTTTTCCATAGGCATCCTTTCTAAGATTAAGCACGTACTTGAAATTTTTCTATTTTACATCTTGTACTTTTTTCTTTACAATTAAGCACAGTCCTTCTTATATTTTCCACCTTATCTCTCCAATTCCTTTACAAAAGAAGATAACAAAAGCTATCTAACCCAAGGAATTGTCCCCATTATTTTGGCTTCCAAAGAATAGGCTTAAAGGCTCAAAATTGGCTCCAAAGTGAAAAATTTTGAAAATTTGAGAGGGTCTAATATTTGGATAAAAGTAGGCTAAGAAAAGATAGCCTATCATCCTCCTAAATCAACTTAAACACTGTGTAAACTTAGGCAAGACTAGGAGCAAGTTCTAGAAACATATACATGAATGCAGATAAATCACACAAAAATAAATTTAAGGCTCAAATCCTCACAAGGTAAAAAGCATGATTCAAGGCGAACAAGCAATTCACTAATTATGCACTTTTTCACCAAACCATCAAATCAAAACGTTAAGCCACACTTAAACATATATGGAATGTAATATCATCAACAACTCGGTCTAAAGTGTGTCCCTAAGCATGCGTGTTTCTAAGTTCTTCATGTTAAGTTCACGACATGGATTCAAGAAAACATTTTTAGAATCACAAAATTCACCTACGGGGTTTTGAAAAACAAAAGCAAAAACTTTAAAACAAAAAGAAAACCCTAAAACAAAAAGCTAAACTCACGGTCCACCACTTCATCCCCCAAACTTATTTACAACAAAGTATAAAATAAGTTTGTAGAGTCGGTTGGGACGTGAGTAAACTACTAAAAAGAAAACATACCTTGAAAAATTTCGCGTAAAGGCTTGATGGGACGAAAATTTGAAAAATTCGAAAAATCGCACTGGAAACAGTGCCCATGTGGCGGTCCGCCGCGGCCTGTCCGGCTGTCGCCGCACATCGTCAAATTGTTCCAGCGAGCAGGTGGCAGACTGCCGCTGCGCATGCGGCAGTCGCCATGTAAGGGTCAGAACCTGCGAAAATTTTTCAAAGCAGAAATGAAACAAAAACCAAAAGATACTCAAAACTGGAAATAAGTGGTTGGGTTGCCTCCCAACAAGCACTTATTTTTCGTCTTCAGCTTGACATTCTTTGAAGCTCATGTTATCCCCCATCGTGGGAATTCCTCTGGGATGCCTTTGTACCTACAAATTCGCAATGTGAGCATAGAATGAAGAAAATTATAGTAGGATACAACACATATTAATTGGCAATCCCCCAAACTTGAACCAAATCAAGGTTTAAACATAATCACATGCAAGACCAAGTAATCAACCTTGATTTAAAAATTATCCCCCATCAAAATCTCTATCTTCCAATAATTTGCAAGAATTTTCAACAATAGACCAAAACATGCAAAACAATATAAGCTCAAGCATGTACACAAGTCATGCAAGATAAAATAGCCTCACGATGCTATGAACATGAACTATGCGTATCAACAATCAAACCAACGGGGTATTCATATTTCATCCACAAGAAGAAGCTAATTCAAGCACACCCAACAATGATCAATTCCAATAAATCCAACTCACAAATTCACCAACAAATTATCACAAGTATATCATCCCCCATCAAACTCCATGGTAAACTACCAAAACATATACCAACAACAAAATCATCCAATGAAAGTATTCAAGATCAAAGCTCAGAAATTACAAGAAGAATGTACCTTGCGTTGGTTAACATTTGAGCACAAGAACAATTTGGCAGAATCCAAAGAATTTAATAGAGTGATGTGAATTTGGAGTATGAGTGTGTGAATAATGTGGAGAAATAGAATTTGAAGAGAGGGGAGAAAGTGGATGCTAGGTTTAGAAAGAAAAAGAATGAAAGAAGAAAGGAAGAAACATACCTTACGTGAAAATCTCGCGTCTGACACGCTGCGGCGGTCGCTGACTGCAGTTCAGCGGACCGTCGTGGTGGTCTGTCCTTACTGTTCCTCTTTCTGTGGGCCACCGCAATACGCGCCGACCGCCAACCCTGCTCCAGATTTGTTTTTTTTTTTAAAGAAAAATGAAAATAAATATTTTTTATTTTTTTTATAAAAACTACTAGCTTTAGTTCTACGGAGGAAAACTTCAGCTCTACGGAAGAAAAACAAACTAAACTAGAAAATAAAAAAAAAAAAACTAGAAAGCAATTAACATGGAACTTTATACCTCATCCATGCTCTACGGAGCTTATCAAGTGCTACAGCAGAAGATTTTGCAAACAAAGAAGTTGACAAATGATACATAAGATTGAACCCACACAGATTGTACCTCAGGTGATTCCTTAATTTGGGTTCTTTTGCTTTGCTTCTACTTTCTCCCATGCATGACTTAATTGCGGATCTTCATCAAAATTAGTTTCGTCAACAATACAAGGAAGTAAAATTAAAGAGAGAGAAGGTTTGGAAGAATTCACCAATTTTTCGAGCATATGAGAACTTAGTTCGAGTATCATATCGTGTTTCTTCTCCCACTTTTCCCATGTTTCCATTGAAATTGTCAAAGCTTCCATAGCATTGTCTAATTTGTGTTTGCTTTGAGACACCTCCTCTGCACGTTTCTTGCTTCTTTCTAAGAGCCCACTCATCAAGTCTTCAAGGCTCTCGTACTCCCATGTCTCTGCCCAAATCAGAAGTATACTAGAACTGGCCAAAGTCATTGTTGCGCTCCTTGCCTTCCTCAAGTACCTGAAAGAAATAATAAAATAAAATAAAATAAAATTAAACTAAAAAAAAGTAAAATAAAGTAAAATTAAAAATAGAAAGCAATTAAAATCCAAAGTAGCAAAATTATCCGTTTGAAGATATCACTCCAAAGTGAATTGTCTTCCCCGGCAACGGCGCCAAAAACTTGATGCACTTTTTATTAGCACTAAATAAACCTGCAAGTATACAGAGTATA
Organism: Salvia hispanica; assembly: GCF_023119035.1. Lineage (NCBI taxonomy): Eukaryota > Viridiplantae > Streptophyta > Magnoliopsida > Lamiales > Lamiaceae > Salvia > Salvia hispanica. Next base: position 25,301,598 of record NC_062965.1, read on the forward strand.
TATAGTATAGCTAAAGGTCAGTACCGAGATATCGAACATGGGGTAGGCACACAGAAAGTGTCTATCCTCTACTAAGACTCAATTACTATTTGGAAAAACAGAAGATTTTTGAAAACTTTTGAAAACAAAAAATAATTGAAAGCAATGAACAACTAAAAGCAAACAAAACACAGAGACGATCAATAGAGATAAGGGAATTCCAGGGATGTGCGTTCACAGTTATGGTTATACAAATTCCAAACGACAATACTCTAGCACAGTTATTACTTTGAAAGGACGAGTCACCTAACTTATGCTCATGCGATACAAACGTTGATTACAAAATTAGGGTTGTCAATCCTAACACGTAACTCCATAAAGCTCCTAAGACCCTTGAAAAGTCCTCACTCTCAATTAACAGTGCCGTTTTAAGGGAAACTAACTGTAGCGTCTACTGAGTGAATCTAACTCGCTAGAACTCTGTCACAATTATGAAACAAGTTATATTAAATCTTGCAAGATTGGGTCACTCAATCATGCAACATCAAAACTACTTAGGGAAGAAACAAAGTAAAAAAACGGATATTAAATAGAAAAATGAATTGTATAACCAAAGTCGTTACTAACACATCCCTAGAATCTTATGAGTTTAGTTACACATGATGAAATAAGCTAAACTAATAGATTGAAGGGAAGACAATTTGAACATAAAACTAAAGCAAATAAAACCCGTAGGTTGAATCCTTATTGTTATTGATGTTCTTGAAATTCTTCTCCAACTCCTTGCACAAGTGAAGTACTCTAGCTCTTGATCTCTATGAGTTATTTTGCAAGTAGAAGCTCTCTCAATTAGGGTTGGAGGAGGAGTCTAGGAGACTCCCCTTTTGGGGGCTATGAAGGGTTGAATTCTATGAATGAGGTTATGGGGTATATATAGGCTTTAGAAGGATTTAAATTTGGTAATAAATTTCCTCCAAGCATTAGGAAAGATGTAATTTTCATCCCCATAGTAGAAGGAAAAGATTTGGCTTCACAAGGTAATATCTTCTTTCCTTCTTCAAATTTTCGTATAGACTGCAGCTGGCAGCTTTGCGCGACTTTGGTAGAACGGCCATAACTCTCTCCACAGAACTTTGATTGAGGTGATTCTTATACCATCTTGAAGCTCGTTTCAAGACGAAGAGGATGGTGTGTAGAACGCCCCGATCGGACTTCAGGATCTCTGGAAAATTGAGTTTGACGACAGCTGTCGCGCGCCGCATTTTTGTGGTGGGCCGCTGCACCTTGGCCGGCGGTCGCCGGGTGTGTCTTTGTCTCCGCTAAGCGCTGGCGGTCGCCGGAAGTGTTGCGGCGGTCGCCGGACACCACCTGAAGCTCTCCGAATTTCCTACTTCGTGTTTTAACTCCCTTTTTTGGCTCAAATATGCACATTTCTTACAAAACATGTCAAATTACCAAAATATATAAAATATGCAAATAATGGACATGTAATGCAACTTTGACATTAAAAACAGACCAAATAATGGCCTTAAAATAGTGCAAAATGTGAGCGTATCACTCTTACACCGTCGGTTAGGACATCCATCTATAGGATATCTTAAACTCTTGTTTCCTAAGATAGCCTCGAGTGTGCATTCTCTTGATTGTGAACCTTGTCATCTGGCTAAAAGCCATCATCGTTCCTTTAAATTAAATAATACTCGAGAGCTTAAACCTTTTTCCTTAGTTCATTCGGACGTTTGGGGTCCCGCTCCAATCAATGGAGGTCAGGTTCTTCGTTATTTCCTGCTTTTCATAGATGACTTTTCTCATATGACTTGGGTATATTTTTTAAAACATAAATCAGAAATTTTTGAAAAATTTACACACTTCTGCAGTTTAGTCTAGTCCAAACCCAGTATAACCACAAGATTAAGGTTCTACAGTCTGATAATTGGAGGGAATATATTAACATAAACATGAAAACCTTCTTTTCTGAAAAAGGCCTTATCCACCGGACTCCCTGTGCATATATACCAAAACAGAATGGGGTAGCAGAACGAAAAAATAGGTATATACTGGAGATCACCAGGGCCCTTCTCATTGAATCCAAGATCCCCACATCTTTTTGGCCAGAAGCAATTGCTACCTCTGTCTACCTTATGAACCGTCTCCTAACGGGAATCTTCAACTTCAAAACTCCCATTGATACCTTTTTCAACCATGAATCCATACAGAAACCAACTTCCCTTACTCTCGACCCAAAAATCTTCGGCTGTACGGTTTTCATCCATATCCCAAAACATGATCGTACAAAATTCTCCCCATGTGCTATCAAATGTGTGTTCCTTGGATATGGGGTCAACCAAAAAGGGTACCGGTGCTATGATCCAATATCTAAACATATGCACACAACTATAAACTATGATTTCATTGAGAATGAGTACTATTACAGCCAATCCAGCAGTCAGGGGGAGAATCAGATAAAAAACCCAATTAGCGACCCACTGAATTGGCTAGATATCCCAACTCATCAATCCAAATCTACAGAAAAGGAACTTGAACCAAACCCGAAACCTGTCATAACCGCCCTTTCTAGGGTTAATAAATGCAGGAGGTCGCGACCAATGAGAGTTTAAGAAAGGAGAATTTTCTAGGGTTTCAATAAAGAGTTTGACAAAGATAATTAATATTCAAATCGTCGAGAGAAAAATCAGAGTAAATGCTTAGGTTTTAAATCCAAGGTCAACAATTATCATCATTTATAATTCAAGAGTATAAGGGTTCAAAACATAGTTGTGAAAAAATAGTATTATCTCAGCGGAAGCATTCAAGAATAAGAGTGACGCCGTGTATGAAGACGCGACGACCCTCGAGTTCAAAATAAAATCCAACAATAATTCAGGTTCGACTCAACACCACCTCAAGCTCGTCGCCGCTCAACCTGCACATAGGGAAAACACATGCAGGGCTGAGTACTATAACATACTCAGTGGACTCATGCCGAAAACAAGTTATCAAAAATATTTATATTTATCATGCCATTGTTAGGTAATCATCGGGGTTTTAGCTTTTGAAAGGCCCGAGGCACCAAAATATTCCATTGTTCAAAGTCATTTTCCCATAGATGTTTACCATATCTGCTCATACATGACTTGGAATGTGGCCACAAACCAAGTCACTAGACCGGCCAACTCGTACGCTGACACACGGTCTACCATAGGTGTACACTAATCCAAGTAGGGTTTGCGGCCCTACAAGGACCCGAATTCGATTTAAATAATAAATAGCAAAGCCATTTCAGATAGACACGTTAAAACAAAAATTATGGCATGATAAACAATTTGTATTTCATTCCTATCGATAAAATAGTTAGGACATTGTCCTTATTTAAAAAGAGAGCCCACCTCGATCGTTTAATCCGTAAAATATTCTTTCCCTTGCGATCACAATTCACTTGCAAGATATCACCCTTATAATTTAAAATAACACATAGATCATTACAAGGAATCAAGCAATTAAATAAGATACATGCATCCTATTACTTCGATTATTTTTATCAATAAGATTACAATTTCCAAATTAGAAGCTTAGGTATTTCGATTAATTTCGGTCGCCCAAGGATTTAAACACAACAACCCATTAGATAAATATGTAACACATACTCCCATCATGTAAGCACACGTATACTCCCTCAAATTCCAACAACCACCATTTTAATTACTCCCCAAAGAAAACAGTACCCAAATAGCATAACTAACAATTGAAATAATACTCCCTTTTCTTTCTTTTTTTTTCAAATTACCATCCTTCCACTTTCCACTGATCAATACCAAAATAGTAGGAATATATATATTTATTCCAAAAGAACGGTAAAGTAGTTGCATAAAAATTTTAAAATAATAGAGGCACGAAGCTCTCATTCCAGAAACGTCAACAAATTCTTCTCCTCTCTCTCCCCCATCTTTTCCCCTCAAAACAGAAGGTCACGAAAATTTGATATACCGTTTCTCTGATTCACCGTGAGTACTGCCGCTGCCGAATCCGATTCGTCATCCCGCACTACCGCCGTCGTCGCTCGGCGCCGCAGCAGCCGCTGCGTCGCTGCTCCGGCAGCCCCGAATTTACCCCCGATTCGCCCCGAACCACCCCGCGAGAGATAAGTTCTTAGTTTTGATTGCCTCAATTTAATAATTGGTTGGTAATTACGTGAGATGCAAAACACATGAAAAGGAAAGAAGAATTGGGTGTTGGAAGGGATATACCTTGAACAAATTTCGGAGGAACAAACGATAACTCCCTCTCTCGAGTTTGGTTCTCGGTTTCTGCCGGAAAGAGTTAAATGAGTTGGTTTCGAACATGTAGAATAGAGGGGAAATTCTGCAAGATTACCTTGAGTTCGATTGAGTGTGAGTTGAGAAGAATTGGTCTTGTTCTTGTGAATTCTTGCAGGTTTCAGTGAAGCAACTGTGGGGTGAATGGAATAATAATATTATGGAGTGGCGGTAGAAATAGAGAAGATTAGGGTCGGAGAGATTGAAAAAGGCGTGTGATCAGGGGAAGTAATTATGGAATTTGATTTAACTAAATCAATCATCTTAATGGCAATTGGAAGTCTAAATTTGGGGGTAATTTGCAAATTAGCGTGATCATGGGAGGGGAGTCATTTGGCTAAATGATTTCACAATCAATTGGAATAAATTGTTGCATTGAATATATTTTTGACATCACAGAATTACTTGCAGATTAGGAGAGGCAAAATCACGGAAGGGGAGGAAAATATCTGCAAAGGGATCTTCTATTTTTTTTTAGAATTATTTGGTGTATGATTTAATTTATTTGGGTCTCAAGACCTTCTGGGGATGTACTAATATGCTAACTAATTTTAAAGTGCTAACGTACATCCAATCACGTGCTGCCACGTGGCACGAAAAATGCAATATTATATACAGAAAAATGCAATATGAATTTCGACAGATTGCATTTTTGTTATATGAAGATTGCATTTTTTATTGTTGAGTTTTGCATTTTCGATATTGACTGTTTAATTTGCATTTTATATCTATACGGATTGCATTTATATATGTGTAAATGCAAAACTTAACAATATAAAATGCAATTTTGTGAAAATGCAAAACTTAACAATTAAAAATGCAATTTTCCTATAACTAAAATACAATCTGCGGAAATGCATGAACAACTTCACAAATGTGTATTGCATTTTTATATATACAATATTGCATTTTTCGTGCCACATGGCAGCACGTGGTTGGATGTATGTTAGCACTCTAATTAAAGATGCGCCCTAGTGCTCCCCGACCTTCTGTATTATTTAAATTGTGTAGCCCAATATATATTTTTTTACAAGATTGGACTTGTATTAGTTATTAAGTTTATCGGATCTAACACGAAATTGAGTCCAATAAATATTCCTCATCGAAGGAATTAGTATATTTACAAAATTAATTCCGTCAATGCACATCCATACCTAAATCAAATTAGGTCACAAGAAAAGCAATTACCCAAAATTTACTCGCCAAATAATTCACGGACACCACGACGTAAAAATCATTAAATGCGAAAAAATTAGGGTTCAAAAAGTGGGGCGTTACAAAACCTGACCCGAACCTGTCACAGAAGTCAGTCCAACAAAGGATGATGGGCTATCACATTCCACTGGTCAGATCACACAGTTCAGCGACCAACTATCTGATGGAACTGGCAGCGGAAGCGGTGTTGCATGGATTAACATAATTTAACAATTATTAATCACACTAATAAATCACATAATAATCAGATCTATTTAGCAGATTATTTAGACAAAATCTATTCGCGTAATTCTTACATGTATCATGCTCATAACTTGAATTGATCATGCTTTAAGAATATTGAAACCTAATACATGCTTTTCTACGGAGCAGAAAAATACCTCATTAATTCTCCAAAGAATTGAAGATGGCTAGCTGCTTCTCCACTTGATGCTTTAATACTAGACCACAAATCTTCTCTCTGGTTCCTGAACTGTACTCCGATATCAGTGTGGGCTGATCTCAGCAGAATACTAGGACTTAAATAAAGAAGACATAAGAAATCCTTTTGGGAATAAGAGTAGAATTCGAAATCCTCTTCAGCTAGAGGAGTCGAAATTTTCGAAAATTTTAAGTACAAAAATTGTGTTGTTTCTGTCTCCTTTATTCTCTTATTTATATTAAGTTCCTTTTGGGCCCAGACAGGGATATATGGAAGGTTTTGGATATGAAATCATCCAATTTACTTTTTACTAATTAAATTGAACCCACAATTTAATATAAGTTATAATTGGAATATTACGAGCAGCCACTACGGAAGTAATATTGAACTCTCCCCATCCAAATTCGAAATTATAAGTAATCCGGGTTTCCGTTTAACTTTCATTTCCCGCGCTTAAGATAAAAATGTCCATTAATTAATTAATTTCTGCTATGGACTTAATTAATTAACTTCTTATTAATTCCAAGAGTGGACTTAGCATGAAACGCTTATTTATTATTCATAGAGTAATCAAACTCCAACTGGCTAGGTTCCGAATAATAAAACCTTGTTTCGCGCTCCTCTTGAGGACATTATCAAACGAGACTCGGCTCGCGCACGATTCAATTTAATAGCAATCCTAGCACCGCTAGATATTGATCACCACTACCCAATATATCAGGATCATTGGGTTACGAAAAACCCGCACCATTTGATAAGTCAAAGTAATGCATAATCAATACCGTATGGTCAATGCTAACCTACATTGATTAAGAAACAAATATTTATCAAGACCTCGCCTTTCAGTAGATAGCCTAAGGGCAAGTCTTGCTGTTAGATCCGTTCAGTGCTATACCACACCAATGTCATCTTATTTCAGTAAGGCTTAGAAATATGCGGACTGACATTGCAACCTTTCTCGATGGATAGTCAAATTCCAACTAGGTTGTGAAATTCATCTTTTTCTTTGTTTAGAACTAACCGTGTTACCTTAAAGTGGACGCCGCCCACAACCGGTCTACTAAAACAAAGACTTAGACTTTGTTAAGTTAACTTATACATTTAAACATGCATTAACATCCATTAAATGTAAAACATAAAAACATTATAACAAAAATAATCTGTTTTATTCATTGGAAAATAAAATAAGAGTTTTACAGTATTCAATCACTCGAAACGTGATTTCTATTATACAAACTCTAACACCATCAACCCCGTCTTCAAATCCTGAGGTAAACGACTCTGAAACCAAATCAGTTCCATTAAATATCACTGAACAGGGTAGACAAAGAAAGTGATAATAATGACAGAGTTGACAATACCGGGAAGTGTGGACTGCCACATAGAAACACGAGGGAAATACCCCCCAAACGATACTCTCAAGATTGGAAAGGGCGGAAAACGAAATATTCAGTGGCAAACATAGCCCTAGGATACCTCACAGAGATGGCTCGAGCATTTGAAGCTGCCCTATATGAGGAAGAAGAAATTCCCAAGTTCTTTGAAGAAGCAGTCAAACACAAGCATTGGAGAGAAGCTATGAAGAAAGAGATTGATGCTTTGATAAAAAATGGAACGTGGGAGAAGTGCGTTCTGCCAACAGGAAAGAAAACAGTCGGTTGTAGGTGGGTCTTCACAATCAAAAGACGTGCAGATGGATCAATTGAGAGATACAAGGCACGATTGGTGGCCAAAGGATACACTCAAGTGTACGGAATCGATTATGATGAAACTTTCTCTCCAGTTGCCAAGCTGAACACGATCCGAACATTACTATCGGTTGCAGCCTGTAAAGATTGGCCGTTACATCAATTTGATGTGACAGATGCCTTTCTCCACGGGGAATTAGAGAAGAACAAGGAGGTCTACATGACAGTCCCACCAGGATTCGAGAGCGAATTCAATCCAGGACAAGCGTGCAGATTATAGAAAACTTTGTATGGATTGAAACAATCTCCAAGAATATGGTTTGGAAGGTTCTGTCAAGCGATGATCAAACATGGGTTCAAACAGAGCCTCTCTGACCATACGCTCTTCACAAAAAGAAGGGAAGATAAGGTAACATGTCTCATTATTTATGTGGACGATATGATAATAACAGGGGATGGTATAGAAGAAATCAACAATCTCAAGTCTAACTAGGGGATGGTATAGAAGAAATCAACAATCTCAAGTCTAACTTGTTCAAAGAATTTGGCATGAAGGATCTTGGTCCCTTGAAATATTTTCTAGGGATAGAGGTGTTGAGATCATGACATGGAATATTCCTGAGGCAGAGGAAATATGTACTTGACCTTTTGGCAGAGACCGGACTCCTTGACTGCAAGCCTGCCGAAACGCCAATGGTATCTAATCATGGGTTAAAGATAGAGAGAAATACCAAAGATTAGTTGGGAAACTAATTTATCTCTCCCATACCATACCCGACATCATATATGCAGTAGGAGTTGTCAGTCAGTTCATGCACCAACCACAAGAAGAACATATGCATACAGCGTTAAGGATTGTGAGGTACGTGAAAGGCATAACGAACAATGGAGTTTTCTTAAAAAAAGGAGAACATCTCGAAGTTGACGGCTACACAGATGCTGATTGGGCTAGCAATCCAATCGATAGATTGTCAACTGGTGGATACTTCACATTCGTAGGGGGCAACCTAGTTACTTGGAGAAGCAAGAAACAAAAGGTTGTAGCTCTATCAAGTGCTGAGCAGAATTCAGAGGCATCAAGAGTAGGCTCATGGAGATCATGTGGCTAAGGAGGCTACTCACTGAAATCGGTTTCTCCCCAAGTCGGAAGAGCAAGCTATTTTGTGATAATAAAACGACAATCAGCATATCAGATAATCCAGTCCAACACGACAGGACTAAACATAACATGTCGAGGTTGATGCCACTTTATTAAAGAAAAACTTGAGGGAGTAATTATCGAGTTTCCATTCGTTCGATCTGAAGAACAGTTGGCAGATATTTCAACCAAAGCCGTCAATCCAAGAAGCTTCAAAGAAATTCTAGTCAAGTTGAACATTGGAGATACCATTGCTCAACTTGAGGGGGAGTGTCAAGAATCATCCAACGGCTAGTCCATTTACCAAATAATGGGTAATTGCTATAATAATAAAATACATGGTATTACCTTGGAACATTATATCTTTTGTAGTTCCTAGAGTGAAGGGGGATGAATCCCATGGTTGTACTACCCTATAAAATGGGGCTATTGTAACTATTCAAAATACACAACAGAAAATACAATACAATCTCATTCCCTACTTTTGCCACCATGTTTAATCTTCCATACAATGCCTCTCTCGATTACCATCTTTAAGAGTCAGCTGATGTTGAAGGAAGTGCCGAAGGAGATGTTGCATTGTCACTCGATGTTGAAGGAGATGCCAAAGGATTTTCAATATCTGGCGCCATGGATGCCCTCCACTCATCAATATTACCAGTTTTCTCTACATCGAAACGTGGAAGCTCACGCTGCTGCAGAATTTCAAGAATCTCCTTGCTGTCACCGAGAACAAGAGCTGCTCGCCTCACGCTCTTATGCCTTTTTCTGAAGTCGTTTTCTGAATCTCATAAGAATGCAAGCTGTCAAACTTGGTTGCTGTCAAAGATTATTAACTATATTAATCGTTGCGCATGACTCTAAAGTCTAAAGTTGATGCCTTTAATAAAAGAAAGTTTAGACACAAAAACATCACTATCAAAAATTTCTTCCCTTCTTCTTCTTCTTCCTTTCGAAGAGCGGGTATCAATCAATTAATCGGCCTTACTGTGGCTGATGTAGTAATGAGTCGACTCTAGTCCCGAGTCTCTAGTTTTGGTTACTATATAATACAATATTAGTAGTTTCTTTTTCTTTTTAAATTAAAGACTTTTGAAGACCATATTTAATGCAAAAATTGACAATGTTAAAAAGTGAATGAGAAAATGAATTGAAATAGTGTCAGTAGATAGCCCACTCATCATTAATTGTGTAATGTGTTGTCGTGAACATTTTCTAAAAATACAAACTAGCTAATTCTAATGGACGAATTATTCTAATCATTCTTTAGTCTATACACCGTATAAATGAGTATGACATGTCATACAATTGTAATGGTAAGAATTTCATATTAATATTATCAGAAATTCAATTGTCAAGAGAATATATTTAAATCTATATTTTTTGGAAAAAATATTTTTATATAAAAACATTTGAGAACTTTCTATATCAATTAATTTACCGTATTTTCTTACAGAAATGTAATCGCTATTAATTTTTTAGTTTAAGATAAAATTAACAGCTGGCTACTTTGGTTGCTGATAGGGCCCTCGAGCATCCAAATCACGCTCAAGATCGCGTTCAAATCTTTCTCAATCTCCAACGTATCTTTTGTAATCCTTTTATTTATTTATTTTGCTTTCTTAGCAAGATAGGTTTTAGGTTTAGAATTCTATAAATAATAGAATTCTCTATCATTTTGATTCATTGAAAATTAAGAAATAAAATACTTCTTTTCTCATTCTTCATCCAAAACCCTAGAACTTCAACTAGGGAATTATCTCTTTTGATCCGTTCAATTCGCATGCTCAACAAACCTCTCGATAGGGAACTTAAACCCCATCAATTGCTTACTAACAAAAAATAAGCCACCATTGATATCTCTAGATAATATATAAATCTGAAGTGTTTTTTAATAATTGGGATATGATTGCAGAGTCGTTTTAAAATTTTACTTTGTGCCATTGGTTATATAGATTTTCATAGTATTTCACTTTCAGTGACATCAGTATGGAATTTTCATATGCATTTTATGTTAAGTTTGGTGGCCTCAAAATGATTCGAGCCTGAGACCGCGAAGGAAGAAATCGTGTTGTTGAGAAACACGTTTCGTATCTTCAACGGTCAACTAGATTAGTTGAACTGGATGAGTCGATCCAACGTAAACGGTCAAGTAGATTAGTTGAACTGGATGAGTCGATCCAACGACTGAGATTTACGGAGAGATAATCTTGAATACAGACTGTTGATCTCAAGGAAGTAGTTTGGGGATCTGGTTGCTCAATTAAAACAGAAAGGGGGAAGAAGAAGAGGCAGAAGGTTATGAGAGAGAGAAAAATAAGATCAGCTGAAATTTGATCCTTGAGAGTTCATCACCAGCTGCGAAGCCATCAGCTCGCGATTGCTGATTGCTTGTTCCATTTTTTTACTTTGTAATTCTTGATTCCAAGTGTAGCGAGTTGTATTCACTAAACTCGAAAGAATATTGAGTGCTCAGTCTTCCGTGGATGTAGACTTACGTCGAACCACGTAAAATCTTCGTGTCTATTTCTTTTTCATTCGTGGTGTTCATCACAAAATCAGCAATTGGCGCCGTCTGTGGAAATCGAAGGATGGCGATGGCGCGGTACGAGACTGAAAAATTCAATGGTAGAAACGATTTCGGCTTGTGGATGTAAGCCATATCTCATCTTTAATGATTTCGATAATGAAATCTATGTCTAGATTTGAATTAATTCAACCATGACATTTATACTATAAAGTGGAGATAAAATCACCAACCTCCATCCATGCTTTCTTCATTTGATGTAGAGGTTGAAATCCACTAATTGATGTTCGTCCTATCTTTAACTGAACCCTCCATAATTGATGTTATCCCCTCTTTAACCTCAACACTTTATTAATTCTTTTAATGGATAAAGAATCAAGAGCTTTTAATACTATAAAATATATATAAGTATAAACAATTGCCGATAACATGCAAATTGTTTTTCGATAATATTATTTATGAATGAACCATCCACATTTATAGCCACTACACAACCTTTTGCCAAAAGATGCGTGGATTTGCATATAGCATTCCACGCACCAACTGACGATTAAAAGGAACAAACCTGACTGTTCATAAATATATTTTTATGTTTTTGATTTACTAAGTAAATCTAAGACATATAATACACTTAACTGCCGTCACCTTTTATTCATTAAATATGGACATAACCGTTACACACATATATATACATGCATGTCACCCGTTACCGATCTCCGTTAACAAGTGTCGCTTGGAATTGTGAATTAGTTTAGTAATAATAAACTGATTAACATTATCTCACAATTCAGTCGAACCACACTTACACATGCACATTAATACATATATATGTATAGCAATTCTAAATGTGACGTACATGCTCATTCATTGATATATGTATATATAATAATCATTACATTATATATTGTAATGAAACCATTAATATATATACATATATTCATACACAATATATATTTATTACCGTTAATTAGAGGTAAGAGAGGAGGGTTATCAATACACCCAATTCTAATCCTTTAATCGAAACCGATCCATCACAGTATCGTCTTTTATATTAGAATCCTTAACATTTAATATGAACTTAATCTTTAAATTAAACCAATAGATACATAGGTCAAATAAGAATATAAAATATTCTTACATTCTCCCACTTGACCTTTGTATCGTGTGATTGGTTTAATTACCATAATGCGCACTTTTATATCAAGTTCATAAATCCTTTAAATACCATATAAAATTAGAACTAATCGAATCATGACGGTCACACATCATTATGCGATATGATCCCTTCCACGTATCACAAATCAATTCTAACTTTATACTGACCTTTCATTGAGATGATCCTTTATTCTCTATTTATCATATGTTATCCAAAATCCATCATGCATACATACTATAATGATAACATATTTAATAAACAGAAACACAACTTTTAATTAGATTCCAAGTGTCTTACACCTTATGAGCACAATATAATTCGTATAGCAAGGCTTCCTCTATAATACCCATATGTTTTTCATGGCCAATAAACATTTGGGTGATTATCCTTCATTTAACAGATCCGCTTCAATTATATTAGTCCTTATATGCTCAATGGACACTTTATGTTTCTGTACTTCTTCATTTACCGAAAAATACTTTCAGTGTCATGCATATCACCTTTCAAGTACTTATCTTTCCTTTAGAAGAAGATTTCTGCAAAATTATCACAATAAAATCTCAGTGGCGCTTGACTATAATGTTAACAGTTCCAAGTCCCAATATTAAGTTTCGCAATAACTTTTCACGAACCTTGACCTCAAAGCATGTCAAAATTCAACTTTCATAGTGGAAATAGCAATGACAAACTATTTTCCGCTATTCCATAATATTGCTCCCACAACTTTCAGGAACAAATAGCCAAACGTCAATTTTCTACTATTGACACATTCGGCATAGTCTGAATCTGAATATCCAATGACTTCTAAGACATCAGATCCCCTTTTCATAAGCATGAGCTCTTTGGTGCCTTGCAAGTACCTGAGGACTTTCATTGCAGCTTTCCAGTGATCTATTCTGGGATTACTTTGATATCGACCCAACAATAAATGTAATATTTGGTCGTATGTTCAAACTCCCAACCACTGATGCATATGGAATTCTTTTTATTTTCTTACGCTCCAATTCACTTTTAGAACATTGTCTCCCTTCTGAATTGGAGCTATCCTTATAGAGCAATTTTCCATTCTATATCTCTCTAAAATTTTTATAAATATATCCTTTATGAGACAACTTTAACAATCCTTGTGATCTAGCTCAAAATATTTCTTTGATCACATAAGATGTCTAACTCATATCTTTCGTTTCAAAAATCCTTATTCTCCAATTCACTTTTAGGATATTTCATTTACCGAACTTGTCTCCCTTCTCCCTTCTGAATTGGAGCAATCCTTATAGAGAGATACTATTTATTAACATCATGTAACATATCCATGTCATTTGCAACAAGCAAAATATCATCAACATATAAGACTCAATTCATAAACTTGCTCCCACTGATTTTTACATAGATAATCGATCAATAATGATATCTACAAAATCATATGACACAATGATGTTATTAAACTTTAAATATCATTCCCAGGAAGCTTGTTTTAGTCCATATATTGACTTACTTAGCTTACATACTAATTTTTCTTGTTATGTGGTCAAGAATCCTTCAGGTTGATCCATATACACTTTCTCTACCATTTCTCCATTCAGAAAGGTGGTTTTTACATCCATTTGGTGAAGCTCGTGATCATAATGAGCCACCAAAGCCAAAATAATTCTTAAAGAATAGTCACTTTTCATGACTCGTTGGAATGAGTAAATATTTATCACGGCTTATGTCACATTCACTTTTAATAGTGTAAACCACAGTAATTTGAAACGACATATTTTCTTTTCCTTACAAATTGTTTCAATATTTGTTGTGGTTTACTATTCTCTTCTAGAATTGTGACAGGTTCATCTACTTCAGTTTCGATTAGTGGGTTTTACACATCATCATGTTGTTCTATTGTGTCTTTTGATTGTGACACAATAGAACAATAACCTTAGGTGCAATAATATGTGGATGGACCTTATCGTGGACTTCATGAACATCCATCTTTCACCACCCCCACTAATTTTCACCATTTCAATAACCTAACATTTCCCATTTAAAATATTCTCGTACTATGGTTAGAACAATAAAGTGTATACCCCTTTGATTTTCCAAATAGCCAATAAAAAAATTCACTGACAATCCTTAAATCAAAATCTTTTCATGCGGTATAACATTACTTATGCTTGACAACCCCAAATACGAATTTGCCTTAAGCTAGGTTTCCTTACCGTCCACAGTTCTAAAGAAGTTTTAGGAACGGTCTTACTAGGAACCTGATTAAGCATATACATTGTAGTCTTTAAAGCATAAATCCACAACAAATAGGGTAACGTATAACAACATGACATAAATCTAACCATTTCCCTTAAGGTACGATTCCACCTTTCCACTACACCTTCCTGTAGCGAAGTATTAAGCATTGTATACCGTGCACAAATGCCTCTACTTCGAGAAAATTTAAAAATGGACATTGATAATATCTATTATAAACACTCAACAACTCTATCCGATCTCACAATTTTAACTTTTCTATCTAACTGCCATCCACCTTTTCAATGAATACCTTTAGGACATTCACTGGCTTGGATTTTTTATGCAATAGATATTTATTCGATAATGTGAGTAATCGTCAATAAAGATGATAAAGTAATTCTTATCAATCCAAAAAGGAGTATCAAAATGACCACATATATCAGTATGCATTAACTTAATAAGCTGACTGCTTCTCGTGGCTGATTTCTTTATAACATGTTTAGTTTGTTTCCCCTTAATGCAATCTACACACATATTTAGGACACTAATTTCCAATTTCGAGGAAGACTTTCATACTTTACCAACCTCGTAATCCTTTCTTTGGAAATAAAACCTACACTTTAATGCCACAAGAACGCCAAACTTTTACTTGACGAACAACGCTTAACGCCTCGACTTTCAATGTTAAACAAGGATTCATAAAACTTTGCATCAAGATTGTATCTATTAAGAAAATCAAATAATGTACCATTACCATAATAGTAATCATTTCGGTACGATGTAGATACACCATATCCAATCTTGATATTAAAACTTAAGTTATCCAATCCACTTACAGACACAATATTTATAGCACACTCATGCACATAGAGATAACCGTTAAGCTCTACATGACATCCGATATCTAAGATCAATCTATAAGTCCCAATGCCTTCGTTGCATGCCTTTATCATGTTTCTTATGAACAATTATTGTTCAAATCATTTTGTAGATTGAATCAAACTAAATCCATGTTTAATATGAGATATATGAATAGTAGCACCAAAACTAACCACTAAGTATTATTAGGCTCTTCAATAAGATTTAATTTAAAGTAAACAAAACCGTTATGTTCAACTTTCTTATCGAACCAAGCTTTCCTTTTAGGACAATCTTTCCTGAAGTGTTCTATTTTCTTACAAATGAAACACTTCTTTTCCTTATGGATATGCTTTTCCGGACCTTTCAAAAAAAATTTATCCTTCCTTTCGTCCTACTTACTTAGTTTTCCTTTACTGGTGCCTACACCTCCAAGACCTATGAGATTCGCAACAGACAATTTACCTTCTTTAATATCCCTTCCTTTTAAATCAACATAGCCTTTAATTCTTTAAATGTCTCATTTATCTTTAATGGTGTTATAATTCACCTGGAACTGGCTAAATTCAACATGTATGGAGTTTATGATAAATTTTGGTCGACAATTGCTCATGAACCTCCATTCTCAAGGTCGTTAACTTTATTGTTTGTCAAGTTTGACATGTTTGTCACATGATCGTGAATTGGCTGAGACCAGTCAAACTTCTTTGTAGTAAGCTCATACATTATGCTTCTACAATTGACTTATCAGCCAAAGCCGATCGTGAACACTATAATTTTCTTAATGAATTCCCTTATATTTTCTGTCATGGGCAAAGATGATCTCAAATTTTCTGCCATCATCATTCTCTTAAGGCTCAACCTGTTTGATCACTCCTAAGAGATATTTAGTTACAGAGTGACATCTATAGTGGTTGAGGATTCGTCTTTGTTAGTATGAATGGTCCAATATCTTTGCACCCAGCGTAAGCCGGATGTATTCAAACCATTCTCCATAATTTTGCCCATTAATCTAATGACAGAGTTAGCATATGCATACAAATTTTATAAAGCTCCAACATTTATACATGTTTATCTATACATGCTTGAGTTCTTTAACATAGATTCATAAACAGTAATATAACTTTAAATAACATGCATTCAAGTAACTTTTGGGTAATACTTAATCACATGTACTTCAGGCTTTAACAATTAATCAAACTAAAACATATATCAAATAAGCATGTTGCCTTTGGGTGTACATACTAAATGATACATGAATAAATGATTAATCCACTTCATATTTATTAACTATATACAATGATCCACCTTTGGGTGATCTCCTAGTATATAAATAATAAAAAATAATTGATCAATCAAACTTTTATGTCATTATAGCATCTCTATAATCATGATCAATTAATTAAAATTTATCATTTTCAATAAATAAATGCAATATAACAAGACCACTTTGGTGATAAACAAGTTATATACTCCTCCGTCCCGGATAAGATGACACATTGCTTAGCCGGCACGGGGTTTTATGAGTTATTGGTTAAAGTGTTTAATTGGAGAGAGAGAAAGTGGGTGTAAGTATTAAAGTAGAGAGATAAAGAAAGATGAATATTTTAATAGGAGTGAGAAAAAGTGGTTAAGTGTATTAATTGGAGAGAGAAAGTTACCAAAAAAGGAAATGTGTCATCTTAGTTGGGACAAACTAAAAAGGAAAACGTGTCATCTTAAGCGGGACGGAGAGAGTATTATTTAAATACTTAATCTTTAATGGGTAAAATAACCTTATATTGTTTTAACATTTCATAAAACAATTACCCAACACACAAGCGGAAACATATTAACCAAAATTGAAAAATCCATGACCATTCAAATTTCGATTTTGAAATCACATAAATGGTGAATTAACCAAATCTAGATTGGCTCTGATACCAACTGTAAGCCATATCTCATCTTTAATGATTTCGATAATGAAATCTATGTCTAGATTTGAATTAATTCAACCATGACATTTATTACAGTGGAGATAAAATCACCAACCTCCATCCATGCTTTCTTCATTTGATGTAGAGGTTGAAATCCACCAATTAATGTTCATCCTATCTTCAACTGAATCCTCCATAATTGATGTTATCTCCTCTTTGACCTCACCCTTTACTGATTCTTTTAATGGATTTAGAATCAGAGCTCTTAATACTATAAAATATATATAAGTATAAACAATTGCCGATGACATGCAAATGTTTTTCGATGATATTATTTATGAATGAACCATCCACATTTATAGCCACTACACAACCATTTGCCAAAAGATGCGTCGATTTGCATATAGCATTCCACGCACCAACTGACGATAAAAAGGAACAAACATGACTGTTCATAAATATATTATAATTGTTGATTTTAGGCGATTGCAGCAAGAATTAAAACAAGAATCACAACACCGGAATTACGTGGTTCGACGTAAAAAGTCTACATCCACGGGAAAGTACTTCTCACTATATTGATTCTTGTCGGAGGTGAAGATTACAGAAACAAGGAAGGAAAACAGTAATGACACTAGACGAAGAAATTGAGAACTCGAGCTCACAAAACGCAGTGTGAATTGATCAACTCTAACACTCTAATCTCCCCCTGGACTGAGTTGCTGATCTCTCTCTCTTTTTCCCTCTTTTCTTCTCTCTGGTTTTAGTTTTTGGGCAAAAATCGAATCAGCTCATTTTGAGCTGCCCCCAATACTTATATCTGAGATCAACGGACCAGATTATAAGATCTAATCCATCGCATCTAGACCGTCCATTTCCAACAGCCCTCAACCAAGCTCAGCTTTGACACTTCCACAGTCAAATCATTTTGTGATCACTTCCTCAACATTTATAACTTAATAATCCTTGGCGTTTTAGCCTTGAAAACTGGAAGTATAAAATTTACTCTATGAGTAGTATAAAATTTAGTTCATAAATATTATGTTAAGTATTGATAAAATTTAGGGGTGTCGAAATGGGTACCCCAAACCCGATTTTTCCGGTACCCGTTTACTACCCAAGCCCGACCCATTTGATTTTACGGGAATCTCGATACCCTTTCCCGCACCCTTAATATAATTAATTTAAATATGAGACATTAATTTATATTCGGCCCATCTTGATCCCACTTCTCCGACCACCAATCGCCACGGATCGTATTCGTGGAAGTTTAAAAAATCATATCATAATTAAATAGTTTATTTTCTACTTAAATATTTATTCTTAAAGTTATCTACTCCTTACAAGCCACTGATTATTTACCGATAAAAAAATATTTACGGATGTCTGATTGTAATGAGTCCAATTATGCATCCATTAGTAAGAAAAATATTTACGGATGTCTGATTATAATATCTCAACATTACAAAAAAATTAAACATGCAGAGGTGCTTTTTTTTCAATTTCATGAATTTAGAACATTATATTCATTGATTGCATCAAAAATATAATATAGTAATAAATTAATGATTATTTTTTAAGATATCAACTGATTATTGGATCTTTAAATATAACAAAAAAATAATACTCCAGACTTTTTCTAGGATACCTGCACGTAAATATATAAACTTTTATCAAATTCAAGTACACCAGCTTTGAAACTTTGAAATCCGACGGCAAATTATTAAACTATTGATTTGTTCTGAATTTCGCAATTAATAACAATTTTGCTGTTAACATGACTTAATATAAACTATTCTTCAACTATGAAATTACTCCCCCCGTTTCCTCATAGTTGAGACAAAAATTTTCGGCACAAAATTTAAGAGATTGTTTAATAATGTGTTAAATAAATAGATAAAAAATATGAAAGAGGGAAAAAGTAAGAGAGAGTAATAAAAAGTGAATAAAGTAAGAGAAAGTAAAGTTAGAGGCGGAGCTAGGATTGTAGATGAAAGGGGACAAAATTATATTTGGAGAAAAGTTTAAGAATTAGAAAAGGGGCAAATATAAGTAAATTTTAAAATTTTTGCAAAAATGGATAATAAAATAGTATATTTAAACATATTTGAAGAGGGGCATTTGCCCCATTCTCTTATAGGGTTGCTCCGCCCCTGAGTAAAGTAACCTTGAGAAAAAGTGTTACTACCGTATATAAAATTGAATCAACTATGAGGAAACTTTCAAATATAGAAAAATGACACAAGTATACGAGAGAACAGAGGGAGTATTTAATTTAGTATAAAATGATATTATTTAATTGCATATATAAAACATGACGTGATTTTGGTTGACGTCTGATATGTAAGCTAAGCTATGTCAACGCTGTAATATTAATTTGTTGTAAAATCAAATTAAATTAACAGTTCTATCATCTACAGTTGGATTTTAAATATTTTAAGCAAAATTTGATGAAAGTTTATGCAAATTATCCGTTACAAGGAAAGTTGAAAAAAGAATTACGACTAATATCGTGAAATTTTAAAGTAATAACTAAAAATTTTTAATTACAACGCCAATCTAAATTTTATAGAGTTTACCAAAATTATTTCCCAGCCCACACCATTTAAATGTGTGTTAATCGGCTCAAATATTTAAATCTAATGTTTATTATCAATTGTATGCCCCACTATTGAAAATTTTGTCCAGAATTTATAAATTTTCAAAAAAGGTACTAGTCAAAACTAGCCTTTCATATATGTTGAATACAGCTAATGAATTAAAATATGATAGTGATGTTATTTTCCGTCGTTCACTTCTATTCGTCCAAACTCCAGCCGAGCCGCCGCCGTCTACCTCAATACCGGCTGTTTATATCTCCCTGGTAAACAATAGACATTGAATTGTCATTCACAATTTTTTCTGTTTAATTCAGCATCTGCATTCAGAAATTTCAATATTCTATACTCAAATTCAGAAACTAAATGGAGCGATAATTGGGGATAATTTGAACTATATGTTTATTTGTATTAGGTTTTGAATCGATTGAAACCGCTGTGATCTAGTTCATTTCTGTGCTTTTTCTTTCTTTTTCTTATTTTCAATTTAATGTAAGTGGATGGAGTATTGTGCTTGTGATTAGTGTAAGCTACTAGGATTCTTGAAGTTTGTCGACAAAAATTAGTTATTTTATTATTATTAGATAATGGTCTCTCTTGCTCTTTTGTTCATATGTATATATATCCATATCTAATGTCCTGGATCATTTTGTTTCTGGACATCTTGTTTAACCTAGGGAACAGATCTTGCGACACATATAGATTCTTAATTAATAAACTTTCTGCTACTTTAATCCTGCCTATATATTTCCTTAGTCAAAACTTGTGGTTTTTTCATAATAGTCTAATTGTTTCGATGTTAAACATATAGAATGTTTCACTATATGGCATGAAGTTGGGCCAAGAAACAGATGTATATATTGTTATTGAGCTCCAGATTGGAACAGACACCCCTGTTTTCTCTGATTTTGCACAGGTAAATTTGTCATGAAGCTCCCAACAGTTGGGATGAATTGATAATTGGTGTAACCACCTAACCGGTCTTATTGTTCTAACGTAAGCTTTACTCTTCTTTTTGTGTTTCTCTTCTTTTCAGATTTTTTTTTTCATCTATGGTGAGATTCTTGATCAACAACAAAATTTCATTTCTGTTATTTAGTTTTTATCTTTTTAGTTTCTTGTACAAGCTTATATCGATAAGAGATTAAGCTGTAATTAGATTCCTTGTGTTTATCTCCTCATGATATTATGTATAAGCTTATCTTCCTAAGAGACTAGGCTCTAATTAGATTTACTGTGATTATCTCCTCAAGATATTAGGCTTTAAATTTCAAGTTGAGTTTATGTAGGATTCAATCAATAGGTTTACTGGGTTTATATCGTCAAGATATCATGCATTTCTTGTGTTTATCTCCGTATGAGATTAAGCTCTAATTGAATTTCTTGTGTTTATCTCCTCAAGATATTAGGATTTAGTTTTCAAGTTGAGTTTATGTAGGATTTGATCACTATCATATAAATAGGTGGAGTGTTGTTCAAGTGTTGAATAAATTACTTTGTTTGATATGTTTAAACTGTCTCCAAATGTTTCGGGCAGAGAAGTGGCAGATTGTGCTCGTACAACTTGCATATGGGTTTTGGCCTTGCTCTCTGAGAGTGTCAGTATAAATTGAATACAATGCGGCGGCTGATTGTGAATAGAGGCGATGATTGTTCCACTAAAAAAGGTCGAAATATATCGTTTGGATTTCGATTTTGTTCGTTTTATTTTTTATAGGAAAACTAAATTTTGAATGTTTTGATGCTTCCCAGATTACTCTTGGTTCATGGCTATTGAGAAACATGCTGTTATAACTGAAGTGGGGGGTTTTGGTGATCCCCAATTTGACAAAACAAGATGTTTGCAAGTAAAGTACTTTTTTCAGCACGGTCAAATTTAATACAATTACAACAGTTTTTGTTAAAATTGTATAATTTTTTTCGGTTTCTATGTGCTCTAGATAAACAAAAAGCTTTTGTATCTTCTCAATCATGGTGAAGCATTCACACAGGTCTCTCTCTCTCTCTCTCAACTTTGATATTCGAATTAGTTCCATTTTGTTATTGGGCAATTGAGATTCATGAAACCTGGGAACTATTTATGACCGTGTTACATATCTAACTGCACAAAATATTCCAACGGACTAGAGGTTTTCAATTTTCACATATTCGTGAGAAAGTAGCATGTGATATGATTTGGATAGTATTTGAGTTTAGTGTAATATGTTTTGTAGAGTGAAGCTGCAGCTTTACTTTCTTCTGCTGTTAATCTGTATCGTTTCCAAGATGTTCATTTGAGAAGAATGTTTCATCTAATTGCAAGGGATCTTTGCCCTATTGCAAATGAGGTTTGCATTTCCTCTTTCTGTTTTTACATTTAAATGTTTCTCTTCTACCTAGTTAGGGGCTTATTTTTTTCTATTTTTAATGGAAAGGTTCCTCTGGTCACTAGTTTGTTGCTTAAAGACGTCGACACCGACAATGTTGCATATCGGGCAAATGTTATCCGTTTGCTATGTCAAATTACAAATGACACATCGTTAAGCCAAGTTTTGAAATGCCTCAAGGAGGCTAGATGTGACGGCAATCCTATGGTTGAAAATGCATCCTTTGTGTGTGCAATCAATATGCTAAAGGTATTATTACATCATATTTGAGGAAGTACAAAAGTATTACCTAGCTAGTAGTTGAAGTATTTATAGTGTTATAATTGTTTATTCTTGTAGAGAGATCCAAGGATGGCCATCAAACTCGAACAAGTATACCCTAGACCAACTGATTTTAGAACAGGAAAACACATTCAGTTCCATTCCATATATCTAGACTATGTGGTAAGAAGATGTTTCAATGGGTTATCATTGATGGCACTATTCTTGATTTGTTGCTCATTTTCATGTCTATATACATAAATATGCATGTATATATAGCTGGTACATGATGCATCATCATTGGGGTCGGTCCGTTGGATTTACATGTTACATGAGCTTGCAGATGGGACCAGTACGTCGTCAAGAGTGCATTATCATGAAAGTGGGTTGTGTTGACGACCTTTATATGGACGAGCGTCTTGTCATTCTGGTCTTCATCGCCATTGGGGGCTTGCATCCTGGCTCGGGGTATTACTCAGGTATTGCATCGTTGCTAGTCTAAAAATAATGTTGATGGTATTGTCGCAAGTGCTGATATATATAGATTGAGATATGTAGGATACACAAGCTTGCTCTTCCCTCGATAAATATACTACAGACAGATACATACTATTATGTATCAATGATAAAGATGAAATGGTGGCCATAGAAGGATTCCTGTCTATGTGTATGTGTATGTGTACCGTGTATTAAGAATGTAAGATCAATTATTAATTGAGTTGGGATACTTCTAGGGTGGGAATACGGGTATCCGTGGATATCCGACCCGAAAATCATCTAAATGTCTATCCAAAACCCCACCCGATATATTTTCCGGTACTCCAATACCCGCCCCAATATCTAGAACCGTAATAATTTTGTGGATCGCTGACCCAATCTTCTTCATCTGATTGGCGGCTTTGATCACCTTCTGTAGAGGCTCTGCTTCGTTGTACGATGTTCCACCCAATGATATATACCTGAGAATTTAGAGGGGGCGAAACTGGCTGCTAAAGCTAAATAACCGTTTAAAACGCATATATAGACATTTTATCAGCGTTCTTAGACGTTCCGGTCATTGGCCACGGAACAAAGCAAACTGAAAACACTACTAAGACAAGAATTGGAATCCTGTATAAAACCATTCCTGTCCTTCTGGAGTGTGGAAACCTTCGATGTCATCTCATCGGATAATTGAGTTGCATCCAAAACAGCCTTCCTCAAGTTTTCTGTTGCAACGGTCGTGTCTCCGGTGTTGACCATCTCCTGGATGGTCCTAAGGAGGAACATTGCGATAGCTCCACATTTTCCGTTTTCATGGTGGCCGCTGTCGACAAGCCGTTGCATCATTGATACGGCTCGAAGCGCCACCTTGTTGACGCCATGCGGTATGGCGTCCGCCGGAAGAAGCGCCATGGCATTCTTGACTGTGTTTTCTTCTACGTAACCACACGTTACGTAGAGTTCGAACAATTCTTCATTACTGTTCTATGCAACAAAATTACAAAACAAAAAATAACTGACATGTTAGATTCTAAGTTTGAAAATAAAAATCTTTGCATGAAAAAGCTGAAGAATTACCTACAGTCGCCATTAAAATTCTTGAAACTTTAGGTGTGAATGCGTAGTTATCATTCAAAAGCACTCAATTTAACACATTGAATTACCACAAACAGAAATAGAGTTTAGATGGCAAAATAATAATTGAGAAGATGGGGGTCTAAATGTCTATCCAAAATCCGAACCCGAAAATCATCTAAATGTCTATCCAAAACCCAACCCGATATATTTTCGGGTACTCCAATACCCTCCCCGTGTATCCATACCCGACGTATCGGGTACCCAAATACCCGACTCTTTACATGTGTTAATTACTAATAAAAAAAAATCAAATTTTATATATCAATATAAATCTAGAATTATTTAAATTGACTAATATTAGTCAATTTAATATTTCTTGATTTATATTGATATATAAAATTTGATTTTTTTATATTAGTTATTAACACATGTAAAGAGTCGGATATTTGGGTACCCGATACGTCGGGTATGGATACACGGGGCGGGTATTGGAGTACCCGAAAATATATCGGGTTGGGTTTTGGATAGACATTTAGATGATTTTCGGGTTTGGGTTTTGGATAGACATTTAGACCCTCATCTTCTCAATTATTATTTTGCCATCTAAACTCTATTTCTGTTTGTGGTAATTCAATGTGTTAAATTGAGTGCTTTTGATTGATAACTACGCATTCACACCTAAAGTTTCAAGAATTTTAATGGCGACTGTAGGTAATTCTTCAGCTTTTTCATGCAAAGATTTTTATTTTCAAACTTAGAATCTAACATGTCAGTTATTTTTTGTTTTGTAATTTTGTTGCATAGAACAGTAATGAAGAATTGTTCGAACTCTACGTAACGTGTGGTTACGTAGAAGAAAACACAGTCAAGAATGCCATGGCGCTTCTTCCGGCGGACGCCAAACCGCATGGCGTCAACAAGGTGGCGCTTCGAGCCGTATCAATGATGCAACGGCTTGTCGACAACGGCCACCATGAAATCGGAAAACGTGGAGCTATCGCGATGTTCCTCCTTAGGACCATCCAGGAGATGGTCAACACTGGAGAAACGATTGTTGCAATAGAAAACTTGAGGAAGGCTGTTTTGGATGCAACTCAATTATCCGATGAGATGACATCGAAGGTTTCCACACTCCAGAAGGACAAGGAATGGTTTTATACCAGGATTCCAATTCTTGTCTTTATAGTGTTTTCGGTTTGCTTTGTTATGTGGCCAATGACCGGAACATCTAAGAACGCCGATAAAATGTCTATATATGCGTTTTTAAACGGTTATTTGGCTTTAGCAGCCAGTTTCGCCCCCTCTATATTCTCAGGTATATATCATTGGGTGGAATGTCGTACAACGAAGCAGTTAGAGCCTCTACAAAAGGTGATCAAAGCCGCCAAACAGATGAAGAAGATTGGGACAGCGATCCACAAAATTATTACGGTTCTGGATATTGGGGCGGGTATTGGAGTACCCAAAAATATATCGGGTGAGGTTTTGGATAGACATTTAGATGATTTTCGGGTCGGATACCCGGATTCCCACCCTAGAAGTATCCCAACTTTAATAATTGATCTTACATTCTTAATACACGGTACACATACACATACACATAGACCGGAATCCTTCTATGGCCACCATTTTATCTTTATCATTGATACATAATAGTATGTATCTGTCTGTAGTATATTTATCGAGGGAAGAGCGAGCTTGTGTATCCTACATATCTCAATCTATATATATCAGCACTTGCGCCAATACCATCAACATTATTTTTAGACTAGCAACAGTGCAATACCTGAGTAATACCCCGAGCCAGGATGCAAGCCCCCAATGGCGATGAAGACCAGAATGAATGCCCAGAAATAGGACACATCTGAACAAGACGCTCGTCCATATAAAGGTCGTCAACACAACCCACTTTCATGATAATGCACTCTTGACGACGTACTGGTCCCATCTGCAAGCTCATGTAAATCCAACGGACCGACCCCAATGATGATGCATGATGTACTAGCTATATATATATATATGCATAGTTATGTATATGGATGTCGAGACTGAGACCGCACAAGTAAGAAAGGTAGTCTTGGGGCTGGATGTCGTAGACAAGTCCGGGATCTTGAGCTCTTGATGGATTCACATGCCCTGATCCCGTGGCAAAGATGTCAGCCGGGAGGAACCTCTCGTCCTCAATTGGATTGCCAGCGAGGTTCACGTCGTCTGCAATGGTCATGATGGCCGACTTGATTGCAGAGGGAGACCAATCAGGATGTATGCTCTTGAGCAGATCCGCCAGGCCGCTCTGGTGCGGGCACGCCATTGAGGTACCGGAAATTATGTTGAATGTGGATTCTGTGTTGGTGTTGCCTTCGACGGAAATGTGCCATGCTGCAAGAATATTAACTTCGGGGCCTAAAATGTCGGGTTTCACGATTCCAGGGGTTGGTATGCTAGGACCCCTGGAAGAAAATGAAGCGACGACTGGTGCACGCTCATCACCAATCACGGTACCTTGGGAAGAAATAGTGGCGGTGGGTGTTGCCGTTGATTTTATGTAAGCTTTGTGATATATCTATAGAATATCTCCTATATTTCTATTGTTATTTTATCATATCTTTTCCATATCATTATTATCTTATTCACCAAGTTAGGTTATTCATAGGAGTATTATAAATAGGACCTTGTTATTCTCATTATTCAATCAAGAAATACAATTACCTCTATCTTATTTTTATCGCTTATTTCAATTCGGTATTGATCTTGGTTTGATCGACGGGCAAAGCTCCCGCGACTACCTCATCAACCTTTTATCCCTCCGATGATTCTGTGACGTCGGAATCTTTTTAAGAGATCATCTCTTAACAATTGGTGATTCCATTTTCGAACTCATGGCTGGAGTCAATCTTCCTTCATGGTCGGAGATATCGCAAGCATCTGATGGCTTGCAATTGACTTCAACAGCAGCAACGTGGGAGAGTATTCTCGCTAGGTTGGTCAGAATCGAGTCCCGATTGCTTGAGCATGGGCATAGGGCAGCATCCACGCGCCCTCCATCGCGCCCGGAACCTGACCCACCGGGCGGACCTCTACTGTAAGCCGTCTCACAGCCGCAATTCCAGATCCCCTACTACCAGCCGCCACCACCGTTCATTGCACAGCGGAGACCGAAAACTTGCTGGGACCCACCGAGCAGTCGGATGCTTTCGGAGTTCCCCCAGTATGATCAACCACCAACACGCCCAATCTCTTGTTTGGATCGGCCGGATGGTCATGCATTCTATCACCAACATGGGTACCAGAATTGGCAGCCATCGTCGCCACCGGAATACGCGATTCCACGATCTGTTTTCATGACACCGGACTACTACAGTCCTCCCGTTGGACAGCAGCCCTGCACTGGGAAGCTCCCACTCGGCTGGCCACAACCACCCCCGCAACACTCACCGTCCTGCTGGTGGCCAACATCCGCACCGCTACCCAATGGGTTTGTGTGGCCAACATCCGCACCGCTACCCAATGGGTTTGTTGAATTCCAACATTTGCCGCTCCCGCTGCAGCATGCCCAATTTCAGATTTTCGCTGAACCTATCTCCGATTCCAGTGACGTAGAGATGCCGATCAGGTAGGAGGTTCGGACAAAAGAATTGCCTCCGGTCAGGATCACAAGCGCGAGGAGGAACAAGTTCAAGGGCCGTTTGAGTGCTCAATGCAACTGAATGCTTTTCCAATCAAGGTTCTTCACGCTAAGGTTGATTTGGGTAATTTCATGGGGGTCAACACGTCAATGGAATTATTGAGTGATTCATCACATGTTAAGAATGCTACAAATATGGATCATCGTTCAACATCACTCAGCGCTGATGCCCGGTTGATTTCTCCGCACAATGACACTTTGTGTTTGGTCATTCATGGACGCATTCACAAGATTTCAGAACTGAAATGTCATGTCCATAAGGGTCACCCCTTTGTGATTTTTTATGGGAATAATGAAGGAAGTGGTTCAATTATTCGGCTTGATCCAGGAGGAGTTATCTCGCCAAAGCTGGTGTTTTCGACTCTCTTCATTGTGTCGTGGTTCCCACCTTGAGGAAAAGGTGGATTTTAACCGTGAGGGAGTTGATACGGATATATCTTAGAATATCTCCCATATCTCTATTGTTATTTTATCATGTCTTTTCCATATCATTATTATCTTATTCACCAAGTTAGGTTATTCATAGGAGTATTATAAATATGACCTATGGTAAATTTTAAATGTGACTCTTAAACTGGGACGGATGGAAATGACAAAATAAGACTCTTAAACTGGGACGGAGGGAGTATGTTGTAAATTGAATATTGTGATTAATTAAATTTCATTTTATGAAGAATATTTTTTAATCAGTAGTTACGCTTATTATTTTTATTGAATAAAATATTTTAAAAACTTTCAATTTGTATGAAAAAAAGAACTTTGAAATGGAAAATTTTGGGCCAAAATGAAGAGAATGAATTCTCCACCTTGATGAAGGGTAGAAAAGTGTAGATAATATTTCCCTTGTTGAGCTTGGTTAGATTTGATCCCTTTTGTTAAATCCTTTGAGTTGGTCTATAAGATATTGATCTGAGCTTGAAATTGGTGCATATTGTTTTTTCAGGTAAGCCCAAATCATGTTGTGCTGTACTATATTTTTCGTATGGCACAACACAAGGATGAGTTAAGTTGATTATGGGAAAATAAAGTAAAATAATAAAATGAAGAAAAAGAAGTTATCTTTCCACTTAATCCATCTCCCATTGTTCCTTCAGTCTTTCCTTATCCCGCATAATCTATCACACTTTCTACTTCAACCCCCAACTTAACTGAGTTACGATTGTTAATTACAACTTTTTCCTTATTAAATTGAAATTTAACTTAGTGGTGTAAAAATGGAAAATGGTGGATAGTGAAATTCATTTTAATTAATTAAAAGTAAACCTGAGTGATTGGTATGAAAAAAGATGTTACAATATGGGTCATATGTTGAGCTATGTAAAAACTACAATGACAGGTTCTTGGCTTATGACATGACATGAGAAAAGTAAGCACCAGATGACATGACGAGAGGTCGAAACGCTGATGCGAAGATAGTTGCGCAAAGCTGGTTGGAGGAGAACTAGCTAGTTTCAAAACCATAGTTTGTTTAATTATGATTGGGAGAAGAAATAATCAACTTTTAAATATTTATATTTCATATTTAATGTGAAAATACAATAGCCTTATTTATAATAATATGCATTCCAGGAAAGAACCGACCCCGAATGAAGCTGATAATTCAGCTGGACTTGATACATGACATGTAGTAATTAAACTAAGGACTCGATACGTAAACAGTCATGGATGGCAGCGCCTGCATGTGAATCAAATTTATACTAGTAGTATAAATTTGAAATTATTAGCATCCATAGATGGTTGGTTTCAAGACAAACGAACCACAATAGGGCTCCGAATGACGAGCAACCCTGCGCGTCATATGTACACCTGCCACCTCATCGGCGCTTACCTCAAGAGAAACATAGAAATGAAAATTGCCAAGACCGCTCCGTTGGTAGTCATGTGCGAACCCCCAGAGGTGTTTAGTGTTGATTATTTCTTCAACAAGGGGTTGCTGCAGACTCAAGGCACCAAGACTCTCTTCTATTCGTTGGGAGACAAGGTGAAGGCTGAGCCGGAAGAAGCCGAGGAAGCCATGCCAAGTGAAGAGTTTGAAGAGCTACGCAAGGAAGTCCAGGACGTGAAGAAGGAAATGCAGTTGATGAGGAGAGAAATGATCAAGGATCTTGGTGGGATAAGGAAGGAATTGATGGGGAATCGGGAGGAAGTGAAGACCCTGAGGGGCAACATTGCTGATTTGGCGGTGAAGTTGGCCAAACAGAATGAGCGAATGACGGAAGCGGTGGAGCTTTCAATGAAGATGTTAAAGTGGATGCAGCAGACGCTCCCCTTGACCCAGTCGAGGACAACTCCTGGGTCCAGCAGTGAAGTCAAGCAGCCCACTCAGAGCAGTCCCTCCGTCAGGCAGTCGCAGCAATCGCTCAAGCAGTTGATCCCCCCGGCCGTTCCCATGCAAGCTTCAGCCCCATCTAAACCGAAGTCTAGAGTGAGGAAGCCAGTACCCGAACAAGCAGCACAGGAGGAAGAAGAGTTGGAGCAGCCAGCAAAGAAGAAAGTCAGAGTGACCCGCCCAGGAATCCCGCCCCAGTCAGCCTCTCGAGGGAGCCAACCCCAGAAGTGAACCACCATCTCTTGACCAAGTAACTTTTATTTTTCGTTCCTTTAGGTTTTTCAATGAACCAGTTCTCTACCACC
>NC_062965.1:25332234-25484706 GCF_023119035.1 Salvia hispanica
TCTAGACCGTCCATTTCCAACAGCCCTCAACCAAGCTCAGCTTTGACACTTCCACAGTCAAATCATTTTGTGATCACTTCCTCAACAATCTCCACCTTGAGAACCAAATGGTTGATCATACTTTCCATAACAACGACTCTACCTTAAAGAGAAAGCACACTCACCAGTTTCAGACAATGTCTGAATTTTGAAACTGGTAGTGCCTTTGTCAAACAATCAGCAGCATTCTCCTCAGTCCCTACTTTCTCCACCTTGACTTCTCCTCTCTCGATGATGTCTCTGATGAAGTGTAGTCTGATGTCTATGTGCTTCGTTCTCTCATGGTGAATTTGGTGCTTAGCAAGGCAGATAGCACTGTTGCTATCACATAGCACAGTGACTGATTCTTGAATCAGGCCAAAGTCCCCCAAGATCCCTTTTAACCACACGGCCTCCTTTATAGCTTCGGTCAAAGCAATATATTCTGCTTCTGTAGTAGATAAAGCCACAACAGACTGGAGTGATGATTTCCAACTCACCGCACTGCCATAAAGGTTAAAAATATATCCTGTTTGAGATTTCCTCGTGTCTATGCTTGATGCGTAGTCTGAATCACAATAGCCAATAAGAGGTTCCTGCATCCCCTTGCCTTTCCTGTACAAGATACCTGTTTTCTTAGAACCCTTCAAGTATTTCAATAACCACTTCAATGCCAACCAATGTTCCCTTCCATGCTCCTTCATGAATCTGCTGGTGACACTAATAGCATGGGATAAATCAGGTCTCGTGCATATCATGCTATACATGATACTACCCACAATATTTGAATAAGGAATAGCCTTCATCTCTTCTTGCTCTGATACTGATTTTGGGACTTGATCTTTTGACAGTTTAAAATGCTAGGCAAGAGGGACTGACTTTTCTTCAGAGTCTTGCATCTTAAATCTACTGATCACTCTCTGAATGTAGTCACTTTGGTTCAGCCATAATTCCCCAGCTTCTCTACTTCTAGAAATATCCATCCCCAATATCCTCTTAGCCTCTCCCAAGTCCTTCATCTCAAAACTTTGCATCAATTCTTCTTTTATCTGCTTTACTTCAGCCAAAGTCTCTGCAGCTACTAGCATATCATCAACATACAACACTAAGTAAGCTGCCTTCTTCCCATTTCTGCTCCTTACATACACACAATCATCATAATCTGATTTTAGAAAACCAATCTTGGCCAGATGAGAATCAAACTTTCTATACCATTGTCTACTGCTTTGTTTCAAGCCATAAATGCTCTTCTTGAGCAAGCAAACTTTATCTTCCTGCCCTTCAACAACAAAACCCTCGGGTTGCTCCATGTATATAGTTTCCTCAAGATCCCCATTCAGAAAGGCTGTCTTTACATCAAGTTGATGTAATTCCCAGTCTAAATGAGTCACAACAGCTAGCATTATTCTGATAGAACAATGTTTGACAACCGGAGAGAACACTTCGTTGTAATCGATACCTTCCTGTTGAGTATAGCCTTTTGCCACAAGCCTTGCTTTGAATCTAATCTCATCCTTCTGTGTAGCTTCAACTTTCTTTTTGAAAATCCACTTTGAGCCCACTGCTTTCTGAAGTACTGATCTGTCCACCAGAATCCATGTCCCATTTTTAAGTAGGGAATTTATTTCTTCCTCCATTGCCTTTATCCACTGAGCTCTCTCCATACTTCTCATTGCTTCCTGGAAGTTTGACGGCTCATCATAGATAATAGCCTCTGCAATACACAGTGCATAGAAGAGCATGTCATAGTCTTTATATTTTTCTGGAAGATTTATATTTCTCCTAGGCCTGTCTCTGGCTAGCTTATACGATCTCTCAACACTCCTTTGGGCAGATTGATGGTCAGTTGCTGTGAAATCTGGTGTATCATCTTCAGATTCTGATACATCCCTGCTCACAGGCTCCACCTCAACATCTGTACCAGCCCTATTTTTGTCTGAGCTTGATTCATGATAGGGCATATTCTCCTCATCAAAAATAACATCTCTGCTCAGTATTAGTTTCTGTGATTCCTGATTCCATAATCTGTACCCCTTTACGCCATCTTGATATCCTAGGAAAATGCACTTGACTGCTCTGGTTTCCAATTTTGTAGTCTTCACATGAGCATAAGCTCTGCATCCAAAAGGCTTCAACCTGCTGAAATCCGGTTCCACACCATACCACTTCTTATTAGGAACTTCAAAATCTATTGCTGAAGATGGGCATCTATTTATCACTTTTGCTGCTGTCAGAACTGCTTCTCCCCAAAAATATTTAGGCACTCCTGAGGTCAGAAACATACATCTCACCCTTTCTAATATTGTCCTGTTCATTCTCTCTGCAACACCGTTTTGTTGAGGATTTCTAGGGACTGTCTTGTGCCTTCTAATCCCCCTTTCTTTGCAGTAGTTATCAAACTCGGATGAAAGATATTCTAACCCATTATCAGTCCTTAAGCACTTAAGTGTGGTGCCCTTTTGTCTCTCCATCTGTATGTGCCATTCTTTAAAATTTTTGAAGGCATCTGATTTCTCCTTGAGCACATAAATCCATAACTTTCTTGAGAAATCATCTATTATTGTCATGAAGTATTTTCCTCCACCTAAAGTTTGTGGCTGTGTGGGACCCCACAAGTCACTGTGTGCATAATCCAGTGCACTTCTTGATGTGTGCTTCCCCTTAGAGAAAGGAAGCTTCTTCCCCTTCCCCATTATGCATTCTTCACAATTCTGGAAGGATTCCAAATCTGAGCACTGGATCAATCCTTTCTTATTCAGCAATTTGAGCCCTTTCAAACCAACATGGCCGAGCCTTTTATGCCAAATGCTAGCTTCTACTTTCTGAGCTACATGACTCTCCCCTACCACAGCAGTAGCATCTAGATAGTATAGGGTCCTTTTTCTGATAGCTGTCATGAGGATTTGAGAGCCCTTGTATATTTGCAGATTTCCATCCAGGGATTTAAACTCATATCCTTTGGACTGTAGAACCCCCAGAGAGATCAAATTCCTTTTGATGTCTGGAATCAACCTGACTTCAGTGAGTACTCTGATAGCTCCATTTCCCATCTTGAGTCTGATCTTCCCAATTCCATGAACCACACATGTCTGATTATTTCCCAAAAGAACTGAACCTTTTGCTGGTAAGATGTCCTCAAACCATTCACTGTGTGAGCAGATATGAAAACTACAACCAGAGTCCACTATCCAACTGCTCCCAATATCACCATCTGCAATGTTCATAACATGTACATCTGCTACCTCCTGAGCTACATCAGATGTACCTTGCCCCTGAGCTTCCTCCTCCTGCTTTCTCTTCCAAGAGAAGCAATTCTTTTTGAGGTGTCCTGGCTTCTTGCAATAGTGGCAGGACCTAGTCTCCTTTTTTTCATCTTTATCTTTAGGCTTTGTGAACTGAGATTTAGGGGGCTTATTCTTGCCCTTCTGCTTGAATTTCTTGATGTTCAGCACATCCCCAGGAGCATCATGAACACTCCCTGATCCATTTCCCATCTTGAGTCTGATCTTCCCAATTCCATGAACCACACATGTCTGATTATTTCCCAAAAGAACTGAACCTTTTGCTGGTAAGATGTCCTCAAACCATTCACTGTGTGAGCAGATATGAAAACTACAACCAGAGTCCACTATCCAACTGCTCCCAATATCACCATCTGCAATGTTCATAACATGTACATCTGCTACCTCCTGAGCTACATCAGATGTACCTTGCCCCTGAGCTTCCTCCTCCTGCTTTCTCTTCCAAGAGAAGCAATTCTTTTTGAGGTGTCCTGGCTTCTTGCAATAGTGGCAGGACCTAGTCTCCTTTTTTTCATCTTTATCTTTAGGCTTTGTGAACTGAGATTTAGGGGGCTTATTCTTGCCCTTCTGCTTGAATTTCTTGATGTTCAGCACATCCCCAGGAGCATCATGAACACTCCCTGACCTTTGCAAGTCCTTTGATTTCAAAGCAGATTCCACCTCTACCAAACTTATAGCATCTTTACGACCATACAACATAGCATCACGGAGGTGCTCAAAAGATTTTGGAAGAGCATTGAGCAAGGCAATAGCCTTGTCTTCCTCCTCTAGTTTTGCATCCACATTTTCAAGATCATCTAAAATTTTATTAAATTGATCTAATTGATCCCCAATCGCCCTTTCATCAGTGAATCTAAAGGAATACAAGCGTTGTTTGAGGTATAACCTGTTGGCAAGAGATTTGGTCATGTACAGCTCCCCAAGTTTCTTCCAGACTGAAGCTGCAGATTTTTCCCTCGCAACTTCTCTGAGCACCTTGTCATCAAGATTCAAGAAGATCACACTTCTCGCTTTCTTCAAGATTTCCTGTTGTTTCGCGCTCGGATTCTCATCGAACTTTGTCGAATCGAGAGCATCATCCAAACCCTGATGTGTGAGCAAAGCCTCCATCTTCACTTTCCACAAACCGAAATCATTTTTGCCATTGAATTTCTCGGTCTCATATCGCGCCATCGCCATCAATCGTCGTTCCCACAGACGGCGCCAAATTGTTGATTTTAGGCGATTGCAGCAAGAATTAAAACAAGAATCACAACACCGGAATTACGTGGTTCGACGTAAAAAGTCTACATCCACGGGAAAGTACTTCTCACTATATTGATTCTTGTCGGAGGTGAAGATTACAGAAACAAGGAAGGAAAACAGTAATGACACTAGACGAAGAAATTAAGAACTCGAGCTCACAAAACGCAGTGTGAATTGATCAACTCTAACACTCTAATCTTCCCCTGGACTGAGTTGCTGATCTCTCTCTCTTTTTCCCTCTTTTCTTCTCTCTGGTTTTAGTTTTTGGGCAAAAATCGAATCAGCTCATTTTGAGCTGCCCCCAATACTTATATCTGAGATCAACGGACCAGATTATAAGATCTAATCCATCGCATCTAGACCGTCCATTTCCAACAGCCCTCAACCAAGCTCAGCTTTGACACTTCCACAGTCAAATCATTTTGTGATCACTTCCTCAACAATAATGTTTTGATTTACTAAGTAAATCTAAGACATATAATATACTTAACTGCCGTCACCTTTTATTCATTAAATATGGACATAACCGTTACACACATATATATACATGCATGTCACCCGTTACCGATCTCCGTTAACAAGTGTCGCTTGGAATTGTGAATTAGTTTAGTAATAATAAACTAATTAACATTATCTCACAATTCAGTCGTACCACACTTACACATGCACATTAATACATATACATGTATAGCAATTCTAAATGTGACGTACATGCTCATTCATTCATATATGTATATATAATCATTACTTTATATATTGTAATGAAACCAATAATATATATACATATATTCATACACAATATATATTTATTACCGTTAATTAGAGGTAAGAGAGGAGGGTTATCAATACACCCAATTCTAATCCTTTAATCGAAACCGATCCATCACAGTATCGTCTTTTATATTAGAATCCTTAACATTTAATATGAACTTAATCTTTAAAGTAAACCAATAGATACATAGGTCATATAAGAATATAAAATATTCTTACAGTGGAAGGTGAAAATGGAAGCTCTGCTCACGCATCAAGGGTTGGATGATGTGCTCGATTCGACCAAGCTAGCAGAGAAGCCGGCTGAAAAGCAATCGGAGATCTTGATGAAAGCAAGGAGCGTAATCATCTTGAATCTTGATGATAAGGTGTTGAGGGAAGTTGCGAGGGAAAAATCCACTGCAGAAATCTGGAAGAAGCTTGATGAGCTGTACATGGAAAAATCCCTTGCTAACAGGTTATACCTCAAACAATGACTTTACTCCTTTAAATTTACCGATGATAGAGCTATTGGGGATCGATTGGATCAGTTTAACAAAATATTGGATGATCTTGAGAATATTGATGCCAAAATGGAGGAGGAAGATAAGGCTTTAGCCTTGTTAAATGCCCTTCCGAAATCTTTTGAGCATTTGAGAGATGTTATGCTATATGGACGGAATGAGGACATTAGTCTTATTAAAGTGCAATCTGCGTTGAACTCGAAGGATCTGCAGAAGTCAGAAAGTACTTTGGGAGGTTCTGGGGATGTGCTCAACATCAAGAAGTATAAGCAAAAAGGAAAGGGCAAAGCTCCCAAGTTTCAACCTCAGAAAGCAAAAGATAAGGATGAGAAGAAAGAAACCAGGTTTTGCCATTATTGCAAGAAACCTGGACACCTCAAGAAAAACTGCTATTCTTGGAAAATAAAGCAAGAAGAGGAAGCTCAGGGCCAAGGATCATCTGATGTTGTGCAAGAAGGAGAGGAGGTACATACATTGAATGTCATGGAAAATGATATAGGGAGAAGATGGATAGTTGTCTCAAGATGCAGCTTCCATATTTGTTCTAACAGTGAGTGGTTTGATAGCCTTAAACCATCTCAAGGCTCTGTGCTAATAGGCAACAATCAAGTTTGTCTGGTCCAAGGTATTGGGAATATAAAGCTAAGGATCAAGGATGGTTCTCTATTACTGCTGACTAAAGTTAGACTGATCACTGAGATTAAGAGGAACCTGATATCCTTAGTATACTCCAGTGTAAGGGTTGTGAGTTTAAATCCGTAAATGGAGATTTGCAGATTTCTAAAGGCTCTCAAGTTTTGGTAGTAGCATTTAGAAGGAATAGTCTGTACTATGTCGATGCAGATGTTGTAGTGGGTGAATCCTGTTTGGCAGTTAAAGATGGGGCAGAGATTTGGCACAGAAGATTGGGACATGTAGGTGAAAAAGGACTCAAGATGCTCCAGTCAAAGGGCCTCATCAGTTGTCAAGGTCTTGAGTCTATGAAGAAGTCCGAAGAGTGCATTATGGGAAAGGGAAAAAATTGCCCTTCCCAAAGGGGCAGCACACATCTAAGTCTCCTCTGGATTATTCCCACAGTGATTTGTGGGGGCCAACCGAGCCTCTCAGTCTAGGTGGAGGCAAGTATTTCATGTCTATAATTGATGATTTCTCCAGGAAAATGTGGATGTATATACTCAAGGAGAAGCCAGAGGATATTTCAAGGAATGGCACACAGAAGTTGATAAGCAAAAGAACTCCACACTCAAATGTCTTAGAACAGACAATGGACTAAAGTTTCTATCTGCGGATTTTGATCAGTTTTGCAAAGATAAGGGTATTAAACGACACAAGACAATGCCCAGGAACCCACAGCAAAACGGCGTAGCAGAGAGGATGAATAGGACGTTACTAGAGCGTGTGAGATGCATGTTTCTGTCATCTGCAATGCCAAAGAAATTTTCGGGGGAGGCAGTTCTAACTGCTGCTAACACGATCAATAAATTTCCATCATCCGCGATAGATTTTGCTATCCCAGATCAGAGGTGGTACGGAGAGAAACCATTTCTGTAAGCTGAAGCCATTTGGATGCAGGGCCTATGCTCATGTGAGGAGAGGGAAACTTGATACAGAGGGCTGTTAAGTGCATTTTTCTGGGGTATCAAGATGATGTGAAGGGCTATAGACTATGGTGTCAGGAGTCTCAAAAGGTTATAGCAGAGATGTGGTTTTTGATGAATCCATATGTTGATGCTAAACAAGAGAGGGCTCCAAAGGAATCTGAAATGGAGGTGGAGCCTCCAGATAAGGAGGCAAATGATCTAAGTCAGAACTTCCCTGCTAGATCAGACACCGGAGACCTACAAGGTCAGAAATCTGCTGGTTCTTACAAGTTGGCCGGAGATAGACCAAGAAGAGAGATTAAGCTGCCAGAGAAATACTCAGATTATGAGATGGCTTTCTATGCTCTATGTGTTACAGAAGGTAACTTGTTTGATGAGTCAAGAACTTTTAGAGAGGCTATGGAAGGTGTTGAGAGAACTCAATGGATCAGAGCAATGGAGGAAGAAATTGAATCATTGCTCAAGAATGGCATATGGATCTTGATAGAAAGGTCAGATCACCAGAAGGCCGTAGGATGCAAATGGATTTTCAAGAAAAAAATTGAGGAAAATGCAGAGAATGGAATAAGATTCAAGGCACGGTTAGTAGCAAAAGGATACACTCAGCAAGAAAGTATTGACTACAATGAAGTATTCTCTCCGGTTGTTAAACATAGTTCTATAAGGATTATGCTAGCTGTTGTGAATCACTTGAACTGGGAACTGCACCAACTTGATGTGAAAACAACTTTTCTTAATGGAGAATTGAAAGAAACAATATACATGGAGCAGCCCGAGGGTTTCAAAGTGAAAGGGAAAGAGAATAAAGTGTGCTTACTCAAAAGAAGCATCTATGGGTTGAAGCAAAGTAGCAGACAATAGTATAGAAAGTTTGAATCATATTTGGCAGAAATTGGTTTTCAAAAGTCAGATTATGATAGCTGTGTTTACATAATGGTGGAAGGTGGAGCAGCAGTTGCATATTTGGTCCTCTACGTTGATGATATGCTAGTGGCAGTTGCTGACTTAACCTTGGTCAGAAACATTAAAGAAAAGCTGGGAGATAAGTTTGAAATTAAAGATCTTGGCGAAGCCAAGAGGATCTTGGGAATGGACATCTCAAGGAACAGAGAAAAAGGGGAATTGAGGCTGAAGCAAACTGACTACATCAAAAGGGTGATCAACAAGTACAAGATGCAAGATTCAACAGAGAAATATGTGCCCTTGGCACAACACTTTAAGCTGACAGTGGATCAGAGACCGAAGAATGATGAGGAGATGATGGAAATGAATTTGATTCCTTACTCAAATATCATTGGAAGCATCATGTATATTGTGCTGTGCACTCGGCCCGACCTAGCACATGCTATCAGTGTCACAAGCCGTTTCATGAAGGATCCAGGAAAGGAGCATTGGCTTGCCTTAAAGTGGATGCTGAGATACATGAAGGAGTCTAGTAATGTTGGATTTGTGTACAAGAGATTCAAGAGGGATTGTGAAGAATCTCTGATTGAATTTTGTGACTCGGATTATGCCTCCAACCTAGATAGCAGGAAGTCACAAAGTGGATATGTGTTCAGAATGTTTGGAGAAGCAATCAGTTGGAAATCTTCGTTGCAATCTGTGGTTGCTTTGTCTACTACCGAGGCAGAGTATATCGCCCTCACAGAGGCCATAAAGGAGGCTGTGTGGTTGAAGGGAATTGTAGGAGATTTTGGTCTTGATCAGAAGTCTGTGGCAGTTATGTGTGATAACATGAGTGCAATCTACCTAGCCAAGAACCAAGTCTTTTATGAAAGGAGTAAGCATATAGATGTGAGACTTCATTTCATCAGAGACATCATTGACAAGGGAGAGATTAGAGTTGAAAAAGTTGGAACCGAGGACAATGCTGCAGATTGTCTTACTAAAGCTCCGCCAGTTTCGAAGTTCAAGCACTGCTTGAAACTGGTGGGAGTTGTGTCTGATTAAGGTGGAGCCGTTTAGAAGAAGAGCAGCTCATAACCATTTCGAGTCCAAGGTGGAGATTGTTAAGTTTGGTGGCCTCAAAATGATTCGAGCCTGAGACCGCGAAGGAAGAAGTCGTGCTGTTGAGAAACACGTTTCTTATCTTCAACGGTCAACTAGATTAGTTGAGCTGGATGAGTCGATCCAACGACTGAGATTTACGGAGAGATAATCTTTAATATAGACCGTTGATCTCAAGGAAGTAGTTTGGGGATCTGGTTGCTCAATTAAAACAGAAAGGGGGAAGAAGAAGAGGCAGAAGGTTACGAGAGAGAGAAAAATAAGATCAGCTGAAATTTGATCCTTGAGAGTCCATCACCAGCTGCGAAGCCATCAACTCGCGATTGCAGATTGCTTGTTACATTTTTCTTCTTTGTAATTCTTGATTCCAAGTGTAGCGAGTTGTATTCACTAAACCCGAAATAATATTGAGTGCTCGTTCTTCCGTGGATGTAGACTTATGTCGAACCACGTAAAATCTTCGCATCTATTTCTTTTTCATTCGTGTTGTTCATCGCAAAATCAACATTTTATGCTTGGAGTTATTATCATCTCTTCTAAAAAAATTTCCCCAACAACGTCATCTTTGAATAACGATCATAGCTTTAAAGTTGAAATCACTAAAAAAAGTCACACCCTCTTGACAAAACAATGATATCAACCACGGTGAAACAAATTTCTTGTTATGAATTCTCACTAGCCGAGATCCGATCAGCCACAGGAGATTTCAGTGTGGAACATCTCATCGGAAAAGGAGGATTCGGAAAAGTCTACAAAGGCGTCATCGACAACGGCTATATGACTGTGGCCATAAAGCGGCTAGCCTCAAACTCCAACCAAGGGGAACGCGAGTTTGCGGCCGAGACAGCGACACTAACTAAGATCCAACATTGTAATCTAGTCTCTCTGATTGGCTTCTTTAACGAGGAGGGAGAGATGATTCTTGTTTACGAGTACATGTCCAATGGAACGTTATCTGACCACCTATACGGCCTGATGAGGGACAGTGACGACCAATCCTCGTTAACATGGAATCAACGACT
The DNA here is from genome assembly GCF_023119035.1 of Salvia hispanica. Classification (NCBI taxonomy): domain Eukaryota; kingdom Viridiplantae; phylum Streptophyta; class Magnoliopsida; order Lamiales; family Lamiaceae; genus Salvia; species Salvia hispanica. The sequence goes on from NC_062965.1 coordinate 25,342,704, forward strand.
TAAAATCTGCGTTGGAGCTGCCCGAGGTCTGGACTATCTTCACTTCACCAACTCAATCATACACCGTGATGTCAAGTCTAGTAATATCCTTCTTGATGGAGATTTCACAGCTAAGGTCTCAGATTTTGGCTTGGCAAAACAGATGAGTTCGGATATGTCATCAAGCCATGTCAGCGCAAGCGTTAAGGCTCGTTTGGGTATTTTGAGCCGTGCTATTTTACCACGGGGAGGCTTACTATGGCAAGTGACAAATATTCCTTTGGAGTTGTGCTGTTGGAAGTATTGAGTGGGAAACGAGCTGTTGATCCGTGCCTTGACAAGGACTACCTCTGTTTGACCATGTGGGCTCAAGAAAAAATTCGAAATGGAAAAGCTGACCAGATTGTTGCTCCGAATTTGAGGGGTAAAATCTCAAAAGATTGCCTCAAGACATTTTTAGAGGTTGTTAAGAGATGTTTAAATCATGAACCAAAGAAACGGCCAGCAATGAATCAAGTTGTGTCCCAACTCGAGTTTGCCCTTCAACAGCAGGAGAAAAGGAGAAAGGGGCAACAAGTTTGTTTAATGCATTTTGGAAGAGAGTTAGACCATCTGATAAAAGTGAATTCTTTCTATTTATACACAACTATACATTTTATGAGTCTTTCTTTATGCAATTATGTGGCTTATGGTGACATAGGAACTGCGAAAAAGGATAATGATGAGGTTGAAGTTACTAAGCTTCCTGCATTTAAAAATGAAGAAGAAGAAATAGTACAGTATGATGAACTGAGAGAAGTTGGTGTGCTCCCTAGCATTTCAGTTGATGAATTAGATGATAAAGAGAATGTAATCGACGTTCCTTCCATTCCAATAGCAGAACTCGGGGAGCTGACAAACGATTTTAACGTGAGGTTTTTGATTGCTAACGAATCCAGTGGAGGGAGTTTGTACCATGGAGTCTTACAAAATGGACAGCATGTAGCAATCAAAAAGCTCTACAAGAAGTCACCGCTGAAAATATTTCTGTCCGAGGTTCAACATATTTTGATTTGTCTTTGAAAATAAACTGTGTTACCTAAGCATAAGTTTTGTTCTGTTTAGGTATCAACAATATCTAGGTTGAAGCATGAACACGTAGTTGAGCTACTTGGTTATTGCGTGGACGATGACATGCAAATCTTGGCGTACGAGTTTGATCCACAGTGTTCCCTGCATAACAGTCTCCATGGTCCGGCTCTGTCATGGGTTCAAAGAAGTAAAATTGCTCTTGGGGTTGCAAGAGGATTATGCTACATTCATGGGAAGGCGATGATTCATCGTGGTGTTAGATCTAGAAGCGTTATACTGTTTGATGATGAAATTTCTAAAATAACTTATTTTCATCAATCAATGGAGTGTTCTTGTAAGGAAGCCAATCTTGATGAGCGCCATCCCCTCGCGTTCCCCCCATGCTTGCAGTACCATCCTCCAGAGTAGGTTTACTATTTTTATTGTCTTAATTTCTCAATGATGATTGGTGAAGAAAATTAGTTTAGCAATGCAATTGGTTTGGAGATTTATGTTGCCTGCAGGTCATAGTCAGAAAGGCGACGTTTACAGCTTTGGTGTGGTTCTGTTCGAACTCTTGGCAGGTCATGTATTAGCTCCGAGATTGGTATGTGAAATTTTCTTTTATAAAAGACTCAACCAAATCATCCAAGTTGACTAATGATGATGAACCTCCTTTACTAACAGCCTTTTTAGCAAGTTTTGACCAATCTCGTGCCCTTTCCGAAAATTCATCCTTCCTCACTTCCATATCCTTTCTAGCCGCTTTCTCAATAGTCAATCTATCACAACTATCTTAAATATCCAAACCCATTCCCCAAACCTCACTTACAAACCTACTATTAATAGTTTGATTACCAAAATAAGGCCAACATATCATCGGCTCACCCACAACAATGCTCTCCAGAGTTGAGTTCCAACCACTATGCGTCAGAAACCCATCATGCGGGGCCCACTTCACCATGTAATCCTTCTCTTTAGTACCCTCCATCAATTCCGCCGGAACTTGATCACCGGCATCTTTTCCGGCGACGGAATCCGGCCGCATCACCCACAAGAATCTCTGAGAACTATTCACTAAACCATGCCAGTACTCCAACAACTGCTCTCTTGTGACGACCGTTATGCTCCCGAAGCTCACGTAGATCACCGATCTAGGCGGCTGTGCGTTCCAGCCGGATTTATGAAGTTTGGCAACAATTAGAAAAATCATTAAGTACTTATCATACTAACATTAGTTTATGTGGGTTTGAAAAAACAAAACTATATGGAGTATATATATAAGATTATTGTTGATATGGTTTAAATGATATTAACCTTCATTTGAAGTCTAGTTTAATTTATACACTGTTTATGAATCATAATATTTCTAAAACTCCCTTTCGTCACTCTTTCTTTTTTAGTTCATTCTACGAGTTTATGTACTTTTTAATTTTGAAATATTTTTTTAACGAGGTGGGGACACTAAAAAAAACGTTTTTTTTTTTAATCAAACACCTTCGCGGTGGTCGGTTGAGTAGGTCCCTCATCCCATGTATATCATGAAAACAAAATTCATATAGAGACCATTCCCGAAAGTGGAGGGCCCAAGGGGGAAGCGCATTACACCAACCTACAACTTCCTCTACACCAAACAAACCTCAATCAAAACAAATGAGAACAACCTCAGAATCTGAAGCCAGGCATGCCGAGCTGGTCGAGCCTTGCCATGGCTCTCACCTGTGCCGGGATTGTATTACCCTCAAATCTTACCAAGTTCCGGCACTCTTTCCCTTTTGACGCAAGGAAGTTCGCCACTTTGTTTCCTTCTCTTCGAATATAAGAAATTCTCCAATGAATCCCTTTTAGCTCCATGTAGATTTTTAACATGGTGTGCCTTGTTTCTGCCGGCCCCAACTTCCTTTTTTCTAGCAGCATACACATTATTTCTGCATCCGTTTCGATCCACAGGTTGTTACCATGACGTTTTTGACACAATTTTTAACACAGTTATGGATTTTAATTTGTACTCCCTCTGTCCACAAAAGATGTCAAACTTGTGGGACGGTACGGGATTTTAGGAGGTTTTGTTTTGTGTGTTAGGTGGAAAGAGAAAATATAATATTTATATTATTGTGAGAGAACCTTTTCTAAAAATGGAATGTGACATCTTTAGTGGGACAAACTAAAAAGGAAAGTGAGACATCTTTATTAATATAACACCAATGCTTCAAAAAAGGTCCTTATTGTTGGTATTCCAACAATAAAAAAAATTAGAGGCGTAAACGGAAGTGTCAAAAAGAAAGGGAAAATTAAATTAATTTATCTTTCATTTATGAACACTTTTTTTGCATCCAAAATTGTTGTTATTTTAAAATAATTTCAAGGCAATAATTTTGTCTCAATTGTGATCTTAAAAAACAAGTTTTTTTTAAGAAATATTCATTCTCGATTAACAATACTTTTATTTACTTGTTTTTCTAACTCTCTCTTCTTGAGTAATCGTGCAATAAAACTCATGGCCAACCAAAATTACATACTCGCATGGCGGAGGGAATATAATCAAAAGAGATAGTTATTATGTATCACAAAATTTGTGCTATATTTACAGATTTAATTAGAGCATCCACAATAGATGCTTGATCTCACGCCCGATCGGCCGAAATCGGACTCGGACATGATCGGACATCCATTGCAAGTCTCGGGCATGCCCGAGGACGACCGAGAGTTCGGTCGCGCCCCATCTCTCGACCGATCCATCGGGCGTGAGATCGCAGGCCGATGACAGAGCCCGAGCCCGATCATTTTCTGTTTTTTTTTTTTTAATTAGTTAAACCCTAATTAAACCACTACAAATACTCTGTTTTTCTTCACTTTTCACACACCAAATTTAGATGACAAGTTTGATTTTTTTTTAATTTAGTGTTTTAGTTTTAATGTAGTTTTTTTTTTTAACTAAGTATGATGTAATTTCACTTTTAAATTAAGTAATGTAGTTTTTTCTTTTTTTTTTTTTTTTTTTTTTTTTTTTTTTGCATTTGTGGTGTTTAATATAATATATTTTGGTATTTTAGTTTAATTAAAAATAAAATTACAAAACAATGATTTAAAATTGAAATGAAAAGTGGATAAGAGATAGGGTATCCACTAGGGCTCCACCATTACAGAAAGATAGGGCATGCTGATGTGGTAATAACTAGGGTTTTCACTAGGGCATCTGGATGCTTTAATAGCTTAAAATTGAGTATCCTGCAAAAAAAGAGTTGACGATCATGACAGATTTGTCCTAAAGTTTGCCCTTCCTTGATGTTAAATGTAGGCCATTAAAATGAACTCGTTCTATAGCGTAAAAAATGAAAAGGAAAAAAAGATTTACCCAATGACAAATGTGATAAAATTTTCCTGAGGTACAGCAGAATCGCAGATCAATCTAGGAGATTGAGAATATCTTTTTTAAGCTAGTAAATTCAATTACTCCTACTTTGAAAAGAAAGCTTGTTTTGCTTGCATGAATTTGATGGTTCAAAAGAAATGAACTATTGTTATTAGGACTATTAATATTTGTAAGACTTATTGTATGACGTCTCTTTATTCCATGTTAATTTAAGGCACCGAATATTTATACACTATTAACTTTCCTATGGTTGGTTTATTTCTCTTGGACTAATTAATCTTAGAGTAGTGATTTAGAGACTCTATGCCATAATATTCTTATATCTCTATGCAATAATTATACTCCCTCTGTCCAGTTTTATAGTCACATTTTGCCATAAAAGTCCGTCCCACATTTATAGTCACATTTAGAATTTTCCATATTTGGACATAAAATCTTACCCCATTATTCACTAAAATTACACCCAAATGTCATTATCAACACAAAAATAAATCAAAACAAAAATAAAAAACCAAAAAGTCAACAAGGGACCCACCTTCAACCAACTCACTTAATTTATTACACACTCCTTCATCTCACTTCATTTATTACACACTCCACCATCTCACTCTTCCATCTCACTTCATTTATTACACACTCCACCATCTCACTTCATTAATTACACACTCCACCAATTCCTTAAAACTCGTGCTCTAACTAATTGTGACTATAAATGTGGGACGGAGGGAGTATTTTATATGTGGACAAATATAACCAAACGCTATTTTTGGATAAAATCAATTAGCATGATCATTAGGGAGTGATCTAATTTCTATAATAAAGACTAATAAAGCTAACGGTGAAATTCAATAGAGTATATTATATATTTTACATAGGAATAACATAAAAATAAATACTCAAAAATCAAACTAGAGTACTAATATTATAAAATACATAAAATTAAAATAATAAATTCAATTAGTATTATATTTATTTTGACTAAGGTTCGACAATAATTTTCCAAAAATTAAACATTTGAATAAATTAAATTTTTAAAATTGAATAATTTAGAATAGTAATATGATATAAAAAAACCTACACCCAATTAGTATTAATATATTATACATATTTTCTTAATTTTATTTCATGATACAGTGAATTGAGCTAATAACTCAATTATTTATAAAGTAAAAGAGAAAATGCCTTGTAATTATTTATTTGATCGATGTTTGATTGCAATGTTCTAAGAATAAAAAATTTAAATAAATTAAAATTTTGGAAAGGAAAGAAGTAGTATAATAAAAATTACAAAATTCTTAAAATAAAAACTATAAAGTCAATTATTATTATTATTATTATTATTATTATTATTATTATTAATTTTTTTAATGATATATTGAATGGAGCTTAAAACTCTAATATTTTATATAAGAAAAAAGAAGAAAATAATATAGGATTAGTATTTTTATAAAATGGATTCATAATTTATTCATTAAGTTCAAATCTCATAATTTATTCGCTTAGTTTTGGAACATTACGTTGAATAAAACATTTATGAATAAGTCTCCCATTTCTCTAATATTCTACTTCTTTAGGTATATATTTTTATTTTAAATCATATCTTCCATATTTATATATATTCCATAATTAAGCTACCACGTCCTTATCCTTATTTAAGATGTAAGGGCAAAAAAGTAGATGTAAAAAAGTGTAGATTTAATTAAAAATATAATATAGTATAAGATTACAATTTTAACCTCATTGTGGCATTATAACTTGGATACATTATGTCTCTGAAACATTTTTCTTAATGTTATTATAGCCTTCATGAGATGCGTACGCGAGAGGTTATAAATTACTTTAAACTTATAATAAGCTATAGAGATAATTGTAAAACGGGTATTATATTGAAATTCGAAAATAAAAAATCATAATCTAGTTAATTTTTACAAAAATGTATTTAATGAAATAATTATTACACAAAGTTATAGTCCATATTTTAATTGAGTGTTATAAGAAATTCCCCAAAAAGTAAGAGTATACTGCTCAAATTAATGAGCTACAGTTTGGGCAGCCTTTTGTCATGGGCCTTAAATTTATTCACAAGCCCAATTCATATATAAGTGTAATCCACGAAGAGAATTAAGAGATATGTGTATAAAGTAGGAGTACAATCTAGAATCTAACATTAAACAGAGCATTCCAGAATCCGCACGAAACGGACCGATTTCTCCTCTCATTAATATAAATTCTCCTCTTCCTTCATCCCGATTCCTCATCACAAATCTCAAGTCTCATACCAATCAATCAATCAATCAATCGTGTACATAAATTCTCTGATTAGAAGCGAAAATGTCTCTGATTCCGAGCTTCTTCGGGCGCCGCAGCAGCAATGTATTCGACCCATTCTCCCTCGATGTGTGGGATCCCTTTCAGGACTTTCCTCTCTCCACCAACTTCCCCTCCTCCGCGCGTGAAACCACTGCGGTGGCCAACGCCCGCATCGACTGGAAAGAGACGCCGGAGGCTCATCTCTTCAAAGTTGATGTTCCTGGATTGAAGAAGGATGAAGTGAATGTTGAGGTTGAAGATGGTGGCATTCTGCAAATCAGTGGAGAGAGAAGCAAGGAGCAGGAGGAGAAGAATGACAAGTGGCACCGTATTGAGAGGAGCAGCGGCAAGTTCTGCCGCCGCTTCAGGCTGCCGGAGAATGCGAAGCTGGAGCAGGTGAAGGCGGCCATGGAGAATGGGGTGCTCACGGTGACTGTGCCAAAGGAGGAAGTCAAGAAGCCTGAAGTTAAGGCTATTGATATCTCTGGTTAATAATATATCAACTGTTGGTTTCTTAGCACGATATACTAATAAAGTTGTGTGATGTTTTGGTTTTGATCAATGAGTGATATTGAACTCTTAAATGATGTGAAATTTTAATATATTGAACTTTTGTCACTTATGGAATCTTCGTTTTGATCTCCAACGCTCCTGACTTTTGGCCTTTTCCTAATATTTAAATAATGGTGATTTTTCAATACCTATGGGCTATACGAAATCAGTATATATAGAGATAATATCATTTGTTATATTTTGAACATGAGTTCATTTATTAGCTATGGATTCTGGCTTGAAAAACTATTACTCTCTCCGTCCCAAGATAAGCGACTCACATTCCGTTTTGGGACGTCTTAAAATAAGTGAGCTATTTCTTTTTTTGGTATTTTATCTCTTACTTTTTCTCTCTATTTTATTAACTTTCTTACCTTATTCACTTTTCACTTTACCCGAAAAGTTTGTACAATACTCGCTTATCTTGGAACGGAGGGAGTACTGTGATTTCGAAAATTTCTGATAATTTTTATATTACACTTAACAAATGATTAAAATTACTGATGAACATACAAAAATAGTATGACAACTGTATTCACTCTAAAATAAATGTAGCACGCATACATGCATGCATGGATAATGCATTCTTTGTATTTGAGTTAAGTCAATATAAGTACTATTTCTCTATTTTTTGTCTTTTCTTTTTGGTTTGGTTCGATTCCTTCATGTATGTTATGTAGAAATTTCCCGATACGGTTTCCCTTGTCATGCTTTGTGTGAAGGTTTCGTGATACTATTATGATTACAAATTTATAGTTTATTGAATGACCAGGACTGTGCTTTTGTAGAAAGTCTCACTAGCTTAGTACTTTAGTAGCACCTTTTTCATTATCAATAGTTTTAGTGCGCTCTCCAATTATTTGCTTAAAATTCAACATATTCAATCAACAAGTGGATGTATTGTTTCGACACAATTATTGATCATGGATTCATGAAATTTAATATACTGGCCTAGCTAATTTAAGTACCTCTATATAGTATCTGCTCGATATCAACTAATCATTTCTTTATCCAACTCTCTCTAGATCACTTACTTATGTCTCAAATGCCATTAGAATGTTAGATTGATGCTCAGGTAGCATAAATCTTAGCCAATTTTTCTAAACAATATTTTCTCGAAATCTCGAAAAATCTCTTCAAAATTGGAAACTTCCTCCTTCTTCAGCCTCAGATATTTTTGAGCGAAGCAGTAGTGGCTGCTTCTTCCCTGATTGTAGAGTCAAAACCGTTGAGAAAGAAGTTCTATTACACGAAGGGAGCGCAGCTTTTCCCCTCATCACCAAGTGTCGTAAAAGAGCACATCAAATTTGTACCTGGGCTGGGCTTATTCATGTCGGAATGATTCAGGTGGCTTTGAAACCTACGAAGCTAGATTCAGATGCATATGCAACAATATATCTTTCCGACAACAGATTGAACTATCCTTCTTCTGTTTTGAGTATGGTGGAATCAAGTTTATGTGATGGCCCCATTCATTTCACCTACTTCCCTACCTACTGTGTCCCCTTAACTGATTGCTGCGATTCATTTGGCATTGATGTTGAAATCGGAGGGGAAGGAAGCATAACCCTTATGTATAGGTTCCACTATAAAGTGGTGAAAGAGGCATATCTAGCCTCGAATCGTTTTCGTGTCTATGAGCGAGGGAAAACTACTTTCCACCTTACTAATATTGCTGAAGGCCTTCGTGTGGTGTCGAAAACGGTCTCCTGGGGCCAGGGAATAGGCCTGGGATCGGTGGCTGGGAACGAACTTGCCTCCTCGGGTGCTGAGATGGGTAGCGCTAATGTCGACTTGTGTTGAAGGTGGATGTTCCTGGTTTCAAGAAAGAGGAAGTTAGGGTTGTGGTTGAAGGTGGTGGGATTCTACAGATCAGTGGAGAGAGAGGCGACGGCGAAGGGGGTGAAGAAGGGACTGACAAGTGGCACTGCGTGGAGAGGAGCAAAGGGAGATTTGTCCGGTGCTTGAGGATGCCGGAGAATGCCAACTTGGATGAGATGGAGGCGGCGGTGGAGAATGGAGTGCTGACGTTGACGGTACCTAAGCAGGAAGTTGGCAAGAAGGTTGAAGTGAAGGTTATTGATATCTCTGGTTAAGCAAGAGAATTGTGGATGCGTGATTGATATGAAGTGTAAAATAGAAATGTGTGTTTATGTTTGAAACTTTGTTCAATGAGAAAGAGAGGTTGCATCTTTCTTTTGCTTGGGGATGAAAACATAGTGACTTTGGTTTGGTGTCAACATATGTACTCTCTATGTCCCTCATTAATTATGTATCCTCAAACACGCTTGCACGTGTAATTATCGCGTGCTCAAAACGCTTCATCGGCTAGTGAGCGCGACAGTTAATATGTGCTTGGTACTCCCTTAAGCACCGAGACGATGATCATGCTCTAAGTGTTTAGTATGTTTTTCTTTTGCCTTTTTGTATTATGCATTATTACGAGTTGTTAGTCTTCGTTTTTTGTATGCACGAGATAATAAAGTTGTGTAAATGCAATTTGTTATGATAAACTCATAATTAATGTAAAATTTTAGTATGTTGAACTCCTTGTTGATGCTTCCTATCCCTTTAAGAGGTAGGTGGTTTGAAATTTGAATCATCATGGTGTAAACGAGAACCATGATTGATTATTACAAAAATTTTTTTGTTATTTTGGTAATCTTTATTATGTTCTCCTATCTATTAGGAGTCCAATCTTTTGGCTCCTCCTAACATTTTTATGACTTAAAGGAAATTTCTTATATACATATTTTTATCAATAAATGTTGATTTTATTACCTATACGAGATCAATATAGATGAAACAAGGGTTGAATCCTCCAATTTTATGAAAAGCTATATGAATTACCACGGAAAAAGCTTCATCAAAAGTTCTAAAAAAAGTGGTAAAAATTATGGAGTATAGTACTCCAAATAACAATCGGAATCAAACATATGCATGAAAAATATTCTCCTTCTATTTAAGTTAGGTCAGTATACGTTTATTTTTCTCTTTTTTCGTCCTTTTCTTTTTTGTTTTATTTGACTCATTCATGTTATGTTATGTTGAAATTTCACAAATAAGATTTTCCTTGTCATGCTGTGCGTGGATGTTTGGTGATGCTATATGATTACAAATTTTATATTTATAGTTTATCGGATGACCAATACTTTGCTTTAGTAAAAGTCCTTTTAATTTATGCCAAAAAAGTTAATGCGGTCTCCAATAATTTGAGCCAAATTTACCATATTAAATCAACAAGTGGATGTACTATTTTGCCACAATTATTGATGCTAAAATTTATTATAATTTGATCTCACCAATTTATGCACCTTTTATTTAGTATCTGCCCGATATCATGCAAATCATTTCATTTTCCAAATCTCTCTAACTCACTTAATAATCTGTCAAATGGTATTAGATTGATGCTGAGGTAAGTCACTACACCCATTTCTCTCCTTATTCATAAAATTTTCCCAGTTTTCATAGCCATACTATCTAAGGCAATATGAAGAATGTAAACAAAAAAGTCCCCGAAAATTTCGAAAAATGCCTTATGGAAGCTGCCTCCTTCTTCAGCCTCAGATATCTTTGAGCCAGGGTGTTTTAGTTGTTTTTGTTGAATATTCAAATATTGAGTTTGAAAGAGAAGTTTATTCTCTGAATTGTATTTTTTGGATACATTGTACATTGGTATTTATAGGGCAAGAGATATAAATGTACATAGAAACTAGACTATTGGGACTCTACATTATAAATGCAATATTTTCTTTGCAATGGGTTGGAACTTCACATTTTCTCTTCCCAACATTCTTGGATACTTCAAGTTGTCTTTCCAACACTCCCCCTCAAGTTAAGTAATGAGATTCCCGATACTTAACTTGCCAAAAACAACCGAGAAATCTCTTACGCCAATTGCCTTAGTCAATATGTCTGCAAGTTGATCTTTGGATCGAACAAAAGGGAATTCAACAATTCCTGCCTCAATATTTTCCTTGACGAAGTGTCTGTCAACTTCAACATGTTTTGTTCGATCATGTTGAACTGGACTCTCTGATATACTGATGGCAGCCTTGTTATCGCAAAAAAGCTGACATGTTTTCTGTGATAACAACCCCAATTCTTCCATTAGTCTTCGTAACCATAAGACTTCTGTTAATCCATTTCTAATACCTCTAAATTCTGCTTCTGCGCTTGAGAGTGCCACAACTTTCTGTTTCTTACTTTTCCAGGTGACCAAATTACCCCCAACGAATGTAAAGTAACCAGAAGTGGATCTGTAACGCCCCACTTTTTCAAACCCTAATTTTCGGGTTATAAAGTTTTTGCATTAAATGCCTTAAATGCTATGATATGTGGATTATTTGATGAGTAATTAATTGCATAGTGTCTTTGTGACCTAATTGCGTATGAGATTTTAGATTTAGTGGAATAGTCAACTTGTTGAAATGTTGACGTGGCTATTGAATAGTCAAAGATGGGAAAATATGACGTGGCCGTTGAAAGGTCAAGGCGATGAGAAAAGAAGAGGAAATATGGAGATGATTGTTTGGGTATGAATTTTTGATGCGGAGAAATATAATTGTGGGTGAATTATTTTTCCTAAGGGATGAGTGAGAATTAAATAGGAGCATTGTTGAAAAATGTGGAATTTTCGGCCATCATGATTATTGGAGAAGAAATCCTATTTTTCTTGGATTTAATTATTTGTTTGGGATAATTATCCAAATTAAATCCAAAGTCCAATTGTACTTAAATTCCATCATGGAATTTTCGAAAAATACCACCTTTGATATCCATGAGATTTTCGAAAATCTCATAGTTTGGAGAAGAGAGAATTATTTTATTATTTGATCTCTTATTTATTCTACTCCATGAATAAATATAAATATGCTAAAATATCCCACCATATCTTGCCAAATCTAAGAAGATATTGCATATCCTAATTGAATTAGGATTTGAATTTATTCCTTGTTGGAAGAGGAAAATACACGCCACTTTTGGCTATACTTGAGGAGATTTAATTATTTATTCTTGCTCCGTGATATATTATTCTACTCCGTGAAATATTTGAATTAAATCATAGGCTAAATAAATAAGCCTAAATTTTCGAATTCTCCTAAGTCTCAACGGCTTCAACGCCAACTACTCCTCAAATCTCTCCATATCTATTCCAAATCTTTATTTATTTAATTATGGGATATTATTTTGGCACTCTATAAATACATGAGAGATTCTAAACCCTAGCACTCACAAAACCGGCGCCCCACTCCTCTATAATTTTCGAAAATTACTCCCCCACTCTCTCCAAGTTTTCTTCAAGTTTTCTACAAGATTTCTTCATCAATTGAGAAGAATTCAAGTGAAATTCAAGAGATTATTGAAGAATCAAGACTAATTCCTTGTTTCTACCGTTCGTTCTTTTGGAAAAGGTACTTTAATTATTGATCTTCTCTTCTTCTACCGATTAATCGGTATTCTTGAGTCCACATACATTTTAGATCGAGGGAATGGGAAATTAATCGGTGAATTTTGGGATGCATGGATGTGTGGGTGTGTATTTGACCGTGTGTGTGTGTGTGTGCGCACGCCTCGGCGTGCGTGCACAAGTGTGGTGTTCGTGTGCGTGTGTTGTGTGTGTGGAACACTCATGCGTGACACGATTTAATGGTGAAATTGGAGTTGTTATTTGAATAAAAATGATATGCTTAGCATACTTTGATTTTGATTGATGATTTTGAAAATAATCGATGGGAAAAAGGGAAATATGGGAGACATGCATGATTTTTGAAATCAATGTTTGAAACTGATGTGTGATACGCCTAATTTAAAGGTGATACTTCGCGCTCTCAGCGTGATAAACGAGGAGAAGAGAATACTATCGAGCTAAGCCGACGAGGTGGGCTTTCTTTTAAAATAAGGACATTGTCCTAAACTGATATTGATGAGAATGAGATATGTGTTATCATGCCTTGATTTGTTTTGTCGTGCCTATCCCTCGTGGCTATGCCACTATTGTTATAATCGAATTCGGATCCTTGTAGAGCCGCAAACTCTACTTGGGTTAGTGTACACCAATGTTAGACCGAGAGTCAGCGTACGGGTTGGCCGGTCTAGTGACCTGGATTGCGGCCGCATTCCTTGTCATGTAGAATGAGGATATGGTAAACGTCGATGTGAAAAATGGTTGCGCGACCGTGATATTTGATAAAGGAAATATTTTGGTGCCTCGGGTCTTTCTAAAGTTAAAACCCCGATGGACACTTGAGAATGGCATGATAACTATAATTGTGATAAAACTGTTTTCGGCATGAGTCCACTGAGTATGTTTATAGTACTCAGCCCTGCATGTGTTTTCTCTATGTGCAGGTTGAGCGGTGGCGAGCGGGCGGCGGTGTTGAGTAGAAAATAATGTCATGATCTGTTGGTACTATAAGTGTCGTTGTGTCTCCATACATAGCCTCACTTCTTTCTTGGTCGCTTCCGCTATATGTTATGAAAAATTGTTATCTTTTGGTTGGGATGAATACTTTTATTGCGTGGGTATATTTTGGAACACTTGAAAATATTTTGGAACCTTTACTACTTTGGAGCATTTATGGTGATAGCCTTTTGTTGGATTTCTTTGCTAAGGCATTATTCTTTTCTTATTTAATTGTTCATTTAATGCTTTGGATAAATCCCTTTTCAAATGGAACCCTAGCCTATGATCTTTGATGCATTTAAGTCCGTTTAGTTAACGATTGCCGCATTTATTATACCCTAGATGGGCGGGTCGTTACAGGATCTCCTGTCAACGGGATTCCTTGCCCAGTCTGCATCAGTGTATCCATGAATTTCCAAATGGTCATTCTTTTTTAACATGATCCCGTGATCAAATGTTCCTTTCAGATATCTCACGATCCTTAGTGCTGCTTCAAGATGCTTTTGTTGAGGTTGGTGCATAAACTGACTTACTATACTTACTGCGTATGCAATATCAGGTCTAGTATGCGATAGGTAGATTAGCTTCCCCACAAGCCTTTGGTAACTTTCTCGATCTGTCGGTTGAGCACCTTCTTCAATTTGTAGACCATGGTTGACAACGATGAGTGTTTCTGTTGGTTTACAATCCATCATTCCTATTTCCGCCAATAGATCAAAGATATATTTTCTTTGGTTGATGAAGATCCCTTTCCTTGATCTTAATACTTCCACACCAAGAAAGTATTTCAGTGCTCCTAGATCTTTCATCTCAAATTCAGTGGCCAAATTTTTCTTGAGTTGATTGATCTCCTCTTCATCATTTCCTGTTATGATCATATCGTCAACATAGATAAGTAGACAAGTAATCTTTTTTCCTTTCCTTTTTAGGAACAAGGTGATCTGCATTACTTTGTTGATATTCAAATTTCTTCATTGCTTCACTGAATCTACCAAACCATGCTCTTGGAGACTGTTTTAGTTCGTACAAAGTTTTCTTCAGTCGGCATACCTCCCCTTCTTTGAACTCTCCCTCAAAGCCAGGAGGGCTCTCCATATAGACTTCTTTCTTCAAATCTCCATGTAGAAAGGCATTTGTAACGTCGAATTGATGTAAAGGCCAATCTTTGTTTGCTGCAATTGAGAGTAATACTCGAACTGTATCCATCTTGGCTACTGGGGAAAAGGTTTCTGAATAATCCACTCCATAGGTTTGAGTGTACCCTTTTGCTACAAGTCGAGCTTTGTACCTTTCAATGGATCCATCTGGTCTTCGTTTGATTGTGAATACCCATCTACATCCCACTGCGTGTTTCCCTTCTAGGAGCAGACATTTTTCCCAAGTATGATTCCTTGCAAGTGCCTTCAATTCTATTTGCATTGCTTCTCTCCACTTTTTATTTTTCATGGCTTCTTCGACTGACTGGGGAATCTCCTTTTCTTCATATAATGCTTCTTCGAAAGCTCTCGCCATTTTTGTCAAGTTTGCCCTTGCTATATTCCCGACTGAGTATCTTGTTTTCCCTCCTCTTTCTGGCGAATATCTTTTGGGTGGGACACCTCGATTACTCCGGTGAGGTAGAATGTATTGTCCAGTATCTCCATCTACTGGGTGACATGCAGAAGTATCATCAGTAATAACAGGAATTTCAATTGCAGTATTGTTTACCTCAGGTGTCGGACGGGATATTGGTGAGTCACTGGGTTCCACAGGTTGTATCGTGTGCGAGACTTGCTCGGAGGAAATATTAGCTGGCTCGGGTGCAGTAGGATCTGCTGTGTATGGCATAGGTGACCAACTTAGGAAGTCTATCGTATTTCCCTCCCCCAAAATCGTTCATCAAAAATTGACAAATCAAAGCTTTACTGCACACACTGTGGTATGAACAAACACACAATGGAGACATGCTTCAAGCGAGATCATAGATTTGGACTCGATCGGCCCTCACACCGAAGGTTGTGACCAAGCTCTTCCACATGGCCTTGGCCGTCTGATGTTGGGCAAACTGCATGACGAGCCGGGGCTCCATGTTTTGGATCAGCCATGAGAACACCGTGTAGTCGGCAGCCTGCCATTCTTTGAATTTTGGATCGTCGGGCTTGGGAGGAATGGCGTCCCCCTCAAGATGATCCAGTTTGTCTCGGCTGCCGACGGCAACGAGCATGAGTTTGGACCAAATAGGGAAGTTTTTCCCATCGAGTTTGAATCCTATTGACACTGATTCAATTGATTTTGCCATTTGAATTGGATCTCACTTGATTTTGGTTTGCAGGTTTGAGATTGGATAAAAAAAATGGGAGTTGTATATTGCTGGATCTTTGGCCGGAGGGCTGGAAAGGTACCGAACGATGATGAAGAAAAAATTCTGAGTTCGAAAAAAGGTGTTTTTCTGATTTTGGAAAAAAAAAAAAAAAACTAGGATCGAAACATTGCTCTGATACCATGTTGAATATTCAAATATTGAGTTTGAAAGAGAAGTTTATTCTCTGAATTGTATTTTTTGGATACATTGTACATTGGTATTTATAGGGCAAGAGATATAAATGTACATAGAAACTAGACTATTGGGACTCTACATTATAAATGCAATATTTTCTTTCCAATGGGTTGGAAAGAAAAATGTACATAGAAACAGTTTTCCTTTTGGTAGAGTTCACACCGTGGAGAAAGAAATTCGTTTAAAGAGGGGATTCTCAACGTTTCCTCTCTTGTCCAAATTTCGTAAAAGAGCACATAATATCGGTTACAGCTACATTCATATTGGAATGATTCAGGTGGGTTTGAAACCCACAAAACTAGGCTCAAATGCCTCTGCAATAATCTAGCTTTGCGACAAGAGATATATTGAATACGAAGTTTATGTGTTGAGTAAGGTTGAGTCAAGTTTATGTGATGGCCCTATTTACTTCACCTACTTCCCTGACCATTGCGTTGCTTTAGTTGACTCGTTTGATTCTTTCACCGTTGACGTTGAAATCAAAGGCTCTGGTGGGAATGAGAGCGTCGTTCTTATGTATAAGTTCCACTATCAAGTGGTGAACAGGCCATATTTAATGGATTATTCGGCTGATTTTCCTATTGATAAGAGAGGGAAGACTACTTTATACCTTGCTAAGATTGCTGGGGGAGATCGTGTGGTGTCGAAAACTATCTCTTGGGATGAGACTGAAACAAGCCAAGGATCTGGCACCGCCGGTGTTGACTGGAGGGAGATGGCGAGGGGGCATGTGGTGAAGGTGGATGTTCCCGGTTTCAAGAAAGAAGAAGTTAAGGTTGTGGTTGAAGATGGTGGAGTTTTACAGATCAATGCAGAGAGAAGCGAGGAGGAGGACTGCAAGGAGAGGAGCAGTGGGATACTCCACCGATTGAGGCTGCCGGAGAGTGTTGATTTGGATGAGATGAAGGCGTGCATGGAAAATGGGGTGCAAACAGTTACTGTGCCCAAGGAGGAAGTCAAGAGGATGAAGCAAGTGAGATTATTGAAATCTCTGGTTAAGCTAATTAATTATGGGTAATAGTCCCCGTCCCAGATTTATAGTCACATTTAGTTATGACACGAGTTTTAAGGAATTGGTGGAGTGTGTAATTAATGAAGCGAGAGGTGGAGTGTATAATAAATGAAATGAGATGGTGGAGTGAGGTGTTGGAGTGTGTAATAAATAAAGTGAGTTGGTTGTGTTAAGTTTGGTATACTGAAAAGCATGTTTCGAGCAAGTTTCGCGGGAATAGAATCTTGCTTGTATACGTAAAACTCTACAATCCACTTTTAAGTCGATTCAGTATTATTCGAGCAGTCTCGCACAAATAGAATCACTATTATTATTACATTGTGTTTGGTTGTGCATTTATAAAATGTTTACAAATATTTAAATGCATAAGAAGTAAACAAAGTCTAAGTCTTTTGCTTAGTAGACCGGTTGTGGGCGTCGTCCACTTTAAGGTAACACGGTCAGATCTATGCAATGCTTTACAAAAGAAAAAGAAGAATTTCACAACCTAGATAGGCTTTGGCTACCTATCGTGAAAGGTTGCAATGTCAGTCCGCATATTTCTAAGCCTTACTTGAAATAAGATGACATTGGTGTGGTATAGCATTGAACGGATCTAACAAGCAAGACGTGTCTTTATGCTATCTACCGAAAGACTAGGTCTTGATAAAATACTATTTCTTAATCTACATATGTTAGCATTGAGCATATGGTATTGATTATGCACTACTTTGACTTATCAAATGGTGCGGGTTTTTCGCAACCCAATAATCCCGATATATTGGGTAGTGGTGATTAATATCTAGTGGTGCTAGGATTGCTATTATGTTTAATCGTGCGCGAGCTGAGTCTCGTTTGATAATGTTCTCGAGAGGAGCTCGAACAAGGTTTTATTATTCGGAAAACTGGCCAGTTGGAGTTTTATTACTCTATAAATAATAAATAAATGTTTCTTGCTAAGTCCACTCTTGGAATTGTTAAGATGTTAATTAATTAAGTCCATAGCAGACATTAATTAATTAATGGACATTTATATCTTAAGCGCGGGAAATAAATAATAAACAAAGTGGAAACCCGGATTACTTGTAATTTCGGATTTGGATGGGGAGAGTTTAATATTACTTTTGTAGTGGCTCGCTCGTAATATTCCAATATAAGCTTGTATTAAATTGTGGTCTAGTATCGAAGATCATCACGTGGAGAAGGGCAAGCAATCGTCGATTCTTTGGATAATCAAATCGGTAACTCTAAACCGTAGAAATTATGTTTAGGATTTATATTTTCTATGAGCATGAATTATTTGCGTTCTAGCATGCAATTATCTGTTTAACATGTGAATTGATTAATCGCATAATCGGTCAAATAGATCCGTATTCCGATTTATTTGTTTTGTACAAGTCTTCCGCTGTGCAAGGGCCACCAAACCCCAACAGGTTGAAGGTGAGTCCCTTTTTGACTTTTTGGTTTTTTATTTTTGTTTTGATTTACTTTAATGTAGATAATGACATTTGAATGTAATTTTAGTGAATAATGGGGTAAAAGTTTATGTCCAAATATGGAAAATTCTAAACGTGACTATAAATATGGGATGGATATGACAAAATGTGACTATAAATCTGGGACGGATGGGGTATATGTTTGTGGCTTTAATACTGTACTCCCTCTGTCCCAGATAATTCGACCCAGTATTCCATTTCGGGTCGTCCCACATAATTTGTCCCATTTCACTTTTACCATTTTTTGTAGTGGACCTTATATTCCACTAACTCATTTCTACTCACATTTTATTATAAAACTAAAACTTTAAAAGTAGGATCCACATCCCACCAACTTTTTCAACTCATTTTTCATTAGATTTGTTAAAACTCGTATGGGGTCAAAGTGTCCCAAATTATCTGGGACGAAGGAAGTATTTGCTATCGTGTTTTAGGCTTTAGTAAAGCCATCATTATGTAATGTAGAATCCAATTAATCTAATCAGTTTGCGAGTTATTGTGGTTTGTGCTGCAATTAAAATAGATGTGAATAATGTATTACAACTAGAATTTATTTGATCAAACCACCATATACAACAATTGCCTATATTTTTATTTGATCAAAATTCATACTTATAAATAATGAATAAAATTTTATAAAAAAAATAATAAATTTATTTCAGTCGGGCTTGAAACGACCCATGATATGAAGTTATCGAATATGTGGTCCAAGGCATCTCGAAAAATCAAATACTACTCCCTCCGTTCCATAAACAATGTCGAGATTTTAAGAAGTTTTTCTTTTGTATGCTAAATGGAGAGATAAAGTCATTTCTATATTAATATAGGAGAGATCTTTTCCAAAAATAAAAATATGACATATTTAATGGAACAAATTAAAAAGAAAAATGAGACATCTTTCATGGGACTAAGAGCATCTCCAATGGCTTTAGGCCAACCACAGGCTAGCCACTCTCTTTCCCTGCCATGTCATCAGCACTAAAATTCCATCTGCCACATCATCATTTTAAGCAAATAGGTTAGCTTAAGGCTAGTCACAGGCTAGCCGCAATAAAAATAATTCAATTTACGTAATTAAATTTATGACAAATTACGGAAATAAATTTACGAGAAATATACGGGAAAATTCATTAATTTCATTTAAATAAAAAAAATGTACATTGATTATAAAAAATAACATTAATTAAAAAAAATTACATAAATTACAATCACGCAAAATACGAAATTAAAGTTACGACACAGATACGGGAAAATGCAGTAATTTTATATAAATTAAAAAAAAGATACATCCTAAAATAATCACATAATTAAAAAAAAATATTCATAAAAAAAATACATTAAAAATGCAATAAAAAATGCATTAAAAATACATTAAAAATGCAATAAATAAAAAAAAATACATAAAAAATATATTAAAAAAAATGCAATCGGCTAGCCGAAATTGAGCCCGCAATGGAGACTAGCGGATCGGCTAGAGCTCGCCGATCGGCTAGCCTAAATTGCCGCAATGGAGGCTAGCGGATTGGCTAGCGCCGCGATCGGCTAGCCTATCCGCTAGCCTCCATTGGAGATGCTCTAAGGAAATATAATTTATAAAATTATTTGAATAATTAAATTTATAAGTTATTGAGATAATTATAAAAATTATTACATTGAAAATAATAAAATCATAATCAGATTATTTTTTATAAAAATGTTGCTTATATCTTTACTCAAAATTATACTTCGTATTTTAATTGATTTTTAAGAACTTCAAATTAATCCCTTAAAAATAAGAGTATGTTGCTCATATTTGAAAATAATAAATCATAATCAGGTTATCTTTTACGAAAATGTTGCTTAGGGCATTCACAATGGTGGCCTTAACTTCGGTGTCCATCTCAGAACCTATATTCGTGCAATGAGAGCTCATCCTACAACTTATCTTATTTCCACATCATCACTATTTTATATATTTCACAAAAAACAAACAAACTAAAAACATTGGAAACATTGTGACTAGAGAGAGTAAAATGTAGAATGAGATAAAAACAAGTGGAATAATGTGAATAATTAAAAATGTTGCTTAGGGCATTCACAATGGTGGCCTTAACTTCGGAGTCCATCTCAGAACCTATATTCGTGCAATGAGAGCTCATCCTACAACTTATCTTATTTCCACATCATCACTATTTTATATATTTTAAAAAAAACAAACAAACTAAAAACATCGGAAACATTGTGACTAGAGAGAGTAAAATGTAGAATGAGATAAAAACAAGTGGAATAATGTGAATAATTGGTAGGGAATGTGGTATATACAAGAAAATAATGAATAAAATAAAAAAAATAAAAAAAAAAGAAATTTCCGTTGTCGGTGGATCGGCTTCGGGGCGGAGGCAATGAAGAATGGTGATTGGCCCCCTCACCACAATCGGAGCCTATAATGGCTGATGGGGTGGCCGGTCGCAAGGCGGTTGCGATCAACCATCATAGTGAATGCTCTTATAAAAGAGTATAATTACTCAATTGATTGCAATTATAATTTTTTAGAACTTCAAAATTAATCCCCGAAAAATAAGAGCATGTTGCTCAAGTTATAAATTCTCAGAAAACAACTACTACAATTTGGGCCGGCTAGTGTGTATTGCTTAAATTAAATAGTCTATTCGTCCGTAAAATGTTGTTCACTTTTGCCATTTTAATTCGTCCGTAAAATATTATCTAGTTAATTTTTTTTTATTCATCATTTTTGGTAAATGGACCTCACTTTCAACAAACTCATTATATTGACATTCTATTATAAAATTAATATATAAATGTAAGACTCATATTTTACTAATTTTTTTCAGGTACTTTTCACATTTTCAAACTCGCACTAAATCAGAATTGGACAATATTTTAAAACTCGCGCTGAATCAGAATTGAACAATATTTTGTGGACGAAGGAAATACCAAACACCATGGGCCGCAATTGGTACAATTTGGGCTGGCTGGTCCTGGGCCGTGAATTTATTCATTAGCCTTGTGAGACATATGTAGAACGTATGAGTAGAATCTAGAATCTAACATTAAACAGAGTATTCCAGAATCCGCACAAAACGGACCGATTTCTCCTTTGATTACTATAAATTCTCCTCCTCCTTTATCCCGATTCATCATTAGAAATCACAAGTCTCACATCAATCAATCAATCAATTGCACACATAAATAATAAATTCTGTGATTTGAAGCAAAAATGTCTCTGATCCCGAGCTTCTTTGGCAACCGTCGTACCAACGTGTTCGACTCATTCTCCCTCGATGTGTGGGATCCCTTCGATGGCTTTCCTCTCTCCACCAACTTCCCCTCCTCCGCCCGTGAAACCAGCGCGGTGGCCAACGCCCGTATCGACTGGAAGGAGACGCCGGAGGCTCATCTCTTCAAGGTTGATGTTCCCGGATTGAAGAAAGAGGAAGTGAAGGTTGAGGTTGAAGATGGTTGCATTTTGCAAATCAGTGGGGAGAGAAGCAAGGAGCAGGATGAGAAGAATGACAAGTGGCACCGCGTGGAGAGGAGCAGCGGCAAGTTCCTCCGCCGCTTCAGGCTGCCGGAGAATGCCAAGCTGGAGCAGGTGAAGGCGGCCATGGAGAATGGAGTGCTAACGGTGACGGTGCCAAAGGAGGAAGCCAAGAAGCCTGAAGTGAAGGCTATTGATATCTCTGGTTAAATATTACATGAATCATGATCATGTTTCAGCTATTGATAAAGTTGTGAAATGTAATTTATTAGTACTACTACTATGGTAAAAGAATGATATTGAACTCATAAATGATGTGAATTTTAATACCGCGAGTGTATTGAAAGCCTTGTTATTTTTGTATATTTTGGTATTTTATCAAAAAGATGGTGATTTTCAATACCTATACAATATTAAATAAGTACTATCTTCATCTATTAATAGGTCGGTCAAAATATTTTACTAGCCATGGATTTTAATATGAAAAAGTAATACATTATATTTTGAAATTTCAAGTCCGAATTCATTTTAATTATGCTAAAAATTGATGAAGATTATTGAATACTATAATTATTTATTTTCTTATAAAAATAACCACTTCTATAATTAATACTTCATCCCTCCACAAATAGTAGTCTCATTTCTATCCGGCACGGGTTTTAAGAAATGTTAAAAAAAAGTGGGTGGAAGAAAGCTAGTGAAATATGAGTCTCACTTGTATTTATAGTTTTAAATAATATGTGAGTGGAATGAGTTAGTGGAATGTAGGGTCTCTTTACCATTTATGATCGAATTGGGATTCTTATTCGTGGACGGGATCAAAATGAAAAAATGGGACTCTTATTCGTGGACGGAGGGAGTATTTACCTGGTAAAGTAAAAGTTGGCAAAACATAATGTTATGTACTTATGTTATTTGTTTTTTAAAGCAGTAGAGTGGTTTTTAAATTTAACTGAAATTTATAAAATAAAAAATGCTAATAGTTATTTTCAATATATTAAATTTAAACTAAATAAAAAAAACAATGCTAAAAATGAATTGAACAATAATGATGCTAACTTAATAATCCTTTTTTAGAATGATACTCATAATGCTATAATAATATTGAAGATACATATTTTGTAATTAAAATTCAAATAAACGAAAAATGATCAAAAATGATCACAAGAACATTGCAACAGAAAACCAAAATGGACTAATTAACAAAATAAAAACCACATACTATAAGTTATAATCACACTTGTTCAAGACATATCTCGTAATTCAAATCCAAATGCACTAGACAACTTAAAAAGCTTTACTACCCCATTATTGTTGCATAGTCACTTCATGTTGAAGGAGATGTTGCAACGTCGGTTGATGCTGCAGGAAATGCCAAGGGATTTTCAATGTCTTGCGCCATGGATGCCCTCCACTCACGCTGCTGCAGAATTTCAAGAATCTCTTTACTCTCACCAAGAAGAATTGCTGCTTGTCTCACGCTATCTTGCCTTTATTTGAAGTCGTTTCTGTGACACTTGACTGTTATGACCCGCACTAGATTGGTGAGACATGCTGCTAGTATATCTGCGATGGTGATGGATTTACTCTCAAGTAGTTCGTCATCACTTAGGTGCTCAACAATTGTCATCCCTACCAAGATCGTCTGAGCAATCCTGTACATTGAGTTAGCAGCTATAACCCTACTAGGCCAGTTGAGAGGGTTCTGCATCATAACATCTCTTGTTTGAGCCATGAATCTAGTCACAATCTTTTCTGCAGCAACAGAGAGATTTTGCAGTGTTTCCATCTGCGTTGCACCTCTCGTCGAGCTGTCAAGATCATTACAATCCCATTTTGTGTATACTTCAACTCCAACCCAAACCACATCTACTCTTTTCTGATGCTTTCCATCTCCCCGTGTCTATTAAGAGTTTTCTCAATGACCTTCACGATGGACAAGCCCTCACTAACACTAGCCAATAGTTGGTTAGCCTCATCGTCAGCAATGTTGGCAAGTGCAAGTGAAATAGCCGTCAAAGTCACGACGGACAGAGACCAGCAATTTGGAGGTTCTTGAGAATGCAAGCTTGGAACTTGGTTGTTGTCAAATCGTCCCACCCCATCAAAGTTCGCAGATTTCCTGAGAAGTCGGATCAAATTCTTAGGCTGCTTTTTTTCGCCTTGTTGTATCAGCCTATCTGCCTGCCTGCAGATGTTCTTCACGATATAATCAGGTAATTTTGGCTCACCTTCAAGTAGAAGAACATATCGGTTAAAATCTACTTGTGCTCCATCGCTTGAAGATTCAGAACCTCCCACTCTCAAAATCTTGCAGAAACGTAAAAAAACTACACTCCCAAATTGAACTAGTTTGCTAGCTGAAACAAAGAGAATCTGAACCCCAATGCAGAAATTAAGAATATATGTTACAACATCACAAATTAGCTTCTTGCATACTTGGTTTTGAACTCGAAATGGAAGTGGTGTATCCCTCCACTCTACAAGCTTCAAAGTCCAGTACTTGTCAACTTTCAGTTCATCTCTGAAGCTCTTACGTTCCGTTTCTAAAGCCTTGACTATGCATGCCCATCTGGCTATAGGACCACAGTTTCCAATCAAAACTCCAAAAACTTGAATTCCTATAATCCACCTGATGGACCAGCTATAGTGTGAAGTATTATGTGGACAATAATTGATCACAGATGAAATGGATACGTGGGAAGATACCAAAATTTGATCACTGGTAGCGAGTAGGACTGTCAAAATACACAAGAGAGCGGAAGTGGAAGAAATGGGAGATCTTGCCAACACAAACTGTGGACTAGCAGTCTCTGCCATCACCCAATACCCTTTCACCAATATTCCAACTTCATCAATACTCGCATCTACTTGTCTATCTGAAACCAATGTGTGCATCTCGTTATACTTCAATTCCATGTATCTTCTGGTGCTTGAAATCATTAACGCTATAGAACATGACATTGCTAACAAGAGGAGTGTGATGACTACACATGCGTTTTGTTGGCGAAAGTTATAGAACTCATCTGAAACTAACGGATGCATCTGAACAATATGAATGCATACATTTACGTTGATAGTGATGACTAGGAGGCCTAAAGCTGCTAAGTTGAGTACAATTTCATTGTTTTCCATGGACCCCAAAGATATCATGAAATGATTCATACAAGTAGACATGAAAATAAGGCTTTCAAACCGTGAATATTGATCTTGGGTGCTAAGGTCGGTGCTTGTTAGATCTACGGGAAACTTCATGGTCACGGCTAATACTGTCAAGGAGAAAGCGTTGAGAGAGAAATAGTGAGACGGGAGCCAATACCTTTTGGTTCTAAAGCTAATGAAAGCATCGGTCGTGATAGCAAGCGTGCAGGAGGCCGTAGCTGCTGTGATATACAACCCTATCTATGGCATTGTTGAATCAAGTTTCTTTTGCACCTCCTTGAATAACGAGGTGCAGTCGGGTGAAGCCATGACTTCGGCAGTCTCTTGTTTTGATTTATGCTTCTCTCTCTCTCTTTTTTTTTAAATTTCTTTTTTTTTTTTGGCTGGGATGGAATTTCGGTAGAATGTGCTGAGTAAATGAGTTTTTTGCAGGAATATCATGGTTGAAATTAGCTTAATTTTCTTCCTACATCTATTTATTACATTATGACTTTGTAGGTCATTTTTTGTGGTCCGATTTCATGTGTCATTGGTATTTTTCTTATATTCATCGAAGACTTATTAAATCTAATTATATACTACTATATTTATTATTTTGAATTTAATTAATGTCACTTGTATAGATAAATATTAATCATGCCTTTTATAAATTATTATAAATTTTCTTTATAATAAATATCATCAAAATAATTAATTTAATAGTGGGACATGAATGAGATACCAATAATGACATTTTAATTAATTATTAAGTTCAATTCATTCGAAATTAGCTAGGTCGCAGTAAATTAAAAGAAGTCGATAAAGTATAGTTTTAGACTAGCTGATGTATTTATATATTGAAATCATACCAAGCACAAATAGTGTAAATACTGAATATATTTTAATTATAAAGTAGAATTTTATTAAGTATCCACATTTTTCAGTTCACTCTAATCAAATTAATGATTTTGAATATTTATTGGATTATCAAGTCTTGACCGCGTTGACTGTCACATTCACAGAAGTGGTCGTCTACCGCTGCCTCCAAATTCAATGCACAACTCTAAATATCTCGTGGCCACTGAACAAGCATATAATCCAAAATTCCAAATTAAACGCCATGAATATTAAGAAAAATCGTGGTAATGAACGTAACTAATTAACTAGGGTTGCAACTACAACCGATAATTTTGAACGCGTATATAACGGGAAAGCATGAAACGACAACGCACCAAAATAAGTACCGCATTAAACATTACTGTTTTTTGCTCTTATTCATTGACTATACAATGTTGTCGCAGCTAGAAGTTCAGGTCCAAATAATAATACCCAGGCTTCCTTAGTTATTCCATTACGACAACCAGGGCCCAATTGCCTGATTTTTTTGTAAAGAAGTATTTGTTTCCAGAATAAATTAAATTAAGCTACGTTCTTTTTATCTGATAATTACTATCCAATAATTTATGGTTACAGTGTGTTTTAGAACTATTAATATATGTTGTGGTGCTAATTCTACGTTGATAGTAGTAGTATAGACTTGTAGGTTGTAAGACAATCGTAATTAGTCTAATTTTATTTTCTTACAATCATCTTATACGCTATTGAGATAAATATAAAAAGTGTTGAAAATAATAAATCATAATCAGGTTATTTTTTTACAAAACTGTTGCTTATAAAATAATCATTACTACAAAATTATACTCCGTATTTTAATAGATTTTTAGGAACTTCAAATGATATTTAAGAAATTCCCTTAACAATTAGAGTATGTTGCTTAGACTATACGAAACAAATGGAGCTAGAATTTGGGCTGGCTGATCATGGGCCTTGATTTATTAACAAGTGCAATTAATATATAAATTCGACGAAGAGAATTAAGAGACATGTACGTAGGAGTAGAATCTAGAATCTACCATTTCTATCCCAAAAACAGAGCATTCCAGAATCCGCATTCCAGAATCCGCACGAAGCGGACCGATTTCTCCTCTGATAACTATAAATTCTCCTCCTACTTCATCCCGATTCATCATCAGAAATCTCAAGTCTCACATCATTCAGTCAGTCGCACACATAAATTCTGTGATTAGAAGCAAAAATGTCTCTGATCCCAAGCTTCTTCGGGCGCCGCAGCAGCAACGTGTTCGATCCATTCTCCCTCGATGTTTGGGATCCTTTTCAGGACTTTCCTCTCTCCACCAACTTCCCCTCCTCCGCGCGTGAAACCACTGCGGTGGCGAATGCCCGCATCGACTGGAAAGAGACGCCGGAAGCTCATCTCTTCAAGGTTGATGTTCCCGGATTGAAGAAGGAAGAAGTCAAGGTTGAGGTTGAGGATGGTGGAATTCTCCAAATCAGTGGGGAGAGAAGCAAGGAGCAGGAAGAGAAGAATGACAAGTGGCACCGTGTGGAAAGGAGTAGCGGCAAGTTTTGCCGCCGCTTCAGGCTGCCGGAGAATGCGAAGCTGGAGCAGGTGAAGGCGGCGATGGAGAATGGGGTGCTCACGGTGACTGTGCCCAAGGAGGAAGTTAAGAAGCCTGAAGTGAAGGCTATTGATATCTCTGGTTAATTACATTATCATCTTTAATCTATTGAAATGTTATTTATTAGTACTATTATGATAAAAGAGTGATATTGAACTCATAAATGATGTGAAATTTTAATACCGACTGTAATGAACTCCTTTTTATATTTGTATATTTTGGCATTTTATAAAAAAAATGTGATTTTCAATACCGATACAATATTAAATAAGTACCATCTTCATTTATTAATAGATCGGTTGAAATATTTTACTGGATTTTAATATGAAAGAGTAATACTTATATTTCGAAATTTCAAGATCGAATTAATTATAGTTACACTAAAAAAATTGATTACAACTTTTTTTTTCTTATAAAAATAACCGCTTTTCTAATAATATTTACTTGGTAAAGTAAAAGTTGGCAAAATATAGTGTTATGTTATTTGTTTATTTATAGTAGTAGAGTGGTTTTTAAATTTAACTGAATTTTATAAAATAAAATATGCTAATTGTATTTTTCAATATATTAAATTTAAACTAAATAAAACAAATAAGGCTAAAAATGAATTGAACAATAGTGATGCCACATAATTAATCATTTTCTCAGAATGATACTCATAATGCTATAATAATATTGAAGATACATATCTAATATTATATTGTAGTCTTTAATTACGTCCTGAGAATCACGCTACATAATCCAATTAACGCGTAATACCCGTGATAATATTATGCAATTGATATAAGTAATACAATTATGGGTATTATGTTGATTTACATGTTGGTGAGCTCACCACACCACCATGTAATACATGAAATATTACATTGCGTTTGGGTCCATTTTCCAAACTTTTTAAAATCTGAAAAATAAAAACGAAATTTTTGTAATCTAATCCTCCCTTTTTTTAGTGAATTAAGCGCTGAAGTGGTAGACGCTACAAAACACATGGATAAAATGGTGGTAGGCAAAGCGAAAACATATAATTAACTACATTTTGTAAATGTATTTTAAACTACTGAGAGTCGCATGAGCGCGTAATTTGCTAGGAAAAAGAAAAAAATGTGTCGCAAAATTTTCGTCTTTTTACTCCATAATTTATTTTTTATATTTAAATAGTGTGAGACTGATCAAAATATGACTTATTCGACAATTTAGCCTTTATAACACATGTCAATATTTTAATTAAGTAATAAAGAAAATCTAATAACTTTACAATCATATTTGGTTAATTTAATTGGTGTATAGTAGTATTTCTTGTATCTCCACATATTATATATGTACGCCAATGTGTATGGAGCCTTCTATAATTACTTTTTTCATCCCCAACTCTCTCTCTTTCTCTAACGGTGTATTTGTCATCTTTGCCAAATAAGAACCGTATATTCAGAAATATACAGTTCTTATTTGACAAATGATCATACAACAAAATGCATCGCAATATCAAGTTTGTTTTTTCCCTTACTATCATCTGTCTCCTCCTCACCTCCACTGATGCTCGTGCCAGAGGAGGCGGCCGCAGCCGCAGCAGCAGCAGAGGATCAGCAAAAGGTGGACGCGCCGGTAAGAGCGGTGCATCGGGCGGAGGCAGTAAGAGCGGTGCATGGGGCAGCGGAAGTAGTTATGGCGTCGGGAACAGTTTTACCCCCGGTTACATCATCGGAAGTAGCAGACCGCAGCAGGTGCGGAACGAGAGCAGCGGGCCATCTATTCAACTGGGGCTGTGGCACTACTTCACCGTCGCCTATTTTACTTATTATGCTTTGATAAACACGAGATTTGCATGTTTTTAAGGCCTAGATTTGGCTCGTTTTAAATGTCAATCTTGCAAATTATGTTCTTAAATTGCATATATTATATATTTTGGTATTTTGACGTGTTTGTTGATAAATGATAGAAAAAGATAGAAAAAGGGTGCAAAAAGGCCAAGGTACAACAGCCTCTGTTCGAGGCCATCTGCCAACGAGTTTGAAGTCCAATCAGTGCTTAATATATACCATTCTCTTCGTCTTTGAAATATTTTCGCGTGGGTACCTTGAACATCTAAATCGGAGTTCCGTGGAGAAAGTTATGGCCATTTTACGAACGTTGCGCAGTGCAGTCAAAATTAGGCGGAAATTGGCGGAAATTAAAGAGAGGAAAGAAATTGTTGCCTTGTGATATCAAATCTCTCCTGTTAATTGTAGGATTCGAAATTGCCATCTTTTCTCTTACTTGGAGGATACTTTTTTACCAATTATAAATCCTTTTCAAGCCTATATATACCCCATAACCTAATTCATAATATTCATCTCAGAGCCTCCAATCCTCTCCATCCCTATAATTCTTCCATCTCATATTCCACATATTATTCTTCCATCTTCCATTGGAGCGGAGCTCTGCAGATCCAGGCAAGAGAAGACTGAAGACTGCATAATTCAACCTTGGGTTTTGTTTTATTTTTCTTTATGTCTAGTACTTTTTGTTGTTTTACTTGTCCATGAGTATTAAACATCTTTTGTAGAATTTTTGGTAATATGCTATGATTTTGAGTTATTAATTCAATTGTTTTTCCTTGTTAGCTCTTGTAGTTATTTCGATTTCTCTTGTGCTTATACATTTGTTTGACTGGCCATCTTATGAATGCATGTGGATTTTACTACAAGAACTGAGAAGTGAGTAGTCTAATTTGAAAGAGGAGAAATTGACGTCTTTGCCAATAAAATCGAGAGATTTGAGCCTTTGAATGAAGCAAAATTATCTTAGGAGCTTTTAGGAGTTGTTGCCTTAGTTCTAGGAAGGACACTTCGGTTCTAGGTAGCAATCTACAAATTATATGCTTCGAGAGAAGATATAGTTTTACATACGTGATAGCTTAGTAACTCTAGAGACCGTAATTCAAGGAAGTCTTTTGGATTTTAGCTTTTGATTGTGGTTCCTAAAATTCTGCATTCCTTAGCCTGTTTTGTATTTTATTTATTTTTATATGTTCTGTTATTTATTTATTTCTTTATGTCTAGTTTATAAATTCAAACCCAAAAACCATGTGTCTCTAAATAGTACATGACGCTTAGTATATGATAGACAGTTGCAATCTTATTCCCTGAGTTCGATATCCCGGTACTGACCTTTAGCTATACTAGATCTACCTTGTATACTTGCAAGAATTTTTAGTGCTAATAAATAGTGCATCATGCTTTTCCATTGAATTAACAAAA
Source organism: Salvia hispanica (assembly GCF_023119035.1). Lineage (NCBI taxonomy): Eukaryota > Viridiplantae > Streptophyta > Magnoliopsida > Lamiales > Lamiaceae > Salvia > Salvia hispanica. The sequence goes on from NC_062965.1 coordinate 25,373,732, forward strand.
ATAGGCTCCCTATTTATTCCCTATATTTGTTTTCAAATGAATATGCATTTTTTGAAATATACATTTATCAATATTAATTTATTTATATTATTGGTTTGCTTCAAGATTAATAGTCAAGTGGTAACAAAAAAAAGATTATCGAATTTTGTTGGATTTGTTTAAGTTAATTATGCGTTTAATTTATAGGAGTATTTTGATTCAGTATAAATGTTAGTACAAATAAAAGTTATGAAATCTTATTAAAACCCTCACATGTAATGTCCGGTGATTAGTTCATCGCTTAATTTGAGTATCATATCACTATATCAGTTTCAGCTTATATAGTAATAATCTGAGAACCATCTAATATTGCACTATAAATTTCAGAAGTACAAAATTGAGGTAAGATAAAATAAGACCAATTTTATTAATTTTTTAGACTAGAAATTTACCAAGTCCGATCCTATAAAACCCTCAAATAGCTAGGTAATTACTGGTATACTGTTAATAGTTAATACTATATGGTAGTGATAAAATGCAAACTTATATATTGTACAAACTCTAAACTTTTTAACACAGTGTCAACACAACGTCAACACAGTGTAAGATTTCAAGATTTTGATGTCAACACAATGTCATCACCGTGTCAACCGTTGACACTGTGTTGATATTTTCTGTTGCTATTATTTTGTAATCTGCTGACATTTTTAACGGTTCAGATCATAGTTTGGATTTTGTACAATATCAGGGCCCGTTTGATAAGTTAGTAATGCCTAGATATATATACTTATATGACTATTTCTAAGTGTTTAATATCATAGTTAAGCTATTATGTTAGTCCATGGTTTTCTCTATGGCCCATCTGAGCCCGCAAATTCTTCCTCAAAATACAAAGATATGTATCTCACAGATTTGGTCGGATAGCATTTCTACCTCATTTATTATGATTTATTAATACAAAATCTAGATAATTTCTTGTCTACCAAACAACAACCAAAAAAACCTTCATCCGAGCTTATCTTGACACGAAGCCCGCATTTCTTATTTTATTTAACAAATCTTGGTATATCTCATCTCTCTTATCAAACCTCTTATCAAACGAGCCCTTAGAGTTTGCATTTGATCACATTCTCAATGCTATATTCATCTATTTTGTTTATGCATATTACTTACATTTAGACAAACACAGCACCTTAGGTAATAAGTAGATTTATTAATTTATATTGTTTGATTTGGTAATTACACGGAAGCAGCTGGCCGTCTATTGGGAATGTGGTACTACATCACCATTGCCTATTTAACATACGATTCTTTACGCTTATATTTAACATCACCATTGCCTATTTCATAATTTGTTGTTGATTATATTTAGCAAGTATTAATTGTATTGTTGGTTGTAGCAAGCTATTTTTGTCATCCCAGCAATACGATTAATTTTTCTAACATTGGCATGAGAAGTTCGAATTTTAGAAAATTTTACTTGGTTTGTGACTTGTGAGGGAATTGATTTGATCTTTTGATTTTGAGGAATCGTAGTGCTCCATCTACCAACTTGGCTAATTAAAAATCACTTAATTAAAAATCAATTAAATTATGCTATATCACATAAAATCATATCTAATAAAATAGTACAACATCTATAATTAAAAACTCCTATAAAATTAAAATTTTTAATTATTTTTAGTAATTTAAATTTATATCTCACTAATTTAATATATTCACATTATTATAAAACTATTAGTCAGCAATATGCATCCCACAAACTTTTCATTATATTTTCCTAAAGAACAAAATGCCAAAAATCACGAAGTTTGATTAATACTATCTAATAAATCCCGGGACTTTAAAATGACTAATTATATTATAACATTGATATTTTTTCGTTGTTCCATAGTCCACGATTTGAGGGAATTACGTATGATTTGGTAAACAGAAAATATTCTACAGACAAAATGTTCGGCTACTTATATAACAGCGTTTAATATACTGTAATTAGCCATGCATGCCTTTAATTTTACACTAATTGGATTTACTAATGACTGTATTATTTTCTTAATAAATTGCCCCTGTTGTGCATTAAAAGATATTATTAAAAATTGTGTAGCTTGCATGATTTGCGGTAATTTAATACTAGTACATGATTTTCAGTTTGGTTTTGAGATAATGATGAACATGTCCAATTAAAAAGTTAAAATTTTATTTTTCTAAATCTTAAAATATTAATTTAATGAAATTAAAATATGAATAAAAGAAAAAAATGTAATATATTAATTATTTTTAAATTTTTTAATATTTACAAACTAATTCTGAATGTTAAAATATTAAATAGTCAAATTATGTATATACATTAAATAAAGCCTCACATGTAATGTCTGGTGACTTGTACATCACTAAATCTGAGTATTTTCCAGCTTATATATAAGCAATATGTTAATCATCTAAAAATGCATTACGAACTTTGGTATTTTTGTTGCAATTGTTGGGACATTTTCCTATGCCTACGTTCATGGCTCGGTGCTCCATTCAAAAGATTCAACAAACATGTATGGATATCCATGTTTTATGTCACTGTTTTGTCAATTTGTGATATTAGAGATAAAATGGTTTCCCAAAACTTTAAACCCAACAGGGAGTTCGAGACGAAACGACACTTATGGCGAAAGGGAATATGGATTAAACAATGGTGCTCGGACTTCCCTTTCACGCCAGCTCTTTTGATGAATCACGTTAATCCCTTACCAAATCAACAAAATGCATCGAATCATCAAGTTTGTTTTCGCCCTTACTATCATTTGTCTCTTCACCACATGCGACATTGCTCGTGCGAAAGGTGGCAGCAGCAGAGGAGGAGGAGGTGCACGGCCCTTGCCGCTGGTGGTGTCGCACCAAAGCAGTGGGCCGTCTATGGAATTAAGATTGTGGCATTACTTCACCGTTGCCTATTAATTTCATATTTTGTTGATTTGGTTACACCTAGTAAATATATTAAAAGTTTACGGTTGCTTGTAACAAACTATTTTTGTCTTCCTAACAGTACAGTTATAGATCTATTGCCTGACATTATTATGCTATATTTTATATGCCAATATCAATTCACAATTCCTTCAACCAAGTAATTACTACCCTAAACCCTAAACCCTAAATCCTTAATTTATATCAAGAACGATGAGACTTTTTTTCATTAACTAGAATTGTATTCCTCTATTAATATATTTAATCTATTTACAAAATGTCATATGCCCATAATCAATTTATTTCAATCTTTTATACCACTACAAAAAAATAAAGCAAAATAGTGACAGAATTCAATAGCTCAACAACTAGTGACAGATTTAGTGACTGAAAAGTGTTTGTCACTAATTAGTGACAGAGTACTCCGTCACTAGTTTGAAACAATCGCCGTCACTAGTTTGAAACAATCGCTTGTAATTCTGTCACTAAAACTTTTTACTGACAAGTTTATTATTGACATATCTGCCAAAATGATCTGTCACTAATCTATTTTTTGAAGAAATTTCACTGTTTAGTGGCGATTTTTTTATAGTGTACAAATAGAACAATTGCGAAATCAAGATTTCATGATTCGTCGTTGTGCGCATATAATACTGTGAAATTGATATATTGATATAAGGAATACAATTATGGCCATTACGCGGAATTATATGTAGATGAGATCACTATACCACCACATAAAACATGAAATGTAGTACTTACATTGTGCAGGGACGGAGCCATATTACATTGCATTCATGCAGACAAGATCAATATTACATACACTACACGCTATGTCCTAAGTCTAAAATTGGTCCCTTATATTTGTCCAATTTTTTTTTTTTTTTAGTTCTGCATATTAAGTGTAATACCTTTTAGTCTTAAACAATACGTTTTGTTTATATTTAAATAGTTTTGTAAAAAATTAATGGTCATCTATTTAATTATACATTTCCTTCTTATAGACAAACACAAGACCTTAAGGTAACTATATTCCCAATTTCTATAATTAGTATTTTTTGATTTAGTTATATTCGTTTGTTTGTCTTTTATTCTTACTTTCTCTTTTTTCTTTCTTTGGTTAGGAACTTACCATTCACAATCCAAAAGTTAATTAATATGGATTTTTATAAGTTAAAATCAGTTTTGAAAAATGAATTGGGATAGATTATCGTATTCATTTTATTGATTATATTATTTAGTCTCATCATTATTATTTTATTTCATATAATTTCAAATTTAATTTGATTCAAAATGTTAAGGCATGATATAATAACACTAGTATTATACTTATTCAATTTTAAGCCTTGAAATTTACCAAGTCCAACAATACCCACAAATAGCTAGGTAATAACCGGTATAATTAACTTTCCTATGTTAATAGACTATTGATAAACTCATGTTTTAGTCGGTTTAATTGGTATGTTGAGGTGCTTAATGTTGAGTTTCGATGCTTGAATTATCTATTTCCAGCCAATTAACCTATCTTTTGGAGTTTCATGTGTTTGTTGAGTGTTCTAGGATAAGTAGATAAAAAAGAGGCAAAAATCCGGCCAATTGTGGATAGGAGGTAGCAGGGCCTCTAAAGGTTACACCCGGCCGGGTGAGTTTCACCCTTATTAATTACACCCGGCCGGGTAGGACTTGCAGAACAGAAGGGATCCGGAAAACGACACCCGGTCGGGTGAATTTACAGCACAAATATTCCACCCGGCCGGGTATTCTGAAGACAGCGTTAAGATTCCAGAAAGGGGTCAGAAATGGACACCCGGCCGGGTGGATTTAAAGCACTAAAATTCTACCCGGCCGGGTCAGTCAGTTTGACGGGTTTGACTTCTGGAAACGCAATTTTTTATGAAAAAATGAGGAGAAAAGGCTAGGGTTGGATTGGACGAGAGACATTCTAGACTTACCGCCTCCAACACTCATACACACCTCCAAGAACACCTTTGAGAGTGAGAATTGAAGATTAAAGACTCCAGATCGGAAGATTGAAGACTTCACTCCATAGATTCGTTCCACAGGAGTAGTTGATACAAAACTTTTGGGCACGGAGATTAAGAATTTATATTAAATAAATAGGAGAGATGAAAAAAGTAGAAAAGATAAGAGAGAGTAAAGTAAATGATGGAATAAAGTAAGAGTGATTAGATGTTTTGTCTTTTGTTAAAAAAGGAAATGACTCAACTTTGTTGGGACGGACTAAAAAGGAATACGACTCAACTTTTATGGGACGGAGGGAGTATTATTCTATTTTGCTTTCACTTTACTTTCATTCAGAGAAAGAGAAACACAAGACTGTAAACTGTGAAGTGATTATTCTCCATTTCTATAGCTTTAATATTTATTTTGTTTGGTTTAATTTAGTAATATTCGTTCGTCTTTCATTCGTTCTTTCTCTTTATATTTTTTGGTTAGGAACTTTCTGTTCATAATTCACAATTTAATTTATAGATTTTGATAAGTTCAATTCAATTTTCTCATGAACACGAAAATCTATTCCAATTCATCTTATTGACTACATTAGTTAGGCCTGTCATTATTATTTCATTTCATATAATATCAATATTTCCATATACTTAACAAATTATATACATGGAATCTTCCATAATAACTAATAAACGAGTAAATATAATTATATGGAGCAGTATTTTTTACACGTTCCCAATCTCTTTAAAACCGTGGCTCTCTTCCTCAACTCATTAACCCTATTTCTCTAATCAACAAAATGCATCGCATCATCAAGTTTGTTTTCGTCCTCACTATCATTTGTCTCCTCCTCACATGCGATGTTGCTCGTGCCAAGGGCGGAGGTGGCGGCCACGGTGGAGGTGGAGGCCACGGTGGAGGTGGAAGAGGAGGCGGAGGAAGTAGAGGAGGTGGCGGAAGTAGAGGAGGCAGAGCAAAGGGCGGCGGAGTGGTCATCATACCGGGACACGGGGCTACGTCGGGCGGTAACGGGCACGGAAATCATCGAAGCATCGGGCCGTCTATTGAATTGGGATTGTTGTACTATTTCACCATTGTTTATTTGACATACGCTTCTTTACGCTTATAGTTTGATTTCATAATTTGTTATTTTGGTTATGCCTAGTCAATAATATGGTTGCTTGTAGCAAACTATTTCATCCCACCAATACAGTTAATAGTTATAATTGAGGTTGTTCGGTTTATAAGATTGTATCTCTAGATTAAATATGTAGTGTGTTTGGTTTATGAGATCAATTTCAATTCATCTTATTTAGTCTTATCATTTATTTCATAAAAATCGGAATTTAATTTGATTTAATATTGTACATCCCTTTATATTTCCATATATTACATTTATATGTGGAATCTTCCATAATAATTATTAGATGAGTAAATATAATTATACTCCATATTTATTATTCTTCTTCTCAAGCACACGGTCTTTCCAAATCTCTTTAAAACCGTAGCTCACCCCTTACCAAAATCAATAAAATGCATCGAGTCATAAAATTCGTTTTCGTCATTACTATCATTTGTCTCATCCTCACATTCGATGTTGCTCGTGCGAAGGGCGGAGGTGGTGGCAGAGGTGGCGGCGAAAGTAGAGGAGGTGGCGGAAGTAGAGGAGTGGACATTATACCGGGGAACGCACCAAAATCGAAGCAGCGGGCCGTCTATTGAATCGGGATTTTGGCACTACTTCACCGTTGCCTATTTAACTTATGCTGCTTTACGCTTATAGATTAATTTCATGATTTGTTGTTTTGGTTATGGCCAGTAAATATATTAAAGTTTATGGTTGCCTTGTATCCTAGTATTTTACATTAATTTATATCATGAATGATAAGAATTTGATTCATTAACTAGTATTGGATTCCTCTTTTAGTATTTAATTTATTTACAAAATGTCAAGTGCCCATAATCGATTTGTTTTGTATTTTATATTTAATAAAGAAAAAGATGTAGTAGTATTATTTATTAGTTAGGAAATCAATCAAGTCATGTAAATAATATTAATGGTCCTAAAGAAAATGTTGCAACCATATTTTTTTTGTTCTAGCTTGATTAGTTAGTAAATATCTTAAAATATGAAAAAATATTACATAAAAGATAAATGAGTTAGCATACATTCGTACATTGAGAATTTTGGTCCCATAGCTGGTAATGGAGCATATAACTTCTATTCTATTCATTCTTTAGTATATATAAATGAATTATAACTATCCCTCCATCCCAAAAAAAAATCTCGTAGGTGAACAATACAAGTTTTAATAAAAAATTGATAAAGTATGAAAAAAAAGGAAAAAATATGGTTAAAATATGAACAATAAGGAGTAAAAAGTGGGTAGAATATGATTAATAATTTTAGAGAAACTTTTTATTTTTGTGGACACCCAAAAATGAAAATTTAAGATTATTTTTTTTGCACGGTGAGAGTATATGAAATAGTATGCTCTGGTATATGTTTAAATGAATTATAATGTATATATCATGGAGATGCCATTTACAATTACTACTAATTTTAACAGAATATATTTAAGTTTAATTTGAAATCGATCAAAAGTATTTCCTCCGTCTCATTGAAGATGTCCCACTTTCCTTTTCGGTTTATCCCAACCAAGATCCATTACCAAAAATGGAAACACGTTTATCTCTACTTTATTTTCTCTCTTACTTTACTCTTTCCACTTAACACATAAAATAAAGTTGTATAAAATCTCGTGCCGCTCAAGAAAGAGGACATCTTCCTTAGGAGGGAAGGAGTATAAATTTTACTTAGAATTGGTGGAAAAAAGATTTTTATGTAAACACATTTGAGCACTTTCGACATCTATTAATTAGTACCAATATATAGTGTCATACAGAAATGCAATAGACATTAATTTGTTAATTTAAGAAATAATATTTTGATTTAAGATAAAATTAATTTTGAAATGTACGGTTCTTATTTTTATATAGTCTTAAAATACGATTGTGAAGGAAGGGGCTTGTCCTGTATATATATGTAGTTCTGAAACCAAAAACCTAAACACGTAATTTTCATTTCTTCATTTGTCAAATAATTCCGAATTAAATCTATAAAATGCATAGCATCATAAAGTTCGTTTTCATCCTTAATGTTTGTCTCTTCCTAACTGCCGCCGGTGGAAGTAGCGGAGGCGGGGCAACGGGTCGAGCCGCCGTTCGAGCCGCTGCATTGGGCTGCCACGAAAATAGCGGTCGAATTGGGATTGTGGCATTACTTCACCGTTGCATATTTAACTTATGCTGCATATCAATTACTACTACATCAGCTTTAAGGTGAATTATTTTATTTTATACTACTCCCTCCGTCCCATAAAAGTTGAGTCGTATTCCTTTTTAGTCCGTCCCAACAAAGTTGAGTCATTTCCTTTTTTAACTAAAGACAAAACATCTAATCACTCTTATTTTATTCCATCATTTACTTTACTCTCTCTTATCTTTCCTACTTTTTTCATCTCTCCTCTTTATTTAATATAAATTCTTAATCTCCGTGCCCAAAAGTTTTGTCTCAACTTTTATGGGACGGAGGGAGTACTACTTATGATCATAGTAGATTAAATAAATTTTATATCAAGACTTATGTTTCTGAATTTGATATATACTCCCTCCGTCCCAGTTTTATAGTCACATTTTGCCATAAAAGTCCGTCCCACATTTATAGTTACATTTAGAATTTTCCATATTTGGACATAAAATTTTACCTCATTATTCACTAAAATTACACTCAAATGCCATTATCAACACAAAAATAAACCAAAACAAAAATAAAAAACCAAAAAGTCAACAAGGGACCCACCTTCAACCAACTCACTTAATTTATTACACACTCATTCATCTCACTTCATTTATTACACACTCTACCATCTCACTCTTCCATCTCACTTCATTTATTACACACTCCACCATCTCACTTCATTAAATACACACTCTACCAATTCCTTAAAACCCGTGCCCTAACTAAATGTGACTATAAATGTGGGACGGAGGGAGTACTATATAACAACGATTAATTACAAATTATAAATATCTAATCATTATATTTATACAAAGTCTACCCGAAATATAGTCTCATTTTGCCAATTTATACAAAGTCTACCTGAAAAATAGTCTTATTTTGCCATTTCAGTATGTTCACAAAAAATAGTCCGATTTCTAAAATTAGAAATATTTACTCTCATACTTTAGTACTTTATCCAATTTTTCTCACCTCTTTCATACTTTACTTATTTTTTCTCCGTATCTTTCTTACTTTACCTACTGACTACTTTTTCTCATTCTCTCATATTTTATTAATTTTTCAATAAAATTCGTGTCGTTTATAAATGAGATTATTTTTTTTGGACGGAGGGAGTTTCAAGTTATATTATTGATGATCATCAATGTTCAAGAAATTGAGAATTTTATTTCTCAATAATTTTATTTGCTAAATACAACCTTAATCACAGAACAGAAATGGAAGTAATTTCTATAAGAAAATATTTCTATTATTATTGGATAGTAATTATCAGATAAAAAGTAGTACGTAGTTTAGTTTCGTTTATTCTGAAAATAAATGTTTCTTTACAAAGGAATCAGTCAAAGCACTGGAATTGGGCCGTGGTTGTCGTTTTGGGACAAACTCAGATTGCTTGGGTATTATTAATTGGGCCTGGGCTTATCGCTGCGACAATATTGTCAAATAATTCTGCATAGCCCAGTTTTTGCTCTTGAAAACCCATGATTTTAAAAAATAAATAAATAAATTATTAAAATTATATATTTTTGTCATAAAAAAAAGAGAAAACTGTCAACTAAATTAAAATGTCAAAAGCCAAATTTATGGACAAGTACAGCATTACTCTTTTGGGAATATGTTATCGCTGTTGCCAATTCAAACGCTGATTATGCATTTGTTGCGAATTACTGTCCCTGAAAATTTGTCATTTATTTCCAATTCTATCCATCTCTAAAAGTTTGTCATCTTTCACTTTTATCATTTTTGGTAGTAGACCTCATATTCCACTAACTAATTCTCACTCACATTTTATTATAAAACTAATATATAAAAGTAGGACTCGCATTCCACTAACTTTTTCAACTCACTTTCCACTATCTTTCTTAAAAGATGTGCTTAGTCAAATGGTGACAAATTATGGGAGACGGAGGGAGTAATTTTTTATTACTCCCTCCGTCCCGGCTAAGATGACACATTGCTTATCCGGTACGGGATTTTAGGAGTTATTGGTTAAAGTGATTAATTGGAGATAGAGAAGGTGGGTGTATGTATTAAAGTAGAGAGATAAAGAAAGATAGATATTTTAATAGGAGTGAGAAAAAGTGGTTGAGTGTATTAATTGGAGAGAGAAAGTTACCAAAAAAGAAAATGTGTCATCTTAGTTGGGACAAACTAAAAAGGAAAACATGTCATCTTAAGCGGAACGAAGGGAGTACTATAATTCATAATCCAAAACAATCTTATTTGTGAATTAGTTAATTTTAGTTGTAATTCACATATTTGAATACTCTTAGCTATGAATACTCACTTTTAATTCCTCTTTTATTTTCTCTCACTTTCTTATAAAATATAACCATTCTCATTTTTCTCCAATGAGGAATGCATTAATTTGTAGTGGTAAAATAACTAAATGGTGAAATAAGAATGGCAAGCTATATATTATCATCATTGAATTTTCACTTTTCAGTTAATTGTTAATAATAGCTGTTTTTAGAGTTGATATTTGTTGATTTGCACACAATTAATCGATCCATTTAGTGGAGAAATATGGAGTGAAAGTGGCCGGCTCCATTGTGATTTAAGTTATAATCACCATAAGTCATAAACATATTTGGTAATTGAAATTCAACTGCACTAAGACATAAAAATATATCAAAAGAGTTACAACCATGCTTGATAAGAACATACGAGCAACATAAATCCAAGTGTTAAACGAAGAGAAACAGAAACGGATAAAAGTTACAATCACAATACTAAGACACATTTTGTAGAAATTCAAATGCACTAGAGAAACATAAATAGTAAGATAACAAAATTACTATCCCACTATTGTTGCATTGCCACTTGATGCTGATGGAGATGCCAAAGGAGATATTGAATTGTCACCTGATGTTGAAGGACGTGCCAAAGGAGATGTTGCATTGTCACTCGATGTTGAAGGGGATGCCATAGGATTTTCAATATCTGGCTCCATGGATGCCCTCCACTCATCAATATTACCGGCTTTCTCGACATCCAAATGTGGAAGCTCACGCTGCTGCAGAATTTCAAGAATCTCCTTACTCTCACCGAGAAGAAGAGCTGCTCGCCTCACATTCTTATGCCTTTCTCTGAATTTTTTTCCGTGACACTTTAGTCTTATGACTCGCAGTAGATTGGTGAGACACACTGATAGTATATCCGCAATGGTGATGTTGAAAACGTGTGAAATAAGGAGAGGCTTTTGGCCTTTCATGTGGCTAAGTCCTTTGGCCTTTCATGTTCTTATAACCTCCATTTGGTTTATGACGTCCCTTAATGCTAAGACCTTTGAGGTAGCCTCCCCTATCCTATAAATAGGTGGAGTTTGGAAGAGGGAAAACACACCAACAAAAGCATTACATCTTCTCTCAAGCTCTACATCATAGTGTGCATCTTAGGAGCATTGCATAGCTCGATTCTCGGAACTCCATCAAGTTCGCCGGTGCCTAGCGGGTTTGAGGTGCTTCTACACGCTAGGAGGAAGTTGTTTTATCTTTGGGGGCAATACGCCATTCCGTGAGCACTAGCCCGGGCGTAATTTGTCTTGCGGAAAGAGGGCTTCCCTCGACTCGACTTATAGTTCGGTTTGTTTTATTATTTCCGTCGTAATTTTCATTCCACTTATTGTTATTATCTTCTTTCGATTGTAATAGTTAGAGTACCGCCTGTAGCGGCTTGGGAATTTTATCCATTTATTTCCAACAATCGCAAAGAAGAGTACAATAATTTGTCTTGCGATTGTTAGAAATAAAGGAATGAAATTCCCAAGCCGTTACAGGCGGTACTCTAACTATTACAATCGAATGAAGAAACGATTAATCGCAAGACAAAATTAGTGTACTCTTCTAAGACAGGGTTATACCAATCGAAGTTGGAGGAAACATGAGCTCCAAAGCTGGAATGAAGAAACGAACAGTCGCAATGTCGATGTGCATGAAGTGGTTAATTTCTTGAGAGTTATTCTCTTGAGAATTGTGTTTATCGTTTGTCATTTGACAAGCAAGACCAATTTTGACTTGGTAGTAATAATTGGGATGCATGTGGTGTTGAATATACCAATGCACATATGGTTCAATATAATTGTGTACTTATTGATGGAGACAATATTGTGCAAATTATTTGAACGTGTTGTTATAAACAACAAAGATCACGAGGTGGTCGCAATGGTCTCCGACGTGGACCATGGTAATAATCAAAATGAATGGTTTATTGATACGGGTGGCACATGTCATGTGTGCTCCGAGAGAAGCATTTTTTCTACTTACAGATCTGTTGGAGGTAGAAAAGTACGCATGGGAAACCAAGCCTCTTCTGAGGTAGTTGGTGTGGGTAATGTGTTCCTAAAACTAGGATCTGGAAAGGTTCTTACCCTTAAGGATGTGCTACATGTCCCAGACATCCGAAATAATTTGGTATCAGGCTCACTTCTAGTAAATCATGGATTTTCACTAGAATTTGAGTGTGAAAAGGTTATATTGACCAAGAATGGAAAATTCATAGGTGAAGGTCACCTAGTGAATGGGCTTTTTGAGCTGAATGTTACAGTCATTCACCGTGGAAAAGGAAAATGCAATAAGGAAGATGACACATCCTCTTATTTGCTTGAGAGCTCTGATTTATGGCATAATAGATTAGGACATGTAAATCTAAATGCTATAAAAAGATTAGTAAATCTTAATTTACTAAAAGTTGATAAGTTTAACTCACAAGAAAGATGTGAAGTGTGTGTTGAAGCCAAAATGGCTAAGCTGCCGTTCCATTCGGTAGAGCGGAGCACAAAACCTCTTGAGTTGATCCATACAGACGTATGTGATTTGAAATTTGTGCAAACAAGAGGTGGTAAAATGTATTTCATCACATTTATAGATGATTGCACAAGGTATTGTTACCTTTACTTATTAAGAAGTAAAGATGAGGCAATTGAAGCGTTTAAAGACTTCAAAAATGAAGCCGAAAATCAACTTAATTGTCGAATTAAGTGTGTTCGAAGTGATAGAGGTGGTGAATATGTAGCGACGTTTGCAGAATTATATCATGCAAGTGGTATAATTCACCAAACCACGGCTCCATATTCTTCTCAATCGAATGGTGTTGCTGAACGCAAAAATCTAACACTAAAAGAGATGATGAATGCTCTGTTGATTAATTCAGGTTTACCCCAGAACATGTGGGGGGAGGCTGTGTTAACGGCAAATTATATCCCGAATAAGATTCCACTAAAAAGTTGGGATGTGACTCCCTATGAGTTGTGGAAAGGCAAGAAACCTTCGTATTCATACCTCAAAGTGTGGGGGTGTTTAGCAAAGGTAGAAGTGCCGCCTCCGAAACAAGTTGCCATTGGCCCTAAAACAGTCGATTGCATCTTTATTGGCCATGCACTTGATAGTAGTGCATATCGTTTCCTAGTCCATAAGTCAGTTGTGCCTGGTGTGGCTGAAGGATCAACGATAGAGTCAAGGAATGCTATATTCTTTGAGAATGTTTACCCTTGCAAGAGGCAGGAGGATCTTTCTAGTGAAAGAATGATGGATGAATCCACTAGTTCTAATCCTCCAAAAAGGACGAGGTTAAGTCCTGAGGATGTAGAACCAAGACGTGGTGAAAGAGTTAAAATTGCTAAGACTTTTGGTCCCGACTTCATAACCTTTATGTTGGATGATAAACCAAAGTCGTTGGCAGAAGCGTTGTTTGGCCCAGATGCGCCATTCTGGCAAGAAGCGATCAATAGTGAAATTGAATCAATTATGAGAAATAACACATGGGTGTTAGTAGACTTGCCAGAAGGTTGTAAGACCTTAGGTGTAAGTGGATCATGAGAAGGAAATATAAAACCGATGGTACTATTGAAAAGTACAAAGCTCGCCTAGTTGTAAAAGGCTTTAAGCAGCAAGAAGGATATGACTTCTTCGAACGTATTCACCCATTACGAGAATCACTTCCATTCGGGTCTTCTTGCGATTGCTGCTTTGCACAATCTTGAAATTCACCAAATGGATGTGAAAACTGCATTTCTGAATGGTGAATTGGAGGAAGAAATTTATATGGAGCAACCTGAAGGGTTTGTAGTACCTGGCCAAGAAAGGAAGGTATGCAAACTAGTGAGGTCTCTATATGGATTAAAACAAGCGCCTTTGCAATGGCACTTGAAGTTTGACAACGTGATGTTGTCAAATGGGTTCACTATCAACGAGTGTGATAAGTGTGTTTACATTAAGAACACAAATAATGGCTTCGTTATTGTGTGTCTTTATGTGGATGATATGTTGATTATGGGCAGCAATAGTGCCATTATCAACGAGACCAAAAATATGTTGAATAAAAATTTCGACATGAAAGATATGGGTCTAGCTGATGTGATTCTCGGAATCAAGATTAAAAGAAATCCTGAGGGAATAGTTTTAACACAATCTCATTACATTGAGAAAGTGCTTAAAAAGTTTCACTCCCTTGACTGTGAGTCAGCTAAGACTCCATTGGAACCCAACGTGCATTTGAGTAAGCACACGGGTGAGCATGTAGCTCAAGAAGAATATGCAAGGATCGTAGGGAGTTTGATGTTTATCACAAACTGCACCCGACCAGATCTTGCGTGTACGGTAAATAAGCTGAGCCGATTTACGAGCAACCCAAGCAAGGAACATTGGAAAGCTCTGCATAGGGTTTTGAGATACTTGAAGTATACTCTTAACTTTGAGCTGTAGTACACAAACTATCCCCAAGTACTTGAAGGGTACTGTGATGCAAATTGGATCTCTAATTCAAAAGACTCGTTTTCGACGAGTGGGTATGTGTTCACTGTGGGGGGTGGAGCTGTTTCGTGGAAGTCAACGAAGCAGACGTGTATAGCTCGATCCACCATGAAATCTGAGTTTATCGCTTTAGACAAAGAAGGGGAAGAAGCTGAGTGGTTTAGAAACTTCCTAGAAGATATTCCATGTTGGAAGAAGCCAATGCCGGCAGTAGTGATACACTTTGATAGCCAAGCGGCTATAAGGAGAGCACATAGTGGCTTATACAATGGTAAGTCTCGACATATTCGTCGGCGACATAATACCGTGAGGCAGTTGATCACAAGTGGTGTTATCGCAGTTGACTATGTAAGGTCAGTGGATAACTTAGCGGATCCGTTAACGAAAAGTTTAAACCGTGATCAAATGCATAAATTGCTAAAAGGAATGGGACTGAAAACCACATTTTAAAAGATGATTATAGTCGTAACCCAACCATACGATTGGAGATCCCATGAGCTTGGTTCAATGGGAAAACAAAGTTATATGACTGTAGTTGTAACACTCGGAAAATATTTTATCTTCGCCCATTCTTTAGAAAGCATTGAGTGTTGTAACCTGCATGTGGTAAGAAGCTAAGTTTTGACTTTTAATGATTCTTAGAAGCCTCGAGGAGATGGGTACTGCAGGATACCCGGAAAAGAATCACCTATGTAAGTGAAGAAATGTGGGCCGCTTCAACAAGTGAATCACTTATGAATCCAAAGTGGTGTTCCATGGCCAGTAAAGGACACAAACGTGAGAACTGATGAGTTTGTAAATAGTATTGTGTCAATATTATTGTCTCGGTATACACCAAGGAGGAATGGTTCAAGGCATCACGTCCACCAGGCCGTCGGTATGCCCGATTGTGTTGACTATGGAAAGTTCAAAGCCCCAAGCTACTATTCCAAATGCAATATTGTTTCCCGAGAATTGAGCGAAGAGTCTGCATGCATGCAAGCACGTCTTGTGTTGGTTTGAGCTGTCAGTGCTCTAACCAATGTGGGGGATTGTTGAAAACGTGTGAAATAAGGAGAGGCTTTTGGCCTTTCATGTGGCTAAGTCCTTTGGCCTTTCATGTTCTTGTAACCTCCATTTAGTTTATGATATCCCTCAATGCTAAGACCTTTGAGGTGGCCTCCCCTATCCTATAAATAGGTGGAGTTTGGAAGAGGGAAAACACACCAACAAAAGCATTACATCTTCTCTCAAGCTCTACATCATAGTGTGCATCTTAGGAGCATTGCATAGCTCGATTCTCGGAACTCCATCAAGTTCGCCGGTGCCTAGCGGGTTTGAGGTGCTTCTACACGCTAGGAGGAAGTTGTTTTATCTTTGGGGGCAATATGTCATTCAGTGAGCACTAGCCGGGGCGTAATTTATCTTGCGGAAAGAGGGCTTCCCTCGACTCGACTTATAGTTCGGTTTGTTTTATTATTTCCGTCGTAATTTTCATTCCACTTATTGTTATTATCTTCCTTCGATTGTAATAGTTAGAGTACCGCCTGTAACGGCTTGAGAATTTTATCCATTTATTTCGAACAGGTGATGGATATACTCTCAAATAGATCGACATCACTTTGGTGCTCACCATTTGTCATCCTTCCCAAGAATGTCCGAGCAATCCTGTACATTGAGTTAGCTGCTATGACTCTAGCAGGCCAATTTAGAGGGTTCTGCATCAGAACACTTCCTGGTTGAGCCATGAAATCTGTCACAATCTTTTTTGCAGCATCGAAGAGGTTTTGCAGTGTTTCTATGTGCGTTGCACCTCTCACATTCGTGCTGTCAAGATCTATATCATCCCATTTTCTGTATATCTCAACTCCAATCCAAACCGCATCTGCTGCTTTTATGATGCTTTCCAACTCCCCATTTCTGTCCACAGCTTTCTTGATGAGCTTCACAATTGACAAGCCCTCAGTAACACCAGCCAATAGTTGGTTAGCCTCTTCATCTGTAGTGTTGGTTAGTGCAAGTGAAATAGTCGTCAAAGTCGCGATGGGCAGAGACCAACAATTTGGAGGTTCTTGAGAATGCAAGCTCTGAACTTGGTTGCTGTCAAATCGTCTCACCCCACTGAAGTTTGGAGATTTCCCCAGAAGTCGGATGAGACTCTTAAGTTGGGTTTTTTCGCCTTCCCGTATCATGCTATCCGCCTTCTTGCAGATGCCCTTGACCATTTTATCAGGCAATTGTGGCTCACCTTCAAGTAGAATGACATATTGCCTAAAATCCACATCCCTTGAAGATTCGGTTCCTCCCTCTCTCAAATTCTTGCAAAAACGAAAGAAACACACTCTCCAAAATACAACAGAGAGAAACACAACCAGTTTTCCAGCTAAAACAATGAGAATCTGAGCTCCAATGCAGATATTTAGAAAAAATCTTACTACATCATAAAGTAGCTTCTTGCAGATTCTGTTACGAATTCGGAAGGGAAGTGGTGTTTCCCTCCACTCTACAAGCTTCGAAGTCCAGTACTTGTCAACCTTGAGTTCATCTCTGAAGCTCGTTGGCTCCGTCTCTGTAACCTTGATGGTCCAAGCAATGAACCATCTGGATATAGGACCAATACTTCCAACGATCATTCCCAAAAATTGACATAATAGAATACTCTCTCTGTCCCATTAGAAATGAAACGTTTTCCTTTTTGGTCTGTCCCATTAAAAATGAAACGTTTCTAAAAATGGGAACAATACTCTCTCTACTTTTTCTTCTATCTTACTTTACTCTCTTTTCATTAACTCACAAAATAACACTGCATAAAATCCTGTGCCAAAAAGCAAACGTTGCATATTTAATGGGACGGAGGTACTTCTTATGGACCAGCTATAGTCTGAATATTCACAATAAATGATCAAATCTGAACCGGACAAATGGAAACGTACAACAATTTGAAATAGGTAGGAGAATAGTAGGACTGTCAAAATACACAAGAGAGCTGAAGTAGAAGAAACGAGAGATCTTGCCAGCACAAACTGTGGGCTAGCGGTCTTTGCCATCACCCAATACCCTTTCACCAATATTCGGATTTCATCAAAACTCTTATCTACTTGTCTGTTTAAAATCTCTTTGTGCATCTCATTATATTTCAATTCCATGTACCTTTTGGGGCTAGGAACCATCAACGACATAGAACATGACATTGCAAGAGAGAGGAGCATGATGATAAGAGATAAGATTTGTTCGGGAAACATGTATACCATCCCTGAAATGGATGGAAGTATCTGAACAATATGAATGCATACATTTCCCGTGATAGTAATGACTAAGATGCCTAAAGCAGCGATGTTGGGCACAATTTCATTATCCTCCGTGGACCCAAAGATATCATGAAAGCAAGGCTGCAGATCCGTGCTAGTTGATCTTCGTCCGTGATGTCTGTGATTGTTAGATCCACCGGCAGCTTCATGGTGACAGCTACTACTGTCAACGAGAAAGCATTGAGAGAGAAGAACTTACATTTTTGCCAATACCTTTTGCTCATAGAAGACATGAAGTAATCAGCCGCCATAGCAAGCACGCAGGCGGCAGTCGCTACTGTAATATATAACCCTATCCATGGCATGGTTGAATCAAGTTTCATTTGCACCTCCTCACGTATCCGGATGCACTCAGATGAAGGTAACATTGTCAAGTTGTATGTAGTATGTATGTACCACACTCTTGTTTCAGTCAAATGAGTTTTTGATGAAGAGTATAGCCAGAGAACTGCCTTTCCATAAAAAGCAAATGTCCTACCTGATTTATGGTTCGTACCTTAACAATCAATCAGCATTGCCATGGTCCATGACTCATGTGTGACATGCATGTGTCGACTTTAATCAAGTCTTAAAAGGATGGTCGAAATTTTACCAAAAAAGAAAAATTCAATTCTTATCATGAAAGAAAATTATGTCGAAACAGTCTCATTTTTCTATTTTGATCCGTCTACTAAAATAGTCTCATTTCTATTTATGAAAAATTTCTCACCTCATTTTCTCGTTGTTACCTTCTTTAATCATGTTTTCTTTTTCTTTCGTCTACTTTACCAGTTGCGTACTAAAATCAATGTCGTGGATTTTGAAACATGATTTTAGCAACGACATTTACAATGAATAGTATCACCTAGCAATAAGATTAACATCTATGGATTAATATAAGGTCCCGTTTCATAATTAAGTTGGGATTTACCATGTTAGTAAAATCAACATCGATCTATGGATTAATAGTTGCAAGTTATATTATTGACGATCATCATCAGTGTTCAAGAAATTGAGAACTTTATTTGGATGGTTACTCAATAATTTTATTTGCTAAAGACAACCTTAATCACAGAACCGAAATTGAAGTAATTTATATAAGAAAATATTTCTATCATTATTGGATAGTAATTATCAGATAAAAAAGTGTAAGTGTCATTTATTCTTAAAATAAATGTTTCTTCACAAACTCAGAAGCACTGGAATTGGACGGTGGTTGTCGTTTTGAGACAAACTCAGAATGCTTGGGTAATATTAGTTGGGCCTGGGCTTATCGTGGCAACAATATAGTCAATGATTAATAATTCCTCAAAGCCCATTTTTTGCTCTTAAAAACCCTTGATTTTTAAAAAAGGATAAATTAATAATAAAAATTATATACTTCCTCCGTCCCAAAAAAATATGCGCACTTTCTATTTTCGTCCGTCCCACAAAAATATATGCATTCCATTTTTGGAAAGTTATATCAATTTAATAATGTACGTTCCACTATTTACTTACGCTACTTTAAATACTATTCTCCTCGTCTCTCTTACTTTTACCACTCTTTGGACAAATTAAAATGTTAAAAGCCAAATTTATGGACAAGTACAACATTACTCTTTTGGAATTTTATCACATTTTGACCGTGCACGTGTTTTAAAAAATGTAATGGAAAATGAGTTGATAAAGTTAGTGGAATATGAATCCTATTTTATAGTATTTAATTTCATAATAACATGTGAGTGAGAATGAGTTAGTGGAATATGAGGTTGTAATCGGGTTCTTATCGTGCTTTCATGTTCTAACTGTGTTAGCAGGCCGTGTTGTTATAATGTCGGGCATGTACTTGTTGTTATCGTGTCGTGTTGACCCAATGTAGTTAATAGGTTTATGTTGGGTTCGTGCGTAGGGCTGGGTAAATATACCGAAAAAACGGTATATCGATCGTATCATATTGAAAAATATCGAAATATATCGAATTTTTGGTATACCGAAAACTTTCGATACGGTACAATACCGTATCGAAAGTTTTCGGTATGATAACGATATGAATTTTCTTATACCGTGATATACCGTTTTATATCGAATATACGGTATATATCGATATTATCGGTATACCGAAATATATCGAAAATCAATACGTATCGAGTTATCGATACATATCGTTTATACCATTTATACCGATGATAATAATAATAATAATAATAATAATAATAATAATAATAATAATAATAATAATAATAATAATAATAATAATATAATTTATTTTTTTAAGATTAAAAATTTAAATCATAAAGATATCCATATAACTTAATTATATATATTTTGATTATGAAGATGTGGACAATGTTTATTTTATTATGTTAAAATTATATTAATTTTGGTTTTATTTTTTAGTTTTGAAATTATAAGTTTTGGTATAAAGGTATTCGAAATGGTATAAAATTTTAGTATATCGTACGAAATATCGATATACCGTTCAGAACGGTATACCGAAGTTCGGTACGATATACCGAAATTTTGAAACGATAACGGTATAGTTTTTTTTCATACCGAAATTTCGATATACCGAAACTTTTGAAACAATAACGATACGAAATTCTTTCATATCGATATTTTCGGTATGATAACGAAACAAAATTTTTGATACGGTATATCGTATCGACCCAGCCCTATTCGTGCGTGTTCGGGTTTGAGAGTAGCAGGTCGTGTTCGTGATCGGGTTTAAGGTTTTCTTAACCGGTCGTGTTCTAAATCTTAAAATATTTAGATTTAGTGATAAAAGTTAGATTTTTTTCTTAATCTTAAAATATTTAATTTAATGACATTAAAATATGCATAAAAGTAAATACTATGTAATATATTAATTATTTTCAATTATTTAATATTTACAAACTAGTTCTAAATGTTAAATACTCCCTCCGTCCCACTTTAGGAGTCCCGGTTTACTACTTTTGGGTGTCCCACTTTAGGAGTCCCGGTTGAAATATTCCATAATTGGTAATAGGCCCCACATTCCACTCACCTTTTTCCACTCACATTTCATTATAAAACTAATATATAAAAGTAGGAGCCATATTCCACTATTTTTTTCACCAACTTTCCTTTGTATTTCTTAAAACCCGTGCCGAACTCAACCGGGACTCCTAAAGTGGGACAAAGGGAGTATTAAATAGTCAAATTATGTATACACATAAATAAAGCCCTCACATGTAATGTGTGGTGTCTTGTACTCCCTCCGTTCCATTGAAGATGACCCACTTTCCTTTTTAGTTTGTCCCAACTAAGATGACCCATTACTTAAAATAGAAAACATTTATCTCTACTTTATTCTCTCTCTCTTACTTTACTCTCTCTTCTCAACACACAAAATAAATTTGCATAAAATCCCGTGCCACCCAAAAAAGGGGTCATCTTCCTTGGGACGGAGGGAGTACATAACTACATTGAGTACTTTCAGCTTATATAATATAAGAACCATTTAAAAATGCATTATAAACTTTGGTATTTTTGTTGCCATTGTCGGGACATTTCCCTTTGCCTATGTTCATGGCTCGGTGCTCCGTTTAAAAGATTCAACAAATATATGTGAATATCCATGTTTTATGGCCCTGTATAGTCGATTTAGGATATTAAAAGCAAAATGATTTTCTAAAACTTTAAACCCAACAAGGAGTTTGAAAAGAAACTGACACTTAGAGCATCTTAAAGGGGAGAGGTAAATGGAGAGGTAAACTAATATAACTACCATATTTATCTTTTCTTCATGAAAAAACATTCTCCAAGGGGAGAGGTATTTGGGAAGGTATTATACCTTTTCCCATTTTGAAGAGGTATCTTTACCTCTCAATTGATGAAGAGGTAAAATTATATAACCACCATATTTACCTTCTTTTCATAAAAAATCATTCTCCAAGTGGGAAGGTATTTGAGAAGGTATTACACTTTATGTTTTTAATGCTTTTGTACTATTATTTTATTTTTTTTAAATAATATACCTTTCTATATATCTTTTATTCTTGGAGTTGATTAATTTTTAGAAAGGTATATTGCACTTTTTGAGAAGGAATAAACATGATATATCCTTTTCATTTACCTTCTCCCTTGGAGTTGCTCTTATGGCAAAAGGGAATATGGATTAAATGATGGTGCCCAGACTTCCCTTTCGCACCAGCTCTTTTGATGGATCACGTTAATCCCTTATCATATTAACAAAATGCATCGCATCATCAAGTTTGTTTTCGCCCTTGCTATCATTTGTCTCTTCCTCACATGCGATGTTGCTCGTGCGAAAGGCGGTAGCAACAGAGGAGGAGGCGGTGCACGGCCCTTGCCACTGGTGGTGGTGTCGCACCAAAGCAGCGTGCCGTCTATGGAATTAAGATTGTGGCGTTACTTCACCGTTGCCTATTTAACTTGCGCTTTTTTACTCTTATAGATTAATTTCATAATTTGTTGATTTGATTATACCTAGTAAAGTTCATGGTTGCTTGTAACAAACTATTTTTATATGCCAATTACAATTCCCTAGCAAAGGAAAATTTTGGTGACATCAGAGGATGAAAGACTTCAAGATACCCGAGCAAAGGGCTGATGCTGGAACTCCCCTAAAAAAGGGTCTCAGACTGATTGCGTGGATGAAACTTCAAATCATTGTGACCACAGAAGATGCAAAGAGGTGCTTGCTTGCTTTTTTGGGCTTGACTTGGGTGTGTGTTACGGTTCGTTTTCCTTGCCTTTTCTCTGCTTGTATGCTGCTCTCTCCTCTCTTTTGGGTGTGCTGCGTGGAGTGCGTTTTCAGGGACCGCTCTGTTTGGTAGCGTGTTTTTTCCTTTTGTGGTGCTTAACTCTTGTTTTGCTTGGCTTTATTGCTTTGGTTGTTGCTGAACTTTCTTGTGGTACTCTTTGGCTCACCACTTTTTTGGCTTGAGCATTTTAGCTTATAAAAAAAATGCCAATTACATTTCATAATTTCATAACTACTGTCAATCAAGTAATTACCTATATTCTACATTAATTTATATCAAGAATGATAGAGAATTTTTTTCATTAACTAGAATTGGACTCCTCTATTAATATATTTAATCTATTTACAAATGTCATATGCCCATAATCAATTTATTTCAATCTTTTATACGAATAGAACAATTGCGAAATCAAGATTTCATGATCCGTCATTGCGCGCATATAATATTGTGAAATTGATATATTGATATAAGCAATGCGGTGTGTTATATTGCTAACTCACCCCTAAATTGCTAACTACAACTAAATGATAGACATTAGATTTTTAAATTAAAGGTGAAGATCATTCAACCCTTGAGTATTAATATCAAGCACAAAAAATATCAATAGGGATATTAATGTCAATTAACTACAAAATTAGTTTTAACTAACTTTTAAAACAAATCCAAAAACTTACAATTCATATAACATATATCAAATTAAAGATAATTTTATAAGGATTCCAACGATATCCTACATGCATATGTTCCGACGTCAAAATTTGAAAAAAAAATTCAAAAATTTTTAATTTTTTTCGTACAGCAGAAATGTCAACATACTATATAAAATATGTCAATATAATACATGTAGAAAGTCAATATAAGCAATGGATTAACATTCTTAAAGCATTGTGTTGACATTCTCAAAGCATTGTGTTGATATTTTTGAAATACTATATTGACATTTTCATCCAAAACCCTAATTTGGAGATTTTTTTTTATCTTTTTCAGTTTAATTAATAAAAATAAAAATTACACGTGGCAAATTTTAGACCACACGTTTTCTAAAATTCTATGACCTTAAATTAGTTATAGTTAATAATTAAATGATGAGTTAGCAATTGATCAATCCCCTGTAAGAAATATACATATGTGGCCATTACACAAAATTATATTTAGATGAGATTACTGTACCACCATGTAAAACATGAAATATAGTATTGTATTGTGCGTGGATGGAGCCATTACATCGTATTCATGCAAACAATTAGATGAATATACCACTACGCATTATGTCCAAGTCAAAATTTGGTCCCTTATACTTGTCCAATTTTTTTTTTTTAGTTTTACACATTAAGTGTAATACCTTTTAGTCCTAAATAAGTATATTTTTGTCCATATATAATGGTCCCGTAAAAAATTAGTGGTCATCTATTTAATTATACATTACTTTTATTTAGATAAACACAAGACCTTAAGGTAACTAGTCTCCATTTCTATAATTATTATTTTTTGATATAGTTATTTTCGTTTGTCTTTTATTCTTACTTTCTCTTAATTATTTCTTTGGTTATGAACTTACCATTCACAATCCAAAATTTAATTAATAAGGATTTTTATAAGTTAAAATCAGTTTTGAAAAATGAATACGATAATCTATCCCAATTCAATTTATTGATTATATTATTTAGTCTTATCATTATTATTTTATTTCATATAATTTCAAATTGAATTTGATTCAAAATATTAAGGCATGATATAATAACACTAGTATTATACTTATTCAATTTTAAGCCTTGAATATTACCAAGTCCAACAATACCCACAAATAGCTAGGTAATAACCGGCATAACTATCCTATGTTAAAAGAGTATATAGTATTATTCTATTTTGCTTTCCCTTTACTTTCATTCAGACAAACAAGACTGTAAAATTTAAAGTGATTATTCTCCATTTCTATAGCTTTAATATTTATTTTGTTTGGTTTAATTTAGTAATATTCGTTCGTCTTTCATTCGTTCTTTCTCTTTATTTTTTTTGGTTAGGAACTTTCCGTTCATAATTCACAATTTAATTTATAGATTTTGATAATTTAAATTCAATTTTCACGAAAATCTATTCCAATTCGTCTTATTGAGTACATTAGTTAGTCTTGTCATTATTATTTTATTTCATATAATATCAATATTTCCATATACTTAACAAATATACATGGAATCTTCCATAATAATTAATAAACGAGTAAATATAATTATATGGAGCAATATCTTTTACACGTTCCCAATCTCTTTAAAATCGTGGCTCTCTTCCTCAACTTACTAACCCTACTTCACTAATCAATAAAATGCATTGCACCATCAAGTTTGTTTTCGTCCTCACTATAATTTGTATCCTCCTCACATGCGATGTTGCTCGTGCGAAAGGCGGAAGTGGCGGCCACGGTGGAGGTGGCGGCCATGGTGGAGGTGGCAGAGGTGGCGGAGGAAGTAGAGGAGGTGGCGGAAGTAGAGGAGGCAGAGCAAAGGGCGGCGGAGCGGTCATCATACCGGGGCACGGGGGCACGTCGGGCGGTAACGGGCACGGAAATCATCGAAGCAGCGGGCCGTCTATTGAATTGGGATTGTTGCACTACTTCACCATTGTTTATTTGACATATGCTTCTTTTTGCTTATAGAATATAGATTGATTTCATAATTTGTTGTTTTGGTTATGCCTACTCAATAGTATTATTAACGTTTATGGTTGCTTGTAGCAAACTATTCCATCCCACCAATACAATTAATTAATAGTTATTAGGGCTGTTCGGTATGCAATTCAATTCCAATTCATCTTATTTAGTCTTATCATTTATTTCATATAAATCGGAATTTAATTTGATTTATTATTGTACATCCCTTTATATTTCCATATATTACACATATTTATGGAATCTTCCATAATACTAATTAATAGAAGACGAGTAAATATAATTATATTTATTATTCTTCTTATGAAGCACACGGTCTTTCCAAATCTCTTTAAAACTGTTGCTCACCCCTTACCAAAATCCAATGTTTTAAAAACCGAACGGGCAAGCAAACCGGCGAAGCTACTGGTTCACGGTTCAACTGGTCTGACCGGTCCAACCACTGGTCCGGACGTTTTACTGTATCATATATAATTAAATATATTATATAAATACTCAAATATCTTATATATAATAAAATGTAGTTTTGATCAAATTCATATAATAAAATGTAGTTTTTGATCAAATTTAGTGAATAATAAAATCTTATTAAGGTTAATTGAGGATAGGTATAATTAAATTTTAGTGAAATAAAAATATAATTGTATAAATATATACCTAATATATTAAAACTTATATTTAATTAAATATATGTATGACAATATTCAAATTTAGTGTGATAAATTACTATCAAAGTTTATTAGATAACATGTATTAATAATATATTTTATTTACAATTAATCATAATTAATTAATCAATTTATAAAAATAATATGGAATGAATGAAAATTTATTTATTGATTATAAGAATAATTAAAGTTATTATTATGTCACAACAATTGAAGTGGTGGAATGGTAATGAAGTTGGACTTGCATCCATGATTCTATGGTTCGAATCTCATTGAACTCGAATTTTTGAAAAAAATGTTGAAAATAAAAAAAACGGTTCAACCGGTTGGCGGTTCCCAGTCCGACTGGCTGGTCCAAACCGGTTTTTAAAACACTGCCAAAATCAACAAAATGCATCGAAGCATAAAATTCGTTATCGTCATTACTATCATTTGTCTTCTCCTCACATGTGATGTTGCTTGTGCCAAGGGCGGAGGTGGTGGCAGAGGTGGCGGGGGAAGTAGAGGAGGCCGAGCAAAGGGCAGCGGAGACGAAGTGGTCATCATACCGGGGCACGGGAGCACGCCGGGGGGGTAACGGGCAGCAAAACCGAAGTAGCGGGCCGACTATTGAATCGGGATTGTGGCACTATTTCACCGTTGCCTAATTAACTTATGCTTCTTAGGGTTGATACTGAACTTTGGTTCCTTTGCTCACCGATCTCTAAGCGGTTTGAGCCTTTTCTCTCGTATAAAAAAAAAAAAACTTATGCTGCTTCACGCTTATAGATTAATTTCATGATTTGTTGTTTTGGTTATGGATAGTAAGGGGAGTGATCAATTGCTAACTCATCCCTTAGTTGCTAACTACAACTAATTTAAGACCATAAGATTTTAGAAATCTTGTGCTCTACAATTTGCCATGTGTAATTTCGTTTTTCATTTTTTAATATTTAAAAGATAATAGCAACTATCAAATTTAGGGTTTAGAAATACAATGTCAATACAGTGTATGAAATACATCAACACGAAGACATAATAATGTCAACACAATTTCATATTGACATTTTACAAGCATAATATTTACATTTACATATTATGTAAGGTGTATTGACATAAATCTGTTCGTCAAAAATACGAAAATTCAAAAAAAAAAAAATCAAATTTTTTTCAAATTTTGACGTCGGAACATATGCATGTAGTATATCGTTGGAATCCTTATAAAATTATCTTTAATTTGATATATGTTATATGGATTTAAAGTTTTGGGATTTCTTTTAAAAGTTAGTCATAACTAACTTGACATTAATACCCTTATTGATTTTTATTGGAATTAATCCTATAGCCTTATTGACGTTTTTTGTTGATCGTATTGACATTTCGTGGTTGATGATCTATGCCTTTAATTTGAATATCTAATGGCTATTATTGAATTGTAGTTAGCAATTAAGCATTGAGTTAGCAATATAACACTTCCTAAATAATAAAGTTTATGGTTGCTTGTATCCTACTCCCTCCGTCCCGCTTAAGATGACACGTTTTCCTTTTTAGTTTGTCCCAACTAAGATGACACATTTCTTTTTTTTAGAAACTTTCTCTCTCCAATTAATACACTCAACCACTTTTTCTCACTCCTATTAAAATATTCATCTTTCTTTATCTCTCTACTTTAATACTTACACCCATCTTTTCTCTCTCCAATTAAACACTTTAATCAATAACTCCTAAAATCCCGTGCCGGCTAAGCAATGTGTCATCTTAGCCGGGACGGAGGGAGTAATATTTTACATTGATTTATAGCATGAATGATAAGAATTTGATTCATTAACAAGTATTGGGTTCCTCTTTTAATATGTACGAGTAGTATTTAATTTATTTACAAAATGTCAAGTGCCCATAATCGACTTGTTTTGTATTTTATAATTAATAAAGAAAAAGAAAAAGATGTGGTAGTATTATTTACGTATTACTAGTTAGTAAATCTCTTAAGTCATGTAAATAATATTATATGGTCCAAAAGAAAATGTTGCAACCATATTTTTTTTATTCTAGCCTGATTAGTTAGTAAATATCTTAAAATATGAAAACAATATTACATTAAAGATAAATGAGTTAGCATATACATTGAGATTTTTGGTCCCATAGCTGGAATGGAGTATATATAACTTTTATTCTATTTATTCTAAAAGTGGACCATACGAGTTTTAATAAGAAATTGATAAAATATGAGAGAAAATGAGAAAACGTGGGTAAAATATTAAAGATAAGGAGAAAAAAAGTAGCTAGGTAAAATATGGTTAATAATTTGAGAGAAACTTTCCATTTTTATGGACATCCCGAAATGAAAAGATGAGATTATTTTTTTTGCATGGAGATGCCATTTACAATAACTAATTTTATGAATTTGATATTAATTTTATTAGAAAATAACTTTTTTCATATATAGAAAGAATGAATATATTAAAGTTTAATTTTTGAAATCAAAAGTACTACTCCCTCCGTCCCAAGATAAGTGACTTGTATTTCTTTTTGGGGTGTCCCACTATAAGTGACCTATTTCCATTTTTAGCAAAAAGTCATCTCTCTTACTTTATTCTCCACCTACTTTATTCTCTCTTCTCTCCTCTACTTTTCCCTCTCTCATACTTTACTCTCTCCACTTTAACTTATTTAAATACCATTCTTTAAATCTCGTGCCCAAAAGAAGTAGGTCACTTATCTTGAGATGGAGGGAGTACAACTTTTACTTAGAATTGGTGGAAAAAAGATTTTTATGTAAACACATTTGAGCACTTTCGACAGCTATTAATTAATACCAATATATAGTGTCATACAGAAAATCGACATTAATTTTGAAATATACGGTTCTTATATAGTCTTAAAATACGCTTGTGAAGGAAGGGGCTTGTCCTGTATATGTATGTAGTTCTGAAACCAAAAACCAAAACACGTAATTTTCATTTCTTCATCTGTCAAATAATTCCGAATTAAATCTATAAAATGCATCGAATCATAAAGTTCGTTTTCGTCCTTACTGTAATTTGTCTCTTCCTAACCTCAGCCGGTGGAAGTAGCGGAGGCTGGGCATCGGGTCGAGCTGCCGGTTGAGCCATCGCCGTGGGCTGCCACGAAAATAGCCGTCCATCAATGGAATTTGGGATTGTGGCATTACTTCACCGTCGCATATTTAACTTATGTTGCATATCAATTGCTACTACATTGGCTTTAAGGTGAATTATTTTATTTTATTTTATTTTATATCATAGTAAATGGAGTAAATTTTATATCAAGACCTATTTTTCTGAATTTGATATCTATTGTAACAACGATGAATTATAAATTACAAATAACTAATTATTATATTTATACAAAGTCTTCATCCTCAATTGTACTCCAATTCGTTCACGAAAAATAGTTTATTTTTTCATTTTGGGATGTCCACAAAAATAGTCTCATTTCTAAAAATAAAAGTTTTTCTCTTATACTTTACCTATTTTTTCTCGTCTCTCCCATACTTTACTTACCTTTTCTCCATATCTCTTTTACTTTATCTACTTTTTCCCCTTCTTACTTCTGTACGTTATTATGAGGTATTTTTAGTGGTAAAATAATTAAAATGTGAATTAAGAATGGCAAGTTGCTTATCAACATTCTTTTTTCCTTTTTCGATTAATTGTTAAATATGGTTGCTGTTTTAAAGTTGATATTTGTTGTTAGATTTGCACACTATTAATCGATCCATTTGGTGGAGAAATAGGAGAGCAAGTGGCCGGCTCTATTATGATTTAAGTTATAATCATCACACTTCAGTAAAATATAATTTTAATTGAAATTCAAATGCACTAAGACACAAATATATATCAAAAGAGTTACAACCATGCTTGACAAGAACATACCAGCAACAGAAATCCAAGAGTTCAACGAAGAGGAACAGAAATGGATAAAAGTTACAATCACACTTCTAAGACACATTTTATAATAGAAATTCAAATGCAATAGAGAAACATAAAAGGATAACAATATTAGAATTACTACCCCACTGTTGTTGCATTGTCACTTGATGCTGAAGGAGATGCCAAAGGAGATATTGCATTGCCAATTGATGTTGAAGGAGATGCCAAAGGAGATGCTGCATAGTCATTTGATGTTGAAGGAGATGCCAAAGGAGATGCTGCATTGTCACTTGATGTTGAAGGAGATGCCGAAGGAGATGCTGCATTGTCACTTGATGTTGAGGGAGATGCCAAAGGATTTTCAATATCTGGCGCTATGGATGCCCTCCACTCATCAATATTCCAGCTTTCTCGACATCCAAACTTGGAACCTCGCGCTGCTGCAGAATATCAAGAATATCCGTACTCTCACCAAGAAGAATAGCTGCTCGGCTCACGCCCTTATGCCTTTCCATATAGTCATTTCCTTGACACTTGAGTGTTATGACTCGCACTAGATTGGTGAGGCACGCTGATATTATATCCGCGATGGTGATGGATACACTCTCAAACAGTTCGGCATCACTTTGGTGCTCGCCATTTGTCATCCTTACCATGATCATCTGAACAATCCTATACATTGAGTTAGCAGCTATGACTCTAGCTGGCCAATTGAGAGGGTCCTGCATCAGAACATCTCTTGTTTGAGCCATGAATTCTGTCACAATCTTTTCTGCAATATTGGAGAGGTTTTGCAGTGTTTCCATGAGTGTTGCACCTCTCACACTCGTGCTGTCAAGATCTTTATCATTCCATTTTCTATACACTTCAACTCCAATCCAAACCACATCAGCTGCTTTCACGATGCTTTCCAACTCCGCATTTCTGTCTAAAGTTTTCTCGATGAGCTTCACAATTGACAAGCCCTCTGCAACACTAGCCAGTAGCTGGTTAGCCTCATCATCAGCAATATCGGTTAGTGCAACTAAAATAGTCATCAAAGTCACGACGGGCAGAGACCAGCAATTTGGCGGTTCATGAGAATGCAAGCTTGGAACTTGGTTGCTGTCAAATCGTTCCACCCCATTGAAGTTTGCAGATTTCCTCAGAAGTCGGATCAGATTCGTGGGTTGCTTATTTTTGCCTTGCTGTATCAGCCTATCCGCCTCCATGCAGATGCTCTTGAGCATAATATAAGGCAACTTTGGCTCACCTTCAAGTAGAAGAACATATTGCTTAAAATCCACTTGTGCTGCATACCTTGAAGTTTCGGATCCTCCAACTCTGAATATTTTCTTGCAGAAACGGAAGAGAGTTGTACTCCCAAATTTAGCACGGAGGACTTGACATAGTTTTTCATGTGAAACAGAGAGAATCTGAGCTGGTTTGGCAGCCGAAACAAAGAGAATCTGAACTCCAATGCAGAAATTCAGAACAAATCTTACTATATCATATAGTAGCTTCTTGCAGACGCGGTTTTGAACTCGAAATGGAAGTGGTGTATCCCTCCACTCTACAAGCTTTAAAGTCCAGTGCTTGTTAAGCTTGAATGCATCTCTGAAGCTCGTTGAAGCCCTTGCGGCCTTGAATGGGCCATCATTTATCACTCTGCACCCGCAGGCTACAACTCCCACGATAACTCCAAAAGTTTGAATGAGTTCAATCCAATCGATGGACCAGCTATAGTTTGAAGTATTATGTGCACAATATTTGGCCATCTGTAAATTGATAATTCTTGGATATCGCCAGAGTTTAGATGTGACCGAGAGTATTAGTGATATAGAAATAGTGATGAGAAATGTAGCAGGAGTAATGGAAGATCTAGCCAACACAAACTGCGCTTGCAGAAACGGAAGAGAGTTGTACTCCCAAATTTAGCACGGAGGACTTGACATAGTTTTTCATGTGAAACAGAGAGAATCTGAGCTGGTTTGGCAGCCGAAACAAAGAGAATCTGAACTCCAATGCAGAAATTCAGAACAAATCTTACTATATCATATAGTAGCTTCTTGCAGACGCGGTTTTGAACTCGAAATGGAAGTGGTGTATCCCTCCACTCTACAAGCTTTAAAGTCCAGTGCTTGTTAAGCTTGAATGCATCTCTGAAGCTCGTTGAAGCCCTTGCGGCCTTGAATGGGCCATCATTTATCACTCTGCACCCGCAGGCTACAACTCCCACGATAACTCCAAAAGTTTGAATGAGTTCAATCCAATCGATGGACCAGCTATAGTTTGAAGTATTATGTGCACAATATTTGGCCATCTGTAAATTGATAATTCTTGGATATCGCCAGAGTTTAGATGTGACCGAGAGTATTAGTGATATAGAAATAGTGATGAGAAATGTAGCAGGAGTAATGGAAGATCTAGCCAACACAAACTGCGGGTTGCTGGGTTCTGCCATCACCCAATACCCTTTCACCAATATTACAACTTCATCAATACTTCCACCTAGTCGTCTATTTGAAACCAATTTGTGCATCATGTTATACTTCAATTCCATGTATCTTTTAGCGCTTACAACTATCAACGATACAGAATATGTCATTGCAAACAAGAGGAGCGTGATAGCTACCATTGCAATTTGTTGGCGAAACATATACAACACATCAGGAACTAAGGGAACTGTCTGAACAATATGAATGCATACATTTACCGTGATAGTGATGACTAGGACGCCTAAAGCTGCTATGTTTAGTAACATTTCATTATTCTTCATGGACCCCAAAGATATGATGAAAATACACATGAAAGCAAGGCTGTTAATCCGTGTATATTGATCTTGGGAGCTAATGTCAGTGCCTGTTAGATCTACAGGCAGCTTCATCACCACAGCTAATACAGCTGCCAATGAGAAAGCGTTGAGAGAGAAGAACTTACATGGGATCCAACGCCTTCTGCTATAGAGACCATTGACAATATCAGCCGCGATAGCAAGCACGCAGGCGGCACTAGCTGCTGCAACATACAACCCTATCCATGGCATAGTGGAATCAAGTTTGTTTTGCACCTCCTCGAATAACCGGGTGCAGTCACGGTCAGATAGAGACATGACCTCGGAGGCTAATTCTCTCGATTTGATTCATGCTTTTCTTTGTTTGATAATTTGCTTTGGATGGAATTTTGTTGCATATACCACACACATTTAAGTCATGCGCGCTGAGAGAATGGATACACAAGTCTTCGCATCAAAGATTATTAACTATATTAATCGTTGCGCGTGACTCTAAAGTCTAAAAGTTAATGCCTTTAATTTTAAAAAAGAAAGTTTTGTACCAAAAAACTCCATTATCAAGTTCTGAACGACTACGAAATTTCTTCCCTTCTTCTCGAAGAGCGGGTATCATATCAATTAATTAATCGGTATTCCCGTGGCTGATGTAGTGATGAGTCGACTCTAGTCCTGAGTCTCTAATTTGGTTACCATCTTACTTCTATAATAATATAAGTAGTTTCTTTTTAAAAAAAAATAAAAATTAGAGACTTTGAAGACAATACGTATTTAATGCAAAAATTGACAAAGTTAAAGAGTAAATGAGATAATGAATTGAAATAGTATTAGTAGATAGCTTCACTCACATCATTAAATATTAATGGTGTAATGTGTAATATTAATTGTGTAATGGACGAATTATTCTAATAATTCTAATGGACGAATTATTCTAATAATTCTTTAGTCTATACACAGTATAAATGAGTACGACATGCATGTCATAAAATTATAATCGTAAGAATTTCATAGTAATATTTTTAGAAATTCAATTGTCATAAATTTATCCTATTTTTCGATTTCCATCCGTCCCCAAAATTTGCCCCATTTCATTTTTACCATTTTTGGTAGTGGATCCTGTATTCCACTAAATCATTTATACCTACATTTTATTATAAAACTAATACATAAAAGTAGGACCCACAATCTACTAATTTTTTTCAACTCACTTTCCATTATATTTCTTAAAACTCGTGCCGGATCAAAGTGAGATATATTTTGGAGAACGGAGGTAGTATATTTTTAGGAAAAAAATATTTTTATGTAAAAACATTTGTGCACTTTCTACATCTATTAATTTATTGTATTTTCTTACAGAAATGCAATCGCTATTGATTTTTTAATTTAAGATAAAATCAACAGGTGGCTACTTTGGTGCCTTAATGCTTACTAACAAAAAATATTCACCATTGATATCTCCAGATAATACTATAAATATGAAGTGT
This sequence comes from Salvia hispanica, assembly GCF_023119035.1. NCBI lineage: Eukaryota > Viridiplantae > Streptophyta > Magnoliopsida > Lamiales > Lamiaceae > Salvia > Salvia hispanica. The sequence goes on from NC_062965.1 coordinate 25,408,133, forward strand.
TTTTTAATAATTGGTATATGATTGCAGAGTCGTTTTAAAGTTTTACTTTGTGCCACTGGTTAAATTATTTCACTTTCAGGGACATCAGTATGGAATTTTCATATGCATTTTATGCTTGGAGTTATTATCATCACTTCTAAAATAATTTCCCCAACAACGTCATCTTTGAATAACGATGTAACTCGAAAATAAATATTTCACAAAATTTAATATACCAATAGAAGATATGATCATAGCGTTAAAGTTGAAATCACTAAAAAAAGTCGCACCCTCTCGACAAAACAATGATATCATCCACGGTGAAACAAATTTCTTGTTATGAATTCTCACTAGCCGAGATCCGATCAGCCACCGGAGATTTTAGTGAGGAACATCTCATCGGAAAAGGAGGATTCGGAAAAGTATACAAATGCGTCATCGACAACGGCTATATGACTGTGGCCATAAAGCGGCTAGCCTCAAACTCCAACCAAGGGGAACGCGAGTTTGCGGCCGAGACAGCGACACTAACTAAGATCCAATATTGTAATCTGGTCTCTCTGATTGGCTTTTGCAACGAGCAGGGAGAGATGATTCTTGTTTACGAGTACATGCCCAATGGAACGCTATCTGAGATCTGACCACCTATACGGCCTGGTGAGGGACAGTGACGACCAATCCTCTTTAACATGGAATCAACGACTTAAAATCTGTGTTGGAGCTGCCCGAGGTCTGGACTATCTTCACTCCACCAACTCAATCATACACCGTGATGTCAAGTCTAGTAATATCCTTCTTGATGGAGATTTCACAGCTAAGGTCTCAGATATTGGCTTGGCAAAAACAGATGAGTTCAGATATGTCATCAAGCCATGTCAGCGCAAGCGTTAAGGGCTCGTTTGGGTATTTTGACCCGTGCTATTTTACCACGGGGAGGCTTACTATGGCAAGTGACACATATTCCTTTGGAGTTGTGCTGTTGGAAGTATTGAGTGGGAAACGAGCTGTTGATCCGCGCCTTGACGAGGACTACCTCTGTTTGACCATGTGGGCTCAAGAAAAAATTCGAAATGGAAAAGCTGACCAGATTGTTTCTCCGAATTTGAGGGGTAAAATCTCAAAAGATTGCCTCAAGACATTTTTAGAGGTTGCTAAGAGATGTTTAAATCATGAACCAAAGAAACGGCCAGCAATGAATCGAGTTGTGTCCCAACTCGAGTTTGCCCTTCAACAGCAGGAGAAAGGGGCAACAAGTTTGTTTAATGCATTTTGGAAGAGAGTTAGACCATCTGGTAAAAGTGAATTCTTTCTTTTTATACACAACTATATATTTTATGAGTCTTTCTTTATGCAATTATGTGGCTTATGGTGACATATATAGGAACTGCGAAAAAGGATAATGATGAGGTTGAAGTTACTAAGCTACCTGCATTTGTAAAAGAAGAAGAAGAATTAGTACAGTATGATGAACTGAGAGAAGTTGGCATGCTCCCTACCATTTCAGTTGATGAATCAGATGATAAAGAGAATGTAATCGACGTTCCTGCCATTCCAATAGCAGAACTCAGGGAGATGACAAACGATTTTAACGTGAGGTTTTTGATTGCTAACGAATCCAGTGGAGGGAGTTTGTACCATGGAGTCTTACAAAATGGACAGCATGTAGCAATCAAAAAGCTCTACAAGAAGTCACCGCTGAAAATATTTCTATCCAAGGTTCAACATATTTTGATTCGTCTTTGAAAACAAACTGTGTTACCTAAGCATAAGTTTTGTTCTGTTTAGGTATCAGCAATATCTAGGTTGAAGCATGAACACGTGGTTGAGCTACTTGGTTATTGCGTGGACGATGACATGCAAATCTTGGGGTACGAGTTTGATCCACAATGTTCCCTGCATAACAGTCTCCATGGTCCGGCTCTGTCATGGGTTCAAAGAAGTAAAATTGCTCTTGGGGTTGCAAGAGGATTATGCTACATTCATGGAAAGGCGATGGTTCATCGTGGTGTTAGATCTAGCAGCGTTATACTGTTTGATGATGAAATTTCTAAAATAACTTATTTTCATCAATCAATGGAGTGTTCTTGTAAGGAAGCCTATCTTGATGAGCGCCATCCTCTCGCGTTCCCCCCGTGTTTGCAGTACCATCCTCCAGAGTAGGTTTACTATTTTTATTGTCTTAATTTCTCAATGATGATTGATGAAGAGAATTAGTTTGGTAATGCAATTGGTTTGTAGATTTATGTGGCCTGCAGGCCATAGTCAGAAAGGCGACGTTTACAGCTTTGGTGTGGTTCTGTACGAACTCTTGGCAGGTCATGTATTAGCTCCGAGATTGGTATGTGAACAACTGTTGTTTTAGTCTGTATGAGTTATATAGTGATTCCAATTTTCTCTTTACACTGATGTAACACAGCAGGCAAGGTCACTGCTACGCGAAGACAAGGTACACGAGATTGTGGATGCTAGACTAGAGGGAGACTACCCTCCTAAGGCAGTTGCAAGGGTGATTAAAAATCAGTTATTTGACTTATTTAACTCTTCGCAATGCTAGAATTTGTGTCTTCCTTTTACTTTTACTGTGATGTGATTTCTGCTGAAAATAGATGGATGCCGTTGCTGCGTTGTGCCTCGAACGAGAAGCTGATTCCCGTCCAGACATGAGCACTGTTGTAAGAGAACTCGAGATTGCATCATGCGAAACGCAAGCTTTTCTCCAACAATTGCACTATACGTATGAGAACAAAGTGATAATGCATACTCATAGAAACCTTTTTGCTTCATTTAGTTGATTTTATTCCTTGTTTTGAGCAATAGTTTCTTATGTATTTCCAGCTGAAATTAGGATATGGTGGCAGTTTATTAGCTATTTGCTCAAGGTGAAAGTTTAATATTGCTCAAAGAAAATCAATAAATTTATAGTATAAGAAAATCCAATTTTATTCCTTGCTTTGAGCAATGGTTTCTTTAGTATAACGCGGAAAAAACCAACTTCGTGGTACATAAGCTACAAGGTGAAGTTTTTATTGATACCGCCACAAACTAAGATTATGAGAGTCACGGCAAAAATTTGTGCCACAATCTAAGATTAAGAGTCATAGCTAGGCCTGCTTAACCGGTACTCCGGTTCTCGGGTACCCGGTACCGGAACCGGAACCGGTCGGGTAATTGAGGAACCGAGAACCGGCAAAACCGGTTCCGGTTCTTATGCTTTTGAAAATTCCGGTTCCGGTTCTACCCGGAACCGAATAATATATCAATTTTAGATATTATAAAATTTAAATATAAATTAAAATAATAAACTAAGCATATTTCATTTGTTTTATTATTCATAAAATATTTTTGATTATCCTATTAGCAAAAGTGATTACTGCCTTTGCAAAAAGAAAGTATTACTTTTTGTGATCAATCTTCAATTTTTCGCACCTTTTATTAGATCAAAATTATTTGTTGATTCGCTCCTATTATGATAACTCAAAAATAATTGAAATTTTTAAAAAATAACTCATAATTAATTAAGATTTTTTTATTATAAAAAATCAAGTTTAAAGTGAATGATTAAATATATTAATATATCGATTTTTTTCTAAAATCAAAATAGAGTAATTAAGATGTTGGTCTTTTGAATATTATTGCCTTATTAGAATATTGGTTTCGTATTTTGTTGTGTATAGATTGTAATTTTTAGTGTTAGATTTTTTTAGTAATTTATTAAATTATTGTTTTAGTAATTTAAATATTGGTTGATGCATATTGTTATCTCGTTGATTGGCATTTTTTGTATTTTTTGTGTTTATTTGGACTTTTAGGTATTAATTATTTTAGGTATTTATTGAATTATATTTTTTAGGTATTGGAATATTGGATTATGAATATTGTTATTTTGATGATTTGTATTTATTTGAATTTTTCGGTATTAATTGTTATATTTGTATTTTTTGTGTTTATTTGGACTTTTAGGTATTAATTATTTTAGGTATTTATTGAATTATAGTTTTTAGGTATTGGAATATTGGATTATGAATATTGTTATTTTGATGATTTGTATTTATTTGAATTTTTCGGTATTAATTGTTATATTTCTATATGTTGAATTATTTAAAAAAAATTAAAATTGAAACTACAAATCGGTTCCGGTTCGGATCCGGAACCGACCGGTTCTTATCCGGCCGGTTCGGAACTGAAACCGGCCGGATCCGATTCCGGTTCCGGTTCCCAAATTTATGATAATTTGTAACCGGGTACCCGGTCAATCGGACCGGGTAGAACCAGAACCGGCCGAATAAGCAGGCCTAGTCATAGCTAAAATTTGTGATTTAAATAATCAATAGATTGTTTAAAAACTGCAAGGGCATATTTAGGTTGTAGAGTTATTCTCATGTAAGCATCAAAGATTTCAAAGTGCAACGTAAAATGCCTTATTTAAAATCATCAATCTAAATTTTTAAGAAGCCATTATTTGAACTATATGTAATTCATTCAATCAAATAACCAATGAACTAATGTAGTCAACCAAATCATCCAAGTTTATCAGATAAAACATGTACTCACGTAGTTTACTCTTATTTATTCTGAAAATAAATGTTTCTTTACAAACTCAGAAGCACTGGAATTGGGCCGTGGTTGTCGTTTTGAGACAAACTCGGAATGCTTGGGTATTATTAGTTGGGCCTGGCTATCGTTGCAACAATATATGTAGTCAATGATTAATAATTCTTCATGGCCCTGTTTTTGCTTTTGAAAACCCTTGACTTTTAAAAATAAATAAATTAATATTAAATTATATATAAAATAATACTAGGAGTTAATATCTAATATTTTTATTATCATAAAACAAAAAGTAAAAACCATCAACCAAATTAAAATGTCAAAAAGCCAAATTTATGAACAAGTACAACATTACTCTTTTGGGAATTAATTACCCTATGTAATCGCTATTGCTAATTCACACGCCGATTATGCATTACCTGTGAAATAGTTAAATTTTACTAGTATAATTCACAACTAAAATAGACCAAGTTGGGAATAACTTTTTATTATTACAATTCACAAATCCCAAACAATCTTAGTTGTGAACTAGTTCTTTTTAGTTGTATTCACATTTTCTAACACTCTTAATAATGAATAGTGTTATTATTTTATAATTAAAAAATAAGAATACATATAAGTAATTGTGAATAACAAGATTTTTAACAGCTTATAGTGTTAGTTGGTAATAAATCAAATAAAGTGGCTAAAGAATACATTAAATAAATTTTGTGACTAAATTGGAGTACTTTTCTGCATTAATTCATTCTATTTTTGTAGTTTAAGTTTGTTAGAGTTCCTTCGAAATTTATAATGAAATAATAAATGATAAAATAAATTCTTTCACTTTCAATTCCTCTTTCATTTTCTCACTTTCTTATAAAAAATAATCATATGTTATTCGTCATTTATTTAATTAGTGGTAAAATAATAAAAATGTGAATTAAGAATGGCAAGTTGTAGCTTATCAACATTATTTTTTTCATTTTTTGATTAATTGTTAAATATGGTTGCTGTTTTACAGTTGATATTTATTGATAGATTTGCACACTATTAATCGATCCATTTGGTGGAGAAATAGGAGAGCAAGCTGTGGCCGGCTCAATGTATATCAAATGAATTACAACCATGCTTGATAAGAATTAAGAACATACTAGCAACAGAAATCCAAGTGTTCAACGAAGAGAAACAGAAACGGATAAAAGTTACAATCACAATTCTAAGACACATTTTGTAATAGAAATTCAAATGCACTAGAGAAACATAAAAAGGTAACTAACATTATAATTACTACCCTAGAATTGTTGCATTGTCACTTGATGTTGAGGGAGTTATTGCATTGTCACTTGATGTTGAGGGAGTTATTGCATTGTCACTTGATGCTGGAGGAGATGCCAAAGGAGATATTGCATTGTCACCTGATGTTGAAGGAGGTTCCAAATGAGATATTTCATTGTCACTTGAAGTTGAAGGAGGTGCCAAAGGATTTTCAATATCCGGCGCCATGGATGCCCTCCACTCATCAATATTACCAGCTTTCTCTACATCCAAACGTGGTAGCTCATGCTGCTGCAGAATTTCAAGAATCTCCTTACTCTCACCGAGAAGACGAGCTGCTCGCATTACGCTGTCATGCCTTTTTCTGAAGTCGTTTTCGTGACACTTGAGTCTTATGACTCGCAGTAGATTGGTGAGGCACGCTGATAGTATATCTGCAATGGTGATGGATATACTCCCAAATAGTTCGTCATCACTTTGGTGCTCGCCATTTTTCACCCTTACCAAGATCGACTGAGCTATCCTGTACATTGAGTTAGCAGCTATGACTATAGAAGGCCAATTTAGAGGGTCATGCATCAGAACATCTCCTGGTTGAGCTGTGAATTCTGTCACAATCTGTTTTGCAACATCAGAGAGATTTTGCAGTGTTTCCTTGTGCGTTGCGCCTCTCACACTCATGCTTTCAAGATCTTTATCATCCCACTTTTTGTATACCTCAACTCCAATCCAAACCGCATCTGCTGCTTTCATGATGCTTTCCAACTCCCCATTTTTGTCCAGAGTTTTCTCGATAAGCTTCACAATTGACAAGCCCTGTGTAACACTAGCCAATAGCTGGTTAGCCTCATCATTTGTAGTGTTGGTAAGTGCAAGTGCAATAGTCGTCAAAGTCACGATCGGTAGAGACCAGCAATTTGGAGGTTCTTGAGAACACAAGCTTGGAACCTCCTGATTATTGTCAAATTGTACCACCCCACTGAAGTTTGTAGATTTCCTCACAAGTCGGATCAGACTCTTAGGTCGGTATCTTTTGCCTACCCGTATCATTCTATCCGCCATCTTGCAGATGCGCATGACCATTTTATCAGGCAATTGTGACTCACCTTCAAGTAGAATGACATATTGGCTAAAATCCACATCCCTTGAAGATTCGGTTCCTCCCTTCTTGCAAAAATGAAAGAAACTTGCTCTCCAAAGAAAAACAGAGAGAAATAGAACCAGTTTTCCAGATGAAACAATGAGAATCTGAGCAACAATGCAGATATTTAGAAAAAATCTTACTACATCATAATGTAGCTTCCTGCAGATGGGGTTTGAAATTCGGAAGGGAAGTGGTGTTTCCCTCCACTCTACAAGCTTCGAAGTCCAGTACTTGTCCACCTTGAGTTCATCTCTGAAGCTCTTCTGTTCTGTCTCTGCAACCCTGATGGTCCAAGCAGTGAACCATCTAGATATAGGACTAATACTTCCAACTATCACTCCAATAAGTTGAAAGATCATTATAGAACAAATGGACACGCCATAGTTGGATGACTTGTCACAATAAATGATCAATTCTGAACTGAATAATTTGGGATGTAGAACAACTAGAAATTGGAAGGAGAGTAGTAGGACTGTCAAACTACACAAGAGAGCGGAAGTAGAAGAAATGGGAGATCTTGCCAGCACAAACTGTGGGCAAGCGGTCTCCGCCATCACCCAATACCCTTTTACCAATATTTCAACTTCATCAATACTCTCATTTACTTGTCTATTTACAACCAATTTGTGCATCTCATTATATTTCAACTCCGTGTATATTTTGGCGCTTGGAACCATCAACGACATACAACATGCCATTGCAAGGGTGAGGAGCATGATTACAAGAGATGAGATTTGTTGGGGAAACATATAACTTGAAACGAAAACCATCTGAACAATATGAATGCATACATTAACCGTGATAGTAATTACTAGGAGGCCTAAAGCTGCTACGTTGGGTACAATGTCATTATTCTCCATGGACCCCAAAGATATCATGAAATTATTCATACAAATACACAGGAAAGCAATGCTGCAAATCCGTGTAAGTTGATCTTCGTCCGTAATGTCTGTGATTGTTAGGTCTACCGGAATCTTCATAGTCACAGCTAATACTGTCAACGAGAAAGCGTTGAGGGAGAAGAACTTACATTTTTGCCAATACCTTTTGCTCTTACAGGACACGGAAAAATCAACCGTCATAGCAGCCACGCAGGCGAGAGTAGCTACTTCAATATATCTCCCTATCCACGGCATGGTTGAATCAAGTTGTGTTTGCACCTCCTCACGTAACTGGCTGCAGTCAGTTAAATTAACCATGGACTCGGAAGCTAACTAGTCGATTTGATTTCTGCTTCTTTTTGATTGATGGTGGTGTATACGGTTGTATGTACCACACTCTTATAAATTCAATCAAATGAATCTTTGATGGAGAAAGTAGGGCAGGCCTGCATTATCAAAATAATAGGAATAACTTTTTGGGCTGCGTGAGACTCTATAGTCAAAAAGTCGATGTCTTTACCAAAAATGCAAACGTTCGCATCCATTCCAGTATCAGATTCTGAACTCGTATTATCGTACTGGTTTCACATCAAAACTAAGTTAATGATTTTGACTGGTTGTCAAGTCGTTGTCGTCTAGATATGCCTCCAAATTTCCCACAAAATAGTCCCATTTTGACCCGGCACGGATTTTAAGAAATGTAATAAAAAGTGAGTTGAAAAAGTTGGTGGAACGTGGGTCTTACTTTTAAAGTATTAGTTTTATAATAAAATGTGAGTAGGAATGAGCTAGTGGAATATGAGGTTCACTACCAAAAATAGTAAAAGTAAAATGGGACAAACTTTATAGGACGGACGAAAAATGAAAAAATGGGACGATCTTTGCGGGACGGAGGAAGTACATGTATGCGAAGAAGCAAAATTCATATTGATAATAAGAGAATTTCATAAAAGAAAATTATGTCGACGGTTTGATGAGATGCTGTATAAAAGTAACATCTAGACATTAATTAATAGCACTATAAAAGAGTATCAATTAGCCATATATTTTAACATTTTGTCCTTAATCAACTTCATTAATTTGATCCATTATCAACCAATATTATAGGCAAAGAATTACTTCCTCCATCCAGCAGTTTGCCGCATTATTAAATGACACGTGATTTTATGTGGAATAATTGAGTATGATAAAACAGAGTGCATAGTGTATGATAAAATAGAGTGAAAAGTGTGATTGAATACTTTAATGAGGAGAGAATAGCGAAATTTATTTTAAAGTATATAAAAAATGAACATTTTTAATCAGACAAACTAAAAAGAAAATGTGAGCATCTTGAATTGAACAGAGTGAGTAATTTATAACCAAATCATTAAATGCGGAAAGCGATAACATAAGACTCAGTTATGGTTAATGGGTAAATTTATAATTGTGAAAAACTTTTACCCAATTTTACTTTTTAAAAAAAAATTTATCATAAAGTATTTTTAGACATTTACTCTTATTATTTTATAAGTATATGATTTGAATTATAGATTATAGCAGTAAATGGTAAATCAATAATATATTACTTTTTTGAAATTAAGGGATACTATTATGCATTGTCTTTGTCCCTTAAAAATAGAAACTTTTATTTTTATGAAGTGGATCCCCATAATCTATTAATATTATTTTCATTATTTTCCTATTCATCATTTTTATTTTATCAATACTAATTATATAATAAAATATTATTTCAGAAGTTTCTATCGTTAAAGATAGAGCTAATATGTATATAGACTATAAATAGATCCATCCGTGAGCAACCATACACGTTCTCGGAGATTAAGATGTGAAGCTCAGGCCCAAATAGGCAGGATTTCTAAGTTTGTCCCAATTCCCAAATAAAAAACCATGGCCCAATTAGAGGGCTTTGACTAATTTAGTATTCCCTCCGTCCAAAAAAAATTGAGTCGTATTCTTTTTTAGTCCGTCCCAATAAAGTTGAGTCATTTCCTTTTTTAACAAAAGACAAAACATTTAATCACTCTTTTTTTATTCCATAATTTACTTTACTCTCTCTTATCTTTTCTACTTTTTTCATCTCTCCTATTTATTTAATATAAATTTTTAACCTCCGTATCCAAAAGTTTTGTCTCAACTTTTATGGGACGGAGGGAGTACTAGTAACATTTCTTTTACAAAATAAATAAATGAATTTATGCAACGTTATTTTTGTTAGATACTTCCTATTCACGATTAGATACATTTCTTTTACTATTCAGTAAATCAATTCTGTTTCTGTTCCGTGGTAATTGATCCAAATAAGCATTTTTTTTTCCTAATTTTACGCTATACTCATTTTCCTGGGGACTAACTTGGCTGTTTTAAGACATTATTTCCAAACACATTTTGTTGGTGCGCTAAAAGTACATTTAAAGCATGTTCTCGCTACGGGTGGGTAGGTAAGGTATATCTTACCGAAACCATCATACCGTATATCTTATTGTAAATACGGTATGCGAAAAAGTCATACATTTATCTTACCAAAGTTTTTGATATACCGAACTTCGGTATTACCTTATTTTCGGTATGACGAATTTCCATACCGATACCGTACCTCATTTTCGGTATACCGTACCGAAGTTCGGTATACCTTACTTTTGTGGTATACCTGACTTTCAACATCAATTAAAATAGAAAATTAGAGTATTTAGAATTTACTTATATTTTATAATTTTAAAAATAAATTAAATATAATTTATTTCTAATTATATTTATATTTCACAATAGATTTTATAATTCAAAAATATATAAAATATATTTTATATATAATTGTGTTTATATTTTTGTGGTATATATCTTAGTTTACAGTATATACCTTAATTTACGGTATATACCAAATTTCGATATGCAGCGGTATACCGCGGTATTTGAAAATTTATACCGTTACCTTACCGTATCATACCGTACCAAAATTCACGGTATACCAAAAATTCGGTATTTTCGGTATTTTTTCGGTACGATAAGACCGGTATTTCGGTATTTCGGTATTTTTCCTCAACCCTAGTTCTCACCACTGAACACACGTAACACATAATTAGGAAAACAATATGTTTTACCAAAGACAATGATAGATTCAACATGCAATTAATAAGATCATACCGTGCAATGAATATATAAGATATTTATACAAGCAAGGAGACAATTCCACAAAAATCAAACGACAACTACAATCTTTAATTTTTGACCAAAATTTCCAGCCTATTATCACACTCAACAACTTGGCCCTTATTAAGTTGATGAAATAGAATAATGGAATGGAATGGAATGAGATTATTTTATTTATCTATTTGGTATTATGGAATGAATGAGAGAATGGAATAAAAGTGCAAAGAAAATAGTAAAAAGTTGTTATTTCATTCATATTTTTATTTCATTCCATCATCCTATGAAAGAGTTTGAAAATTTTATTATACTCCCTCCGTCCCAGTTTTATAGTCACATTTTGCCATAAAAGTCCGTCCCACATTTATAGTCACATTTAGAATTTTCCATATTTCGACATAAAATTTTACCCCATTATTCACTAAAATTACACCCAAATGCCATTATCAACATAAAAATAAACCAAAACAAAAATAAAAAACCAAAATGTCAACAAGAGACCCACCTTCAACCAACTCACTTAATTTATTACACACTTCTTCATCTCACTTCATTTATTACACACTCCACCATCTCACTCTTCCATCTCACTTCATTTATTACACACTCTACCATCTCACTTCATTAATTACACACTCCACCAATTTCTTAAAACTCGTGCCCTAACTAAATGTGACTATAAATGTGGGACGGAGGGAGTGATTGACAAAATCGAACTACCGGCCGTTGTTCCTCCTCATCGTGAACTAAAACAATTAATTAAGTATCGTGTAAACACCGAAATAGCAACCAAACTGAATCCAAATTTAAAACAAAAGGCATTGAAATTCAAAATCACCAAAGAAAACTTTATAAAACCCATTATACTTTATTTAAGTCATTCAATCAAATTACCAATGACCTAACATAATCAACCAAATCATCCAAGTTGACTGATGATGAACCTCCTTTACCAACAGCCTTTCTAGCAAGTTTAGACCAATCTTGTGCCCTTTCGATAAACTCATTCTTCCTCACTTCCATAACCTCCCTAACCGCCTTCTCAACAACCAATCTATCACAACTATCTTTAATATCCAAACCCATTCCCCAAACCTCACTCACAAACCTACTATTAATAGTTTGATCACCAAAATAAGGCCAACAAATCATCGGCACACCCGCAACAATGCTCTCCAGAGTCGAGTTCCATCCACTGTGCGTCAAAAACCCACCCACCGCAGGGTGGTTGAGCACCTTCTCCTGCGGGGCCCACTTCACCAAGTAACCCTTTTCTTTAGTACCCTCCATCAATTCTGCCGGGATTTGATCACCTCCGGTGATGGAATCCGGGCGCATCACCCACAAGAATCTCTGAGAACTATTCACCAAACCATGCCAGAACTCCATCAACTGCTCTCTTGTGACAACAGTTATGCTCCCGAAGCTCACGTAGATCACCGATCTGGGCGGCTGGGCGTTCAGCCAGTCTATGCAGCTCCGGTCTTCTGCCCAGAAGTTACCGGAGAGAATTTCGGCCTCGGCCTCCTTCTCGACGAGCCGGCATTTCAGGTGCTCATGGATCGGGCCGATGGTGTAGATTTTCGGTATGTGGCTGCCCAATTGCGATATGATCTGACCTTCGATGTCTTCAAATGTGTTAAATATTGCACCTTGTGCGCGCACAAGCTGCCTCGACACGGCGGCCAACGACTTTAGTAAGGAATCGTTCGATTCGCCGCCACCGCGGAAGAAGCTCGGCAGGTCGCGGCGGCGGAGGAAACTTTCCATTCCCGGTATGCTTTTCACTAACGCATCCATATCTCCTACACAATATATAGGAAAATTGGTTATGTTTGGAAAATCATAAATTTTGGTCAAATTCTAGTTCGTGGTCCCATCACTTTAAAATAAGTCAGAAAAATATAAAATTTTGATTTGTTCACAGTTAGTTATCTTATGGTGAGAAAATTATCGAATGCGTGTAATATATCGTTGTTGGTTTTCAACGATATCGTTTTCTTTATGAATATATAAAATCATTTAATCCACCAGTGATCACATCTATGCATAATTTCTCTGAGTGTATATAATTTCAAAAGGTCCAAACTTAATAATTTTTCCAACTGATTTTAATAGTTGCGAAACATACTAGAATTTGACCAAATTTCATGTATTTTGACTTGACCTATAATCAATTATATTATTAAAAATCAAAATCAAGAAATGAAGAGTCAACGATATATACCTTTCACAGGAACTTCTTTAGCTTCCATAAGCTCATTTATATGGAAAAAAGCCCATAAATTAGAAAGAGTCGAAGTGCGGAAATACAGCAAAGGAATCCGACTCTCCTCCGCAAAATCAACGGCGAAACTAAGCAACCCGTCCGCGACAAGGCACGTAACCGGCCTACGCGCCGCGGACGCCAAAAAATCCTCATCAACCATCATCTTCTTGAAGCGCGGCACCATCACGTTTGTGACTGAGGGGAAGACTTCCAAGACTCTCTCCCCGGCGCGGGGATGATCGTCCGGGAGGCCATCGGAGATCGTCCGGAACTGAAAGCCGGGGTAGCGGGCGAAGGTGGCGGCCACGGCGGTGTGCTGAAGGAGGCGGCGGTTGCTGAAGTCGGAAACTATGAAGGTGACGTGGAATTCGGATAAGCAGAAAAGATGAGCTAGATTGAGCATGGGGCTGAGATGGCCTTGAATCGGATAGGGGAAGATGAGGACATGAGGCGGCATCTTTTCACCTTCGGAGCCCATTTTTGGACAGAGATGCAAACGATGTAATTTGGTGTTGGATTTATATTACAATGTTGTCTAATACAACAAAGTCGGCCATTAGTTCATTCATTGACCATATTAATATGTCGGATAGTCAAGTTCTGTTTTTCATTTGTGTTATTATTAGATGGTTGATTGCGAATTAAATCATTGTCTTTCACTTCTTTGTGTAGGAGACGTCATGTTTGGCCAATCCCGAAACTTTCAGAAATAATAGATTATATGACAGATAAAAAGTACTATGCCGCAAAATGTTCGACTACTTCATTTAATACAATCTAACTTGTTTGCCACGCTTTTTATTTTTACGCGTAACGTCAACAAATTCATACAGGTAGCACGACATTTTTCGTCACTAGACAAAAAAAATGTCATAGTTTTATTAGAGGTAGATCAAACTTAATGGTTTTTTGGTAATTTTTCGATTCTTTTAATTTTTTTAATAATTCGTGCTCCATAGATAGATATTCCATAAACCTAACCTACTCCATCGTCCATAGATAGATATTGAATAAACTTTGATTTTAAAAATATGATTTTTTTAATAGTAATAGATATTCTACAATAATAATGTGCGATATTTAATAACAGATGAATAAAGTATTTTTGAATATCGACAAACATAATTTGATGAGACAGAGTCACGTAAACTCTCCAATAACAATGGAATTTTGGAAGTACTAATTTTGTATAATGTTGAAATATGACAATACTATTACGACTTTCAATAATTGGATATTTGATAATAATGTTTGTTTATTTTTCTTGTTTTGTTGTAGTACCAAATTTTAATTTGGATATCATCCTTTTCTGACCAAACTAGTGACTTGGATCGGTGGAAAAGAGGGCAAGAAAAGTTGCATTTTTGAGTAATAATTGAATAACTACTATGCAAGTTGCTCACTGCTTACGTATGTTGCAAATTATTTTATATCATCCTCCATTTTTTTAAAGAGTAATGTCAACTTTGGTCTTAAACATATGCTTAAAATATTAATTTGGTCAAAAACATTTATTTTTTGGAATACGGGTCCTAAACATTTGAAATTGTTAACGAAGTGGTCCTAATTTGACGGAATCGTTAATTTTTTACGGTCAGCACCCAATTAACGATTTTTTGACTTAATTAGTATAATGATGCAAAATAATTTAATAAAATAAAATAAAAATATTAAAAAAAAATAAAATAGAAATTCTCACATATCTCTTCCTCTCCTTCCTCTCTCACCGAGGAAACTCAATCCATCACTCTCCCTCATCAATTCTAAAGGGTTACCTCCTGCAAAATCAACTCCTCCATCTCCACATCCGATTCTCATTCTCACCCCATCAAAATCCAAGAATTCGCCTACAAAGACCTCCAATTAGCCACCGCCAACTTCTCCGACTCCAAGAAGCCCTCCGCCAACGATCTCGACAACGAGATTAACATCCTCTCCTCCCTCTACAGCCCCTCCCTCACCAACCTTCTCGGCTTCTACACCAACTCCCACGGCCGCCGCCTCCTCCTCGTCGAATTCATGAGCAACGACAATTTGTACGATTTCCTCCACACCAATCCCCGCCCCCCAACCTGGCCCCGCTGCCTCTAATTAGCCCTCTAGACCGCCATTCGTCGCCGTTGGTGGTGGATTGGGCGATTCCGCTGATAAAAAAGCGGAAATTCATCAGCGAGTACGATCCTAGAGCTCCGGCGTCAGGTATGCGAGGGTTCGGCGAAATGCGTGAGGTCGGGCAGAGAGAGGAGGTTGTCGATGAAGGAGGTGGCAAGGTGTTTGGCTGAGCTGCTGAATTCGTGGAATGGATTATCGAATCCTTGCATCATGGGGAAGGATGTGGAAATCATTGAAACGCCATTGAAGAATCAACAACTAGAGTTGGGGGTTCGAAGCAATTTGATGGAATAATGGTTTAGGCCTACAACTACAAATTTCAGATTTTAGAATTGATGAGGGAGAGTGATGTATTGGGTGTCGCCGGAGAGAGAGGGGGAGAGGAAGAGAGATGTGAGAGAGATTTTATTTTAGAATTTTTTTTAAATTCAATTTAATTTAAATTAATTACTAATTTGGTCAAAAAATTTGGTAATTTACGGCTGATCGTCAGAAAATTGACGGAATCGTAAAAAAAGGACCAAACGACAACGTTTTCGTATGTTTAGGACCAAACAGACAGCGTTTTCATATGTTATGGACCCGTTTTTCAAAAAGTGAATGTTTTGGACCAAAATGGTATTTTGAGCATATATTTAGAACCAAAATTGCAATTTCCTCTTTTTTAAATATAATGGTATACATCAGCGAATTCTGCCTTGAAATTTTCTGTCTAATTTTATAACTAATTTGATACTACATCCTTAATAATTTTAATTAAGTAATATACAAAATGAAATTAAATTAACCTTCAACTTATACATTAACCAACAAATTTATATTATGATTGATTCGATTGACAATCTTAGTCAAAGCGACAAGTGCAACTAAGATAAAGAGAAAAGAGTGACGGTTCCCTTCTTTTTCCTTCCACTTCTGCAATTCAATTTTTACAATCCACAATTGGCATGATTTTTACTATCTATCAATCGCCAAATATTCTGATTTTCAAAACTTCAATTCGAATCTTTTCTTTCAACAATATCTCACTTTGATACGGTTTTTTTCTGATAAAATATCCTTGATTTGAAGAGATGTGATTTCTCCATCAATTTGCTGAGAAATCGGAGTTGGAACTTGGAAATCGATTCTTAATTTACTGAAAAAGTTGGATTGCTGGAGGAAAGAACCGCAGTTCTGTAGGGCTTGCGGTTTATAAAAGTGTTTGTAAGTTTGGGCTTTCTTTCATTTTATTGGACTTTATGCTACATAAATGGGATGCCTTAAATAGGATCATATTTTATCATTTTAGACTATTTACTCCATCCATCAACTAGAATATATACTTTTTCATTTTTAGTCGGTTCACAAAAATATACACTTTTTAATTTAATTTTTTTTTTCCTATGTGAGATCCATTCTCCATTAATAATATTTTAATATATTTTTTTTTTTTATCTATTCTTCTCTTACTTTATCAATTATAAATTAAAATTCATGCTCAACCAAAAGTGCATATTCTTATGAGACGGAGGAAATACTTTTTCAATCTCATTTCTTTTATTTTTAATAAATAAAATTCATAGTGGACGTTTTAATACTCCGGTCGTTCGTTCCAAGGTAATTAAGTTGTACTTTCTTTTTGGTTGTTCTAAGGTAGTTGAATCATTTATGTTTTTGTAACATCCCACTTTTTCGAACCCTAATTTTAGAGACATGGAAATTTTTGCATTAAATGCTTTTGATGCTATGATATGTGGAATTAAATGATGAATGGTTTATTGCAATACTCTTTGTGACCTAATTGCGATATGTGACTAAGTTTGAGTTGAATAGTCAAACTTGTTGAATATGTGACGTGGCTATTGAATAGTCAACATGGTGGAAAATATGACGTGGCCGTGGAATGGTCAAAGTCGTTGGAAAATGTGAAGTGGAGGTGAAATTCGAAAATGTGAATATTTGGATGCGGGGAAAATAATATTGTGGTGAATCATTTTCCTAAGGGATGAGTGAGAATTTAATAGGAGCATTATTTAATTATGTGGAATTTTCGACCCCTCCTATTTATTGGAAAGAAATCCTATTTTTCTTGGATTTAAATTATTGCTTGGGATAATTATCCAAATTAAATCCAAAGTCCGAATATTCCTTATTTTGTTGATGAAATTTTCGAAACCCTTGTCATATAAGGGGATTTTCGAAAATCCCTTATATTATGGGAGAATGGATTATTTTTATTATATTATTTGATCCCTTGTTTATTCTCTTCCATAAATAAATTCAAATATCCTAGCATATCTTGCCAAATCTAAAAAGATTTTTCCATATCCTAATTAAATTAAGATTTAAATTAAATTCCTTCTAAGGAATTGAAAATCATGCCACTTTCCATATATCTTGGGGAGATTTACATATATCTTGGGGAGATTTATTATTATTTTCTTGCTCCGTGATATTTTATTCTACTCCGTGAAATATTCAAAAATAAATCATAGGCTAAATAATAGCCTAAGATTCGAAATTTACATACTTTTCTCCCCTACTTCACGCCAATTTCACCAACAAATCTTTCCAAATCTTTATTTATTTAATTATTGGATTATATCTCGCACTCTATAAATAAGAGTGAGAACCCAAAACCCTAGCATCAGAAAAACCACCCCCCCCTCTACTTCACGTCGCTCTCTTCTCTCTCCCACTCTCTCAAATTTTTCTTTTACTTCCTCCATTAATTCTTCATCATTTGGAGAAGAATTGAAGCTGCAATTCAAGATTTTGTTGAAGAATCAAGATCCTACTTGTTTCCTACCGATTGTTCTTTTGAAAAAGGTACTTTTATTTTGATCTTCTCTTCTTCTACCGATCAATCGGTGTTCTTGAGTCCACATGCATTTAGATCGAGTGAAGGGGAAATTAATCGGTGAATTTTGATGCATGTGTGGGTGTGTGACCGAGTGTGTGTGTGTGTGCACGCCTCGGTATGCGTGCACATGTGTGTGTGTGTGTGTGCGTGTGTTGTGTGTGGGAAACACTCATGCGTGACACGATTTGATGATAAATCTGGAATTGTTGTGTGAATAAAAACGATATGATAATCGTACTTTGATTTTGATTGGTGATATTGAAAATAATCGATGGGAAAAGGGAAACGTGAGATCATGCATGATTTTGATCCATGATTGAGACTTATTTGAAATATATGAACTAAAGGTGATAGTTCGCGTTCCCGGTGTGATAACAAGAAGAAGTGCGTTTTTGAACTCGAAGGAAATCGAGGTGGGCTTTATTCTTAAACTCTCTCTTATGTTGCAAATTTATGAAAGTGGAGCAATAAGGGTGGATTAAACTGTTATGCCATGCCTATGAATTATTTTGGATATTGTGTGTGCCTGATGCCTAGATTGTGAGTACGCTCCATTAGGCTAAAGGGCTATAAAAACGAATTCGGGTCTGAGTAGGGCCGCAAACCCTATCAGGCTAGTGTACACTGGAGATCGGGAGCCGTCCTTGCTAGTCGGCCGATCTCGTGGGCGAAAGTGTGGCCACACTTCGTCGCACCATATGAAATGATGATTGATGAGAAAATGGGAGGTATTGTTTGACTGGCCAGTCCATGAAATATTTTGTGATACTCGATGCTTATCTTTAAATAAATGCAAAACCTCGAGTTCACTATGGTAAGGGTGGCATAACTATAAAATGATTTGGCATGAGTCCACTGAGTATGTTTAAAATACTCAGCCCTGCATGTGTTTTCCCTATGTGCAGGTTGAGCGGCGACGGGCGGTCGGTGGTGTTGAGATGGTTGAATCGAATAATATGGATGGTTGGGATTTTGAGTGTAGTCGTGTCCTCATACATGGCTTCGCTTTCTCTTGGAATGCTTCCGCTGAATATTTTGAAACTTATTATCTTTGGTTGTTGTGAACTTATTTCTTTGATTTGGAATAATGGGAATTATTGCGTTTTGTTGGAATTATGCTAAACCTTTGACTTTTGAGCTTAGCCTATGCTATCTATTAAATCTTGATTCTCGTAGTTAGCCGTTGACTTGTTGCCTTGATCTTCATTAAACACTTGGTCAAATCTCTTTAAATGAAACCCTAGTCTACATTTCTTGTTGCCTTAAGTTCGCCTAGTTAACAGTCGCCGTATTTATTATACCCTAGAAATGTCGGGCTGTTACAGTTGGTATCAGAGCCTCAGTTCTTTCCGCTCTGGACCCAAGAGTCTTGTTGTATTAAAATCTGAAATTTGTGGGAATTGATTAAATAATATCGTCGAAGACTCAACACCACGACTCGTCTCCGCTCAACCATGAAGAATGAGGTAACCCGTATCTTTGAATATTGATTTGAATTATGAAATGTTGGAAGTTGAAGCGAATGGAAGTTGTTGTGATATTTGGAAATTTGTGTTGGAGTATAAAATGATGATTATGCATGCATGCGAAATTGCAAAGTGTGATTATGCAAAACAAATGATGAATGTTGTTATGCAAGTGATTATATGTTAAGACCGTTATGAGTTGAACGAATAAAACTCTATGGAAATTCTATATGATTTGTGATTTCGTGATTGTTCGATGAACAACGTTATGAGTTGAACTTGAGCATGCTATGCTTAGTTGAAAATCGTGTTGTGATTGGAAAATTTGTATGACGATATCGAACTTGGAGGCATAAAAACGCCGAATGCGAGGCGAACGAACTTGCGAGAACGAAATTGCGAACTACCAAAATGCGAAAAATATATATATATATATACGAGCCTTTTGCCTCGGAAATGAAATTCCGTTCATTCTTGATATGATATTATCTTCACACCTCCATCGTTCGACCCATATATATATATATATATATATATATATATATATCCATCGTACTCTCAGCATCATTTGAAACCTCATACACTATTGATATTTTCTTCGATCCTTGTTCTGATGCTGAGATTTCTTTTGTAGATGCCTAACCAGTATTACGCACCGATGCGCGACCGTTACGCGAAGAACAAGGTTTTCCCTGTCGAGACCTACCAAGAGTTTGAGTGGGATGGAAAGTCCTTTCTCCTAACCTACGTCACTGAATTCTACGATCGCTGGATGGATGCATACGCGTATGGAGGAGTTACCCATCACGCGGGGATCTCGAGATTGATCCACAGCCTGCCTTCCCCATGGAGTGAATGGACTGCTCAAGCTGCGATACCGTTTACGTGGTTTAGTCCGCCCGAGTACAAGCCTCGAGGCGATATGATCGGCTTGATTGGAGTGCTACTCCCAGCCATGGCAGCTGCAAGGGATGGACCGCCGCTTAGTCCCCCAGCGCACAAGTATCCGCCGAGTCAGGCCCGTCGATGGAGATATCGTCGTGATAAGGAGCCGCATGTGGATCGTGTCCCTACTAAACCAAGGCTTAGGACTCCGTACGTCTAACCCGTTGGTCATAAATGGGAACGTGGAGGACATGCGTGCGATAACCCCTCCGCCCCCGGATGTTGGTGGACCAAGCGAGGACGAGGAGCCTTTCGAGGAAGGACACGACCTGGACATGGGAAATGTTGATGAGGATGAGGACCCCGAGGAGGATATGAATGATATCGACTAGGAGTGTTGGTCGTGGAAAACATTGTTTTGCTTCCCCCATATTTTGATGATTTTTGCTAAACTCTTGCCGTATTTTTTTAATGCTCTTTTGGAAATTTCCGTTGATACTAAGACCTCATTGAGGCAACGTTTTTTTTATGCTATGGGGAGAATTTTTACGTTTCATTCCGTGCTCGTTACCTTATAATGTGATGGATTTCCATATTGTTATTCCCATGCCATTGAGAAAATTGTCTATCACTATGTTATCATGCCATCATATCATCACACCACTATCTTTGAATACCTTATTGCGCCCTATACTTGCCACTTGAATTGCATAAGTGCCTCTTGATTACAATTACCTTGTTGATAAGGACCAATGATTCTTTTGATACCCTATGGTGCAACCAATTTTGTGATGCTTTGACACTACTTGTGAAACCCACCTATGTGACGAACTTTTTGCTTGGCCATATGCACCAAAACAATTGTCCCATGAACCTTGTTATACCACGCGACTGTTGTTAGAATATTGAGAATAATCCGTGTATTGATAAATCAGAATGCCGCCGAGACGCCATAACCGTCAACCGACACCTCCGCCTTCGAGCGAGGAGAGTGTGACGCAGTCAATTCAGACACCGCCGCCTCCCCCACCCCCGGTTAATCGGGAAATAGTGAAGTTGTTCTTGGAACAGAAACCACCTGTTTTTGATGGACTTGGAGAACCGGCCAAGGCCGAAGCATGGATCCGCGCGATAGAGCGTATCTTCGCAATCTTGGGATGCAATGATAGGGAACGGATGAGTTGTGTTACTCACCAACTAACCGAGGCAGCCGACTTTTGGTGGGATACTAGAACGAAGACCTTGACGCGAGATCAAGTAGAAGCAATGACGTGGGAAGATTTCAAGACCGAATTGTACAACAAATATGTGCCGAAGAGCTACCGGAAAGCAAAGGCATCCGAGTTCCATAATCTGACTCAAGGACGCATGACTGTGACCGAGTACGATCGAGCGCTCAACAGCATGACCCGATACGCCCCTGATCAAGTCGACACTGACGAGAAGCTGTCGGACAAGTTCCGTGAGGGACTAAGGTCCGAGATAAAGATGTCGTTGGCCAGTCGAGGGAGACTCACCTACGCTAAAGCTTTGGCACTCGCGTTGGATATTGAAGCCGCAATGCCTAGAGAGAGAACAAAGGAGAACTCTACACCGTCTCTGCCCCCATCACATCACTCCCGGGAGAAGAGAAAGTGGGAGGATTCTAGGAATTTCTACGATGGGAAGCGACACCAGTCGAATCAGCATCGATCCCAGCACGGAGGAGGGCAACATACGTCTAGCCAGAGAGGAGAGTATCGACCCAGGGCACCGCAGTGCAATGTGTGCTCTAAGTACCATTTCGGAGAATGCCGATATCAGAACGTCGTCAAGTGCTACACCTGCGGAGGAAACGGCCACTTCTCTAGGGAGTGTGCAAATAACAAGGTAGGATCGGGATCAAGGCAGAACGATCAAGGATCCCGTCAGCAATCGAGGGCACCGCAAAATGAAGCAAGAGGAAATCGCGACCCATCGTCGCGGCAACAACAACCTCACCGCCCAAGACTTCCTCCACAAGCTAGAGCGTACGCGTTGGAGCAAAAGAAGTCGAAGAAAGAACAAGATGAACGCGAGAAAGGAAATTTGACAGGTATGGGCGAAATTCTCAACACCCCTGTTGTTGTGTTGTTTGATACGGGCGCATCGCACTCGTTTATATCTGAATTATGTGTGCACACTTTGGGCTTGCCTTCTAGCGAATCTGAACATAGAATGATGGTGTCCTCACCAGTAGGAGGAATGATAGAAATATCTAGAACATGCTCGAACATAGAAATTGTTATGGGAGAACTTAAGTTAGTCGCTCACGACCTGCAAGTTATGGCGATGAGAGATACCGACGTGATCCTAGGAATGGACTGGTTGGCCGCGAATTTCGCGACGATTCGATGTAAGGAGAGGCAAATATCCCTACAAGCTCCGGGAAAGGAACCTATCGTGTATCATGGCATCTCGAGGAACCGGCGAACCGCGATAATCTCTGCACTGCAAGCTACCGCGATGATGAGAAAGGGGCGACCTGCCTATCTCGTCTATCTTCACGGCGATGAGAATGATGAAAGAAGAGTGGAAGACGTCGCTGTTGTGCGGGAATTCCCAGATGTTTTTCCCGAAGTGCTACCTGGACCGCCGCCAAATCGACAATTGGAGTTCACCATTGATCTCGAGCCGGGAGCCGCACCCGTATCTAAGGCACCGTATCGAATGGCACCTAAAGAGTTGGAGGAACTCAAGATACAACTCCAAGAGCTCATGGACCTAGGTTTTGTTAGGCCTAGTGTTTCGCCATGGGGCGCACCAGTTCTATTCGTAAAGAAGAAGGACGGATCGATGAGGATGTGCATCGACTATAGGGAGCTAAACAAGTTGACTCTTAAGAACAAGTATCCACTGCCGAGGATAGATGACTTGTTCGATCAGCTTCGAGGAGCCGGAGTGTTTTCAAAGATGGACTTGAGGTCCGGATATCATCAACTAAGAGTTCGAAGGGAGGACATACCGAAGACTGCATTTCGCACAAGATATGGCCACTACGAGTTTGTGGTGATGCCGTGTGGATTAACGAATGCCCCAGCGGTATTAATGGATTTGATGAATAGAATATTCCATCCGTACTTGGATAAATTCGTCCTAGTATTCATCGATGACGTTTTAGTCTACTCGAGGAACGAGAAGGAGCATGAAGAGCATCTGCGAATCGCTTTGGAGACTTTGAGAAACGAGAAGTTGTACGCCAAATTTGGCAAGTGTGAATTTTGGCTGAAAGAAGTAAACTTTCTTGGACATATTGTATCGGCGGAAGGAATTAGAGTGGACCCCGCCAAAGTTGAAGCCGTGCAACAATGGAAGTCACCATCAACCCCAAATGAGATTCGGAGTTTCCTAGGCTTGGCAGGATACTACCGAAGGTTTATAGAAGGGTTCTCCAAGATAGCGAGACCAATGACGCAACAACTTAAGAAGGGAGTCAAGGTGAATTGGACCCCAGAGTGTGAAGCAAGCTTTCAACTCTTGAAAGAGAAGTTGACAACCGCGCCAATTTTAGCTGTGCCCGAGTCTGGAGTGAACTACGTAGTCTACATCGATGCTTCGAAGGTTGGACTAGGATGCGTGTTGATGCAAAACAACAAGGTGATCGCCTACGCGTCACGACAGTTGAGACCACACGAGTTGAACTACCCAACACACGATTTGGAGTTAGCAGCAGTGGTACACGCCCTAAAGATTTGGAGGCATCACCTCTACGGAGTTCGATGTGAAATCTTTACGGACCACAAAAGCTTGAAATATTTCTTCGAGCAGAAGGACTTGAACATGAGACAACGAAGATGGCTCGAACTAGTGAAGGACTACGATTGTGGTATCAATTACCACCTAGGCAAAGCAAATGTGGTGGCAGATGCTTTGAGCCGAAAGAACCATTCGCAACTAGCTTTCCTGACGGAAGAGGAAAGTTTGATACGAGAGTTTAGTAGATTGCGATTGGAAGTGATAAAGGCACCTGAAACGGTGGAAGGACGAATCGCCACCTTAGTGGTGGAGCCAGATTTGAAAACAAGAATCGTTGCAGCGCAATGAATGAATGAGAAACTCGAAGAGATTCGAGTGGAAGTAAGAACTGGCAAGTCGGAAAAATTTTAGTGAGGAGTTCGATAATGCTCTCATCTTTGAAGGAAGACTATACGTGCCCGACAACGAGGAACTCAAGAACGAGATCATGAGCGAAGCTCATGAGACTCCATATACTGCTCACCCTGGAAGTACAAAGATGTACCAAGACTTGAAGAAGTCATTTTGGTGGAATGGCATGAAGAGGGATATCGCGACGTTTGTGGAGCGTTGCTTAGCCTGCCAACAAGTGAAGGCATTACATCAACGACCGTATGGAAAATTACAACCGTTGGAAATACCCGAGTGGAAGTGGGAGCACATCACCATGGATTTCGTGACGGCCTTGCCAAAGACTCTCAAAGGAAACACCGCCATTTGGGTGATTGTAGACGACTCACCAAATGTGCGCATTTCATACCGATTCCGATAACTCACGGATCGGACAGACTAGCGCGTATCTACATACGAGAAATCGTGCGATTGCATGGAGTCCCAGTGACGATTACGTCTGATCGTGACCCGAAGTTCACATCAAAATTTTGGATTAGTCTACAGCGCGAGCTTGGAACACGATTGAACTTTAGCACGGCGTTTCACCCGCAGTCCGATGGACAATCCGAGAGGACGATACAAACTCTCGAGGATATGCTAATAGCCGTGGTGCTCGACCGAGGCGGAAGTTGGGAGACCGCACTACCGTTGATCGAATTCGCTTACACCAACAGTTTCCAAACAACGATTAACATGGCGCCGTATGAAGCCTTATACGGAAGAAAGTGTAGATCACCACTCTACTGGGATGAAGTTGGCGAACGAAGGGTACTTGGACCCGATGCAGTCGAGGAGATGATTGAAATTATTCGACAAATCCGTGTGAGAATGAAGGAAGCCCAGGACAGACAAAAGTCTTACGCTGACGTCCGACGGACCGACTTACAATTTCAAGTCGGTGATAAAGTATTTCTCAAGGTATCCCCGTCGAAAGGGATAACACGTTTTGGTGTTAAGGGAAAGTTGAAACCACGTTTTATCGGTCCTTATGAAATTCTCGAAGGAGTAGGACTCGTAGCCTATCGATTAGCGCTACCGCCAAACCTTGGGAACGTACACAACGTTTTCCATGTGTCGCAGTTGCGAAAGTACGTGTTCGACCCGAAACATGTGATTCACTACGAGGAAGTTGCTTTGAATCCAGATTTGAGTTATGAGGAACAACCTCAGATGATCTTGGACCGTAAAGTTCAAATCTTGAGGAACAAATCTATTGCTAGCGTGAAAGTACTTTGGAGAAACCACGAATACGAGGAAGCCACGTGGGAGCTTGAGGATAAGATGATGGAACTGTACCCGGAACTTTTTCCATGAAGTACCAAATTTCGGGACGAAATTTTTTTTTAAGAGTGGTAGGATGTAACATCCCGCTTTTTCGAACCCTAATTTTAGAGACGTGGAAATTTTTGCATTAAATGCTTTTAATGCTATGATATGTGGAATTATATGATGAATGATTTATTGCAATACTCTTTGTGACCTAATTGCGATATGAGATTAAGTTTGAGTTGAATAGTCAAACTTGTTGAATATGTGACGTGGCTATTGAATAGTCAACATGGTGGAAAATATAACGTGGCCGTAGAATGGTCAAAGTCGTTGGAAAATGTGAAGTGGAGATGAAATTCGAAAATGTGAATATTTGGATGCGGGGAAAATAATATTGTGGTGAATCATTTTCCTAAGGGATGAGTGAGAATTTAATAGGAGCATTATTTAATTATGTGGAATTTTCGACCCCTCCTATTTATTGGAAAGAAATCCTATTTTTCTTGGATTTAAATTGTTGTTTGGGATAATTATCCGAATTAAATCCAAAGTCCGAATATTCCTTATTTTGTTGATGAAATTTTCGAAATTTCCGTACTTTTCTCCCCTACTTCACGCCAATTTCACCAACAAATCTTTCCAAATCTTTATTTATTTAATTATTGGATTATATCTTGCACTCTATAAATAAGAGTGAGAACCCAAAACCCTAGCATCAGAAAAACCGCCCCCCCCCTACTCTACTTCACGTCGCTCTCTTCTCTCTCCCACTCTCTCAAATATTTCTTTTACTTCCTCCATTAATTCTTCATCATTTGGGGAAGAATTGAAGCTGCAATTCAAGATTTTGTCGAAGAATCAAGATTCTACTTGTTTCCTACCGATTGTTCTTTTGAAAAAGGTACTTTTATTTTGATCTTCTCTTCTTCTACCGATCAATCGGTGTTCTTGAGTCCACATGCATTTAGATCGAGTGAAAATTTTGATGCATGTGTGGGTGTGTGACCGTGTGCGTGTGTGCATGCCTCGGTATGCATGCACACGTGTGTTGTGTGTGTGTGCGTGTGTTGTGTGTGGGAAACACTCATGCGTGACACGATTTGATGATAAATCTGGAATTGTTGTGTGAATAAAAACGATATGATAATCGTACTTTGATTTTGATTGGTGATATTGAAAATAATCGATGGGAAAAGGGAAACGTGAGATCATGCATGATTTTGATCCATGATTGAGACTTATTTGAAATATATGAACTAAAGGTGATAGTTCGCGTTCCCGGTGTGATAACAAGAAGAAGTGCATTTTTGAACTCGAAGGAAATCGAGGTGGGCTTTATTCTTAAACTCTCTCTTATGTTGCAAATTTATGAAAGTGGAGCAATAAGGGTGGATTAAACTGTTATGCCATGCCTATGAATTATTTTGGATATTGTGTGTGTCTGATGCCTAGATTGTGAGTACGCTCCATTAGGCTAAAGGGATATAAAAACGAATTCGGGTCTGAGTAGGGCCGCAAACCCTATCAGGCTAGTGTACACGGGAGATTGGGAGCCGTCCTTGCTAGTCGGCCGATCTCGTGGGCGAAAGTGTGGCCACACTTCGTCGCACCATATGAAATGATGATTGATGAGAAAATGAGAGGTATTGTTTGACTGGCCAGTCCATGAAATATTTTGTGATACTCGATGCTTATCTTTAAATAAATGACCTCGAGTTCACTATGGTAAGGGTGGCATAACTATAAAATGATTTGGCATGAGTCCACTGAGTATGTTTAAAATACTCAGCCCTGCATATGTTTTCCCTATGTGCAGGTTGAGCGGCGACGGGCGGTCGGTGGTGTTGAGATGGTTGAATCGAATAATATGGATGGTTGGGATTTTGAGTGTAGTCGTGTCCTCATACATGGCTTCGCTTTCTCTTGGAATGCTTCCGCTGAATATTTTGAAACTTATTATCTTTGGTTGTTGTGAACTTATTTCTTTGATTTGGAATAATGGGAATTATTGCGTTTTGTTGGAGCTACAATAAACCTTTGATTTTTGAGCTTAGCCTATGCTATCTATTAAATCTTGATCTTCGTATTTAAAGCCGTTGACTTGTTGCGTTGATCTTCATTAAACACTTGGTCAAATCTCTTTAAATGAAATCCTAGTCTACATTTCTTGTTGCCTTAAGTTCGTCTAGTTAACAATCACCATATTTATTATACCCTAGAAATGCCGGGCTGTTACAGTTTTAGTGGAAACTTTATTCTCTTCCATACTTTATTCTTTACAATACGCACATATATAAAATGATTGTGTGTGCAATTTGGTAAGTGGATGTTCACATTCAGATATTGAAAAATCCATATTTTACTCTTTCTTTATTTTTCTTACTTTATTCAATTTCTTACAATAATTTATTCACTTTAACCTTTAACACGTAAATTTATTAAATCTTGTCTGCGAAAAATAAAAATGCGCCAACTATTTCAAATTAGTAAACTAAAAAAAATACTACGAAAAAAGTGATTGAAATCTCAGCACTAAATAATGACGCATTTCTCATTTAAGATAAAAGTTTACAATAAAATTGAGATTAATTTTTATATACAACCAAAAACAAATACTCAAAAAACATGATTTTTGATTATCATGGCCAGAGTATACTCTATATCAATTAAAACACATAGATTGAAGTAAAATTTACAAAAATATTTTAATTTTTTTTGTAAATTATGGATTCCCTTGTGCGGTTGATAAGTTTTTTCTCCTTTTATTTTCAAATGGTGAGTATATTGATTGAGACAAGAGATCTAGAGTGAGAAGCAAAAGTGTAACTCCAATTGTAATTGTACGTTTGTAGGAACCTACTCTCTCTCGTCCACTAATAAATGTCTTATTTTATCATTTCATTTGTCCACTAATTTTCATTTATCTTTTATTACTGTCACTTTTTTATAATGAATCCATATTCTACTAACTTTATCCCAATTATATTTTATTATAAAATTAATATATAAAAATAAAATCACTTTTCATAACATTTTATCACTCACTTTATATTACATTTTTAAAAAATCTGGTCTACATGGTCTTATAACAGTGGACCTCCAGTAGTAATCAATAAGGTAGGCCGGAATCATAAATACTTCAAAGAAAATAAAGGGACTTCGAAGACATCGAATTGAATTTTACCCGAATAGTCAAATCTCAAATTAAATCATCAGACAGAAAAAAACCAAAAACACTAAAATATAAACCAATACACTGCTATAAGAGGTCCAACAATCAATATTGGTGCCCCCACAATCAACAATTATAAAACCAATTGCCAAAAAAACCAGAAAATTCACCCCAACAAACATGACTTCCGTTTCCGAGCAACAAAATCTCCGACCACCGCCGCATGTACTGATTTTCCCGCTTCCGGTACAGGGCCATCTCAACCCCATGTTGAAGGTAGCCCATCTTCTCTGTCTAGCCGAATTCCACGTCACCTTCATCATCTCCGAATTCAACCATCGCCGCCTGCTCCAGCACACCACCGCTTCCGCCGCCTTCTCCCGCTACCCGGGATTCCAGTTCTGGACTCTCCCAGACGGCCTCCCCGACGACCACCCCCGCAGCGGTCACGGAGCCATGGAGCTTATGTCTTCCGTCGCAAACGTCACAGTCCCACTTTTCAAGAAAATGATGATCCAAGAAAACTTGTTGGCTTCCGCCGCCCGTCGCTCGGTTACCTGCTTCGTCGCCGATGGTCTGCTCAGTTTCGCCCCCGACTTTTGTGAAGAGAACGGAATTCCGCTCATCTGCTTCCGACCTGCCCCCGCCTCCTACTTTTGGGCTATTTACCGTTTTCCTCAGCTTCTTCAAGCTCAAGAAATTCCTTTCGAAGGTCAGTAAAACTAATTATATTTTGTATTTGGAAAATTGAAGAAAGAACCACGGAGTCTGGTCAAATTATGGTGCTTCATGCAACTTTAAAACCAGTTGGAAAAATAATGATGTTTGGATTTGTTTGCGATTATTCCAGGCCGAATTTTTCCGGTCATTTAGTCTACGTAACCACATTATTAATTTAAATTTCACGTGTAGGTGACATGAATATCTCACGGTAGTACAAATGATAATGTTAGACACTATGAATTTTACTGATCGATTTTTTAAGTTGCGAGATAGACCATGATTTGACAAAAAAACGTCAAGAGAATTTTTGAATATATGATTTTTCTGCTGTCATATAGTATAATTTGCTACGGCAGGCTAGAATTTAACTAAACTTTGTTGTTTTTATGATAATTTGCATTATTATATTCGAGTTTTATAGTAAATCTTATGCTAAATATATCTAATTTTGTAGGAAAATCGATGGATGGATTAATAAAAAGTATACCGGGAATGGAAGGTTTCCTACGGCGTCGTGACTTGCCGGGTTTCTACCGTGTCGATGACATAAACGACCCCACTCTCAAGGGAGTTGTAGCTGCAGTGATGCTGATTCATAGGGCGCAAGCCGTAATACTCAACACTTGTGAAGATTTAGAAGGGCAAATACTTGAAGAGATGCAAAAACACGTACCAAGAGTTTTCTCCATCGGTCCAATCCACGAGCAAGTGAAATACAGGCTGATGGAGAAGAAGACGGAGTCCTCAATCATCACGGCCAGCCTATGGGCGGAAGACCGGAGCTGCATCGATTGGCTGGACGCGCAGCCGCCTAAATCCGTCGTCTATGTGAGCTTTGGGAGCATTACACTTTTGACGAGAAAGCAAGTGTTAGAGTTCTTGCATGGATTACTCGAAAGTTCGCATAGATTTTTGTGGGTCATGAGGCCGGATTCTGTCACCGGGAGCAACGGAGAGGATCCAATTCCGACGGAACTAATGGAACGTATTAAAGGGAAGGGTTTGTTGGTGGAGTGGGCCCCACAGGAGAAGGTGCTCAATCACCCTGCGGTTGGTGGGTTTATGACGCACAGTGGATGGAATTCGACCCTAGAGAGCATTGCGGCCGGCGTGCCAATGGTGTGTTGGCCATATCTTGGGGATCAACAGATCAATAGTAGGTTTGTGAGTGAGGTTTGGAAGATCGGATTGGATATCAAAGATACTTGTGATAGAAAGATTATTGAGGAGGCAATTAGAGATGTGATGGAAGTTAGAAAAGATGAGTTTATGGAAAGGTCAGGAAATTTGGCTAAACTTGTGAAAAGGACTATTAGTAAAGGTGGTTCGTCGTATAATAATTGGGATGACCTAATTCAGTATATTAAGTCGTTGGTGATTTGATTATGGATTTCCAATTGTATTATTGGTGTTGAATAAAGTTAGAGTTACTTTGCATTACGTGAAATTATGCATACCTCCTATTGGGTGACCATCCACATTAAACATTATTGTACGAAATATATTGATTTGAACTCCCATTGTGTTATGAGATGGGGTACTCAAAGAGATTATCCAAAGTTCAAAACACACGATAAATTGAGTGGCAGCTGTATATTTGTGACTGAGAGTAGTGGCGGTTGTTAAGGGCCGGGTGGAGGGCGCCTGCCCCCCAATATCCACTTAACCCTTAATCTACTGTAATTTCGCCGTGATCGGTAGGAGTGAGAGAAAAAAAATTGAAAATCGAATATTCGATTCAAACCAAATCGATGTTTTATAAAATTTTATTCATTTTTTAAAAGTTAACTTTATTAGAAAAGTTTGGCGGTTTGGTTCGTTTCAGTTCAATTCGAATATAGTATAAAGAACCAAATTAAACCCTAAACCGATTTTACTTTTATATTATAAAATATGTTTATATTAATCATTATATCTATTTATTAAATTTATGCCTACAAGCTAAAAATCCAAGTTAACTAAGTGTAAAACAATTCAAATGCGCTATTCTTACCATTTAAATATATGTAGCACACATAATTCTTGATACTAGTATATTTGGATATTGTTATACAATTTTGGTTTTCAGTTTGATTTAAAGGGCCGATTTTATTTAGATTTCGGTTTGGTGTAGCTTCATTTTATAGTAAAGTTTGATTTTCCTATTTGGTTTAATTCTGGCAAAACGCCAAACTGAAACCGAATGTTCACCACCTTCATGGGCTTCTGGCGTTGCTTTGAGGATGAAACTTTGTCATATTTTGGGTTGCCCACTAGTGGCCCATTTCACAAAAACACATTAGTCAAGAGCCCAAGGGTCCAACCAAGTGTTAGAGTTCTTACACGGCTTGCTCGACATTTTCAAGAGGTTTTTGTGGGTTATGAGGCTGGATTCTGTCACCGAGAGTGACGGAGTGGATCTAGTTCCGGCGGAATTATTGGAACGTATTAAACATTGATTTTAACATAGTTATATTATAGAAGGAAAAAAAAAAAAAAACTCAATCTAAGTGTAAAACTAATTGTGCCACCTCAAAATTATAAGTAGAGTATTGAAGTTGAAAAACCTATCTGTAAAAATGACTTTAATTAAGTCATTGTGAAATTATAGTTCTACTTTATTTTAAAATAGTTTTATATTAAAATGAAATGTTAGTGAGAATGAGTTAGCATAATGTGAGGTCTACTATAAAAACAGTATAAGTGAAAGGTGATAAATCTTTGAAACGGACGAAAATAGAATTAAGTGGCAAATTTTTAGGGACGGAGGTACGTTACTCCCTCCATCACCTCGTTAGTGCATGATGCTTGGGTGACGGGATGCTTGTTGCATTGCGTCCTCTCCCGTCTCTTTCCTCCGGAACGGCAAATAGCTTTCCCACAATCAATAACTTAAAACTATAGGATTCTATCAATCAATAAGGTTAGGGCTGGGGAAAAATACCGAAATTCTGAAATACCGGTCTTATCGTATTGAAAAAATACCGAAAATACCGAATTTTCGGTAAACCGTGACTTTCGGTACGGTATGATACCTTACCGAAAGATTCCGGTAAGGTAACGGTATGAATTTTCAAATACCGCGGTATACCGCTGCATACCGAAATTCGGTATATACCGTAAATTAAGGTATATATCGTAAACTAAGGTATATACCGCAAAAATATAAACACAATTTTATATAAAATATTTTTTATATATTTTTAAATTATAAAATCTATTGTGAAATATAAATATAATTATGAATAAATTATATTTAATTTATTTTCAAAATTATACAATATAAATAATATTCTAAAAACTCTAATTTTCTATTTTAATTGATGTTGAAAGTCAGGTATACCGCAAAAGTAAGGTATACCGAACTTCGGTACGGTATACCGAAAATGAGGTACGGTATTGGTATGGAAAGTCATCATATCGAAAATAAGGTATACCGAAGTCCGGTATACCGAAAATTTTGGTAAGGTAAAGGTATGACTTTTTCGCATACCGTATTTACGATAAGGTATACGGTATGGTGGTTTCGGTAAGGTATACCGTACCTACCCACCCCTAAATAAGGTTGCTGGCCTCTGCCCCACAATCATAAATATTTATCTATAACTTTCCCGTATACTTTCATTAGCTGTCTAAGAAAGCATATTGGGATCTCGAAGAGATACGGATTTGAATTTTACACGAATAACAAAATCCAAAAAATATCAACCTATACACGGCTCTAAGAGGTCTAGCAATCAATATTGGTGCCCCACAATCATCAATCAAAACCACTTCCACTCTCAAATAATTGCCAAAAAATCAGAAAATTCACCCCAACAAGTAACAACATGACTTCCGATTCCGACCAACAAAATCTCCGACCACCGCCGCATGTTCTGATTTTCCCGATGCCGGTGCAGGGCCACCTCAACTCCATGCTAAACCTCTCCCATCTCTTCTGCCTAGCCGAATTCGACGTCACCTTCATCATCTCCGACTTCAGCCACCGCCGTCTCCTCCAGCACACCACCGTTGCCTCCACCTTCGCCCGCTACCCGGGATTCCAGTTCCGGACCTTCCCCGATGGCCTCCCCGAAGACCACCCCCGCAGCGGCCACAGAGCCATGGAGTTCATGTCTTCTGTCAAGAACGTCACAGTCCCTCTCTTCAAGGAAATGATGATCCAAGAAAACTTCTTGGCTTCCGCCACCCGTCGCCCGGTTACCTGCTTCCTTGCTGACGGTCTGCTGAGTTTCGCCGCCGACTTTTGCGAAGAGAATGGACTTCCTTTAATCTGCTTCCGAACTGCCACCACTTCCTACTTTTGGGCTCTCTTCCGTTTCCCTCAGCTTCTTCAAGCTCAAGAAATTCCTTTCCAAGGTTAATTAGACTAAATTTTAATATTTCCTCCATTTCATATTAATTCACACGAATTTTAAGAAATATAAAGAAAAGTTGGTGTAACAATTTAATTGAAAAGGTTCGATGCATAGACAAATCCAAACATCATAATTTCCAGCTGATTTTTAAAGTTATGTGACGAATATAAAATTTGAATTTGACATATATTCTATTCTCATTAATCTTCTGCAAAATATATCTAACTCCGTAGTTTCTAAATGCTTTTGCAGGAAAGTCGATGGATAAATTAATTGAAAGCATACCAGCAATGGAAGGTTTCCTACGGAAGCGTGACTTGCCGAGTTTCTACCGTGTCGACGACCTAAATGACCCCGTTCTCAAGGAAGTTATAGCTGTAACGATGCTGATTAAGAGGGCACAAGTCGCCATATTCAACACCTGTGAAGAATTAGAGGGGCAGATAGTTGCAGAGATACGAAAACACGTGCCAAGAGTTTTCTCCATCGGTCCAATCCATGAGCAAGTGAAATACAGACTGACAGAGAAGAAGGCGGAGTCCTCCATCATCACGGCCAGCCTATGGGAGGAAGACCGGAGCTGCATCAATTGGCTGGACATGCAGGCGCCTAAATCCGTTATCTATGTGAGCTTTGGGAGCTTAGCACTTGTGACGAGAGATCAAGTGTTAGAGCTCTTGCACGGCTTGCTCGACAGTTCGCACAGGTTTTTGTGGGTCATGAGGCCGGATTCCATCACCGGGAGCGACGGAGAGGATCCAGTTCCGGCTGAATTAAAGGAACATGTTAAAGGGAAGGGTTTGTTGGTGGAGTGGGCCCCACAGGAGAATGTGCTCAACCACCCTGCAGTTGGGGGATTTCTGACGCACAGTGGATGGAATTCGACTCTCGAGAGCATTGCTGCTGGCGTGCCAATGGTGTGCTGGCCTTATTTTGCGGACCAAACGACGAATAGTAGGTTTGTGAGTGAGGTTTGGAAGATCGGATTGGATATCAAAGACACTTGTGATAGAAAGACTATTGAGAAGGCAATTAGGGATTTGATGGAAGTGAGAAAAGATGAGTTTATTGAAAGGGCTGAAAATTTGGCCAAACTTGTGAAAATGACTGTTAGTGAAGGGGGTTCGTCGTATAATAATCTAGATGGCCTAATTCAGTATATCAAGTCGTTGGTGATATGGTTATGTATTGCCAATGGTATTAATTGGTATTGAGTAATAGTCAGGGTGCAATTGGACTGTATATAAGTATGAAAAATTATGAATAGTACCTAGCGGATGACTCAACATTATTGTACCACATATTAATTTCAACTCTTATTGTGTTATGATATGTGGAACTCACTGAAAGAGAGATTATCCAAAGTTCAAAACACATGATGCATTGAGTGGCAGGCTGACAGCTAATGTATATTCGTCATTGAGATTAGTGGCCGATCAGGGGTGGGAGGGGCTGCCGAACCCCTTAACCTACCGGAATTTCTCCATGATGGCTAGGGGTAGGCAAAAAATTAGAAAATTCAATATCCGAACCGATCCGAGCCAAATTGATTTTTTTTTTTTTAATTTAGGTTCAGTACAATTTTTTTTAGAAAATTTTGATTTTTGGTTTAATTTGGTTCGACTACATGAAAAAACAAAGCAAAACTAAAACAAGATTTTTTCATATTATATGAAAAGCTAAAAGTTCAAGTTGACAAAGTGAAAAACAATTTAAATGTGTCATTTTTCACTGTTAAAATAAATGTAGCACACACTATATGATATTTGAATTTTTAGATATTGTTAAACAATTTTGGTTTGGTTCAGTGTTTGTTGTTCGGTTTTTGTGTGTTTGTTGTTCGGTTTTTGTTTTTAGGAATGTTTGATTTTTCAGTTCAGTTTAATTTTGAAAAAACACCGAATTGAGAACCGAATGTTTACTCTTCATTCCCTTTCAGCGTCGCCACGATGAAGAAGATTTGTTTTATTTTAAGTTTTCCACAAGCGGCCCATTCCATAACAACACTTTACCAAGAGCCCAATTAAGTGTCCAACCAAGTCCAAACCAACCCAAGTACCCAATGTGACATCCCTAACTCAAAATATGCCTCTATATTATAAATTAGTTTTAAATATTACATGTATAATTTAAATATGTGTGCTTGAAGAGAAAATGTGCATGAAATATACTATTTATAAAGGCATGTGTTTAAATATGAAATTTTAGCTAAAGAAATAAGCTATAATATATATATTCCTCATTTATTATCATACGTGTATATATATAGGAAAATGAATCAAAAGTTGTTTTGGAAATAAGTCAAACATTTATGTATATTTTCTATAGAAATGAATAGCATATATTACTAATGGAGAGGAAATTACAGTAGAAACATATGAAAGGATAATTTTAAACTATAGTATATTATTTTTCCATGCAATGTCATCATAGTAAATATTGGTGCTACAAACACGTATTATAATCGAGCAACTAAGTGGCAATCATACAAATATTTGAGATAAAGATAATAAAACCTTTTCACACGTCAGTTGACTTCTTATTGAAATGTATAGCCATACTTTGTGAAAAAAAAGAGAGACGGGGGAAAGGAGTGTATAAGAAGATAGATTCGTTAGAAGTATAAAAAAAAAAAAGAAAAAAAAGAGAGGAGAACAAAATAAAATCAGGGATTGTTTTACTCGAAGAAACATTTTAATTGGATTGAGTATTGTAGATCACAATCAGAGCTTGATTAGATTATCCGACGTAATCAGGTGGGTGTAAATCACTCTTTTGATTTTATATGCGTTATATGATCGATTTCAATATTGGTGTTGAGAGTTTGGATTACATAATTTATATCAGATACATTTATACGTTATTTGATATTGATGATGAAATATGATATGGATATATGATAGCTGTAATGGATATGTTTTTCATAAGACATCAGAGTTTTTCAAAAGCATATGATTAAAGAGGATCTGTGACAGTCTTGCCCTGGATCTGAAAAAAAAATATAGAGGGACCTTCGGGTCATAGAGGGACCTATGAGTCCAATTACAGAGGGACCTTCGGGTCAAATACAGAGGGACCAATGAGTCCAATTACAGAGGGACCTTTGGGTCATAGAGGAATCCAGGCAGATTTCAGGCTTGATTTGTCACAGAATAATAAATTCAATAGAGAGGCATATGCATCGAGATATGGAATTGTTGATTGAGATATGGAATTGTTGGGGATATTTAATGTTTTTGGTTATATGGATTGAATTAGAAGTTTTTGTAATTATAGTATGTTGATGGTGATGTAATTAATATATGCATATGGATATGAAATTGTTTATGATATTTGTTGTATATTGTGTATGATTATATTTGTTGTTTTGTAAGAAAATTAAGAAAGGGTAAAGTAAGAGAGACGAAAAAGTAGAGATAATGTTGCTTCTATTTTGGGAAACGTTTCTTTTCAAATGAGACAAAGAGAATATTTATAAATTATAAATGTGTACGTCGGAGGGGTTGAGGTGTTACACCCAACACATGGAATATTTTTGCTAAATGTCTTCCAAAAACTTTTGTCCCTAAAAAACCCACCTATAATTTGGAACCCTCTTCTCCTCCAAAGTCCAAACTAAAGATGACAATCCGATACGATGATCCGATAAGAATCCGCACGAAGTTAACCTGATATGAACACGTACATTTATGATTTGGGTTCTTATAGAGTCGACCTAATAAGAACCCGAAGATTTCAGGTTGGGTTGGGTCGGGTTAGGGTCATATAATATCATGTTTTGATTGTTATCGCGTTCTGTCAAATTATAATATTGTACAGTAACTAACTATCACTAACAGAAGGCTGACATTTTTCTGGATGACATGATGATCCGCACGAATCCAACACGAATCTGTTGGGTTGGGACTCGATAAGAATCTGATGATTTCAGGATGGGTTGGGATTGACCTTATTGGGTTGGGTCAATAACGTGTTGACCCGATAACTACCCAATCCGCACGATTTGATAGCACTCCTCTAAAACACAGAAGTCACAAAAATCATAAATAACTTTAGCATTGATTTTATATAACCAAGTCACTGTTGCCATTTTTATTTCTACGTTTGAATTACAATCATATTTTTAATATTTAGTGAATAATGTTAGAACCCATTATACATACTACCAAATCATTTATCCACCATTCCAAGCCTATTAAATGATACTACTGTTACTGTGTTTTTGAATTACACATGCGAAATAGAAACAAAAATGAGTAAAAGACAGAGATCTAGAGGAGAGGGAAAACTGCAGGTTTTAATATTAGTGGCCCTCAATCATAAATTAAAACAAGTTCCTATCTCATGCTCCCTTCGTTCCATAATAATAGAGTTATTTTGCCATTTTGATACGTTCCATAGTAATAGAGTCATTTCACTTTTTAGTAAAAGTCAACATATTTCTCCACACATACTTTACTCTCTCTTACTTTTTTCTCTCTTCATCTCTCTACCTTTTCCATTATTCACTTTTTACTTAACTCACCTAACACAAATTTTCTTAATCTCCGTGCCGAAAAGTTTTGCCTTCATTATTATGGAACGGAGGGAGTATAACGTTAATTTTAGTCTACTTTTAGTCTATTACACTCGCAAATAAATTTATGACATGAATATCGACCTAATTTTTATCTAACACGTGTCCTAAAGTTAGGAATCTAGCGATCAATAGTGGTGGCTCTAAATCATAAATTAAAACAAGTTCCCTTCTTATATAATTACCTAATAGTAGTATCAGGAAATTTATCAGCAAGAAGATGAGTTCCGTTTCCGACCAACAAAATCTCCGGCCACCGCCGCATGTTCTGATTTTCCCAATGCCGTTTCAGGGACACCTCAACTCGATGCTAAACCTCTCCCATCTCTTCTGCCTAGCCGAATTCGACGTCACCTTCATCATCTCCGACTTTAGCCACCGCCGCCTCCTCCAGCACACCACCGTCGCTGCCACCTTTGCCCGCTTCCCGGGATTCCAGTTCCGGGCCTTCCCCGATGGCCTCCCCGAAGACCACCCCCGCAGTGGCAGCAAAGCCAAGGAGTTCAAGTCTTCCGTCAATAACGTCACAGTCCCTCTCTTCAAGGAAATGATGATCCAAGAAAACTTCTAGGCTTCCGCCACCCGTCGCCCGGTTTCCTGCTTGGTCGCCGACGGTGTGCTGAATTTCGCCGCCGACTTTTGCGAAGAGAATGGACTTCCGCTCATCTACTTCTGAACTGCCACCACCTCCTTCTTTTGGTCTCTTTTCCGTTTCCCTCAGCTCCTTGAAGCTAAGGAAATTCCTTTCGGAGGTCAGATAATATACACTTTTCGGGTTGGCCGTCAAAATTAATTTACGATTGTGCACGTAATTTGGATTTCTTAAATTAAAAACTTCATATTTTTTAAAAACAGACTAATAAAAAAATAGTTGATGTATCTTTGAAACGAATAGAGTAACAAAGATAGTCTTCTATTCAATCTATAATATTTTAACTAAAAATATTTTTTTATCTTTCTTATATTTTACTAACTTTGCATTTTAATTATAAGTCAAATAACGAAAAACTATGATTAGTGTCCAAAATCAGGACAAAAAATTTAACATATACTCCATATAACATGCATGTCCTAATTCTCTTCGTGAAGTACTATATAACATCGTATAACTCCGTGACAATGCGATGCATATATGATTTGCCTAATGTTGTTTCCATCTGATTTTTTTAATTGCGTAATAGACTAAAATTTTATATACCATTACAATATATACTTCATTATTTTTCATACAATTTGCCCTATTACATACTCCATATTCTAATTCCATAAGTCTAACTCTTTAGTTTGTTAAGTTTTTCGTAGGAAAATCGATGGATAAATTAATTGAAAGCATACCAGCAATGGAAGGTTTCCTACGGAAGCGTGATTTGCCGAGTTTCTACCGCGTCGATGACATAAACGAACCCAGTTACAGAGATACAGAAACACGTGCCAAGAGTTTTCTCCATCGGTCCAATCCACGAGCAAGTGAAATACAGACTGATGGAGAAGAAGGCGGAGTCCTCGATAATCACGGCCAGCCTATGGGAGGAAGACCGGAGCTGCATCAATTGGCTGGGCGCGCAGTCGCCTAAATCTGTCATCTATGTGAGCTTTGGGAGCTTAGCACTTGTGACGAGAGAGCAAGTGTTATAGCTCTTGTACGGTTTACTCGACAGTTCGCATAGGTTTTTGTGGGTCATGAGGCCGGATTCCATCACTGGGAGCGAGGAAGAGGATCCAGTTCTGGTGGAATTAATGGAATGTGTTAAAGAACAGGGTTTCGTTGTGGAGTGGGCCCCACAAGAGAAAGTGCTCAACCACCCTTCAGTTGGGGGGTTTCTGACGCACAGTGGATGGAATTCAACTCTTGAGAGCATTGCTGTTGGCGTGCCAATGGTGTGCTGGCCTTACTTTGCGGACCAAACGACGAATAGTAGGTTTGTGAGTGAGGTTTGGAAGATCGGATTGGATATCAAAGACACTTGTAATAGAAAGATTATTGAGAAGGCAATTAGGGATTTGATGGAAGTGAGAAAAGATTAGTTTATTGAAAGGGATGAAAATTTGGCTGAACTTGTGAAAATGACTGTTAGTAAAGGGGGTTCGTCGTATAATAATCTAGATGACCTAATTCAATATATAAAGTCGTTGGTGATATAGTTATGTTTTGACAATGGTATTAATTGGTATTCCGTAAGAGACAGGTGCAATTGTGCAGTATATTAGTATTTGAAATGTTTATGAATAGTACCTAGTGGATCACTAAAGATAATATTGTACTCCCTCCATTTATTTATAGTTGAGGCGAAACTTTTTTGCACGGACTTTTAGAAAGGAATATTGGTTGTGCTAAATAAATAGATAAAAAAGTAAAAGAAAGGAAAAGGTGTTGAATGAAGATTGCTGACTCATAATTGACGGCTCAAGCTTATCGTGACTTAGTCTTTGTTAGTTTTCAGCATTCCTATTTCTTAGCTAGTATTGTTTAGATAGTGTTCCTGATTGTTAGCTATATATGGTGGTGTTTGTGATCGTTTTGTTATCAAAGAAAAAAAAAGGGCAAATCATTGAAAAAAAGCTTGTATGTTGGAGAATAGAATGTTTGTTGCGAATGTAAATGTTGTCGCTCTTGTTTTAAAGGCGTCGGGTTGTGGCATTTACGATATGGGCATCTAGCCAATGGATTGAAGCTTTGAAATATGGTTCAGGGGTGCCTAAAATTGATGAGTTTATGTGAAGGATGTATCTATGAAAAAACGAGGAAATCCTTTCCTAGTGGTGTATCATGGAGACCCCTTTTTGTCGGCTTTCATCGAGTGGGGGCCCTACAAATGGTGATTGGTGGAAGTGGATTTTTTTTAAATTATGATGATTATATGTAAAAGTTGCAGCACCATTTTGGGACGGGGAATGGTGTGGGGAAGGAAAATGCCCGTTGTAGAGATGGGAACTGTTGGCGGCTTTCCCCCCCGACTCTTGTGGGGGGAAAACTTTGCTTTTCCCCGTATTTTTTTAAATTTTATCTCCTAAAAAAAATTTTTCAAAAATCGCACACCTTTGAAGTTTGGGGGAGGTGGGGGTGAGCCTCAAAGGTTTTTTGATGAAAAACATCTTTGGTGGGCCCCAAACATGTGAAACTTGCCAAATGAAAAAGGTTATTTCATTGGGTATTCCTCACCCAAAGCATATAACTTTAAACCTCTTTGTGGAAAAGTTATTATAGGATGTCACTTTCATGGTCGGTTGGGATTGGGAGAGCAACGATGATTCTATATCTCTTCCCATTTGAACTCAGTGATGCGGTTGGTGTAATTCCCCCACAGCCCCCTCCGAATTCACCACAAA
The DNA here is from genome assembly GCF_023119035.1 of Salvia hispanica. Taxonomy (NCBI): domain Eukaryota; kingdom Viridiplantae; phylum Streptophyta; class Magnoliopsida; order Lamiales; family Lamiaceae; genus Salvia; species Salvia hispanica. The sequence continues at coordinate 25,450,216 of NC_062965.1, forward strand.
ACCCCCATAAACTCACCAAATACTACTCGAATCCCCCCAAACCCTATAAACCCTAAACAAATACCCCCTTAATAGTTGTTTTCTTAAAACCCCCTCACTATGGTCTCGCTTGAACTTTATGAGAATGTACTTTTGCTCTTATGGTTGGGACCCAAATCGGTTCCATGATGGAATTTTATGTGATAATCGATCAGATGTTGAGATTGCAGAGAATCCAGTTATGCACGGGAAAACGAAGCACATCGATATTAAGTTTCACTTCATAAGAGATTTGATTAATGAAGGGGTATCTCTTCGAAGTTTTGCAGCAGCGTTGAGAATTTGGCTGATATTTTCACCAAGTCGTTGTCTTCGGAGAAGCATGTCAAGTTCAGAAATATGCTCGGAGTGTGCAATTATGAATCAAGGGGGAGTGTTGAATGAAGATTGCTGACTCATAATTGACAGCTCAAGCTTATCGTGACTTAGTCTTTGTTAGTTTTCAGCATTCCTATTTCTTAGCTAGTATTGTTTAGCTAGTGTTCCTGATTGTTAGCTATTTTTAGTTAAGATATTTTGCACGTTGTGTTCTTAGAGGGCTTATAAATAGCACCTCATTTTAGTGGAATAAATAAGTCACTTTGAGTCATCTTCTGATATACGTTCAACATACAAATATTTTCTTTCTTTTGTGTTCTTCACTTTCTAGTTCCAACAAAAGGTAGAGAGAATAAAGTATGAAGTGAATAAAGTAGAGAAAATAAATTAAGAGAGAAAAGTAAGAAAGAGTAAAAAGTTACCATATATAGAAATGACTCAACTACGAAGGAACTTTCGTAAATGGAAAAATGACTCAACTATGAAGAAACGAAGGGAGTACCACATAATGATTTCAACTCCCATTGTGTTATGATATGTGGAACTTACTCACAGAGAGATTATCCAAAGTTCAAAACACATGATGCATTGAGTGGCAGGCTGACAGCTAATGTATGTTCGTCATTGAGATTAGTGGTGGATCCGGTGAGAGGGGCTGCCGAACCCTGATAAGCACTTACCCCTTAACCTACCAGAATTTCTCCATGATGAAAAACCAAAGTAAAACTAAAACCAGATTTTTTTTATATTATATGAAAAGCTAAAAGTGCAAGTTAACAAAGTGAAAAACAATTTAAATGCGTGTCATACACAAATTGCTCTATTTTTTTTGGACAGATGGAGTATCATTTACAAAGGATTGATATTTTTTTGGATGACACGATAATCCGCACAAATCTGATATGAATCTGTTGGGTTGGGATTCGATAAGAAACTGCTCATTTCAGGTTGGGTTGGATCTATAACGGATTGAACCGATAACTACCCAATCCACAATATTTGACGGCCCTCCTCCAAAACACAGAAGTCACAAAAATCATAAATAATTTTATTAGCATTGATTTTATATAACCAAGTCATTGTTACCATTTTTTATTTCTACTTTTGAGTTACAATATATTTTTAATATTTAGTGAATAATGTTAGAACCCATCGTACATACTACCAAATCATTTATCCACCATTCCAACCCTATTAATCATGCACTTATGATACTACTGTTATTGTGTTTTTGAATTATACACGCGAAATAAAACAAAAATTAGTAAAAGACAGAGATCTAGAGGAGAGGGAAAACCGCACGTACATTTAAAATAAATGAGTTTTAATATTAGTGGCTCTCCATCATAAATTAATACAAGTTCCTCTCCGATATAATGTTATTGCACATTTAATTTTAGTCTACTATATAATTGTATACACTCCCAAATAAAATTTTCACATGAATATCGACCTAATTTTTAATTAACAAGTTCTCCTTCTATATACTCCTTCCGTTGAAAATTTGTGACTTTTTTCCTTTTTCGTCCATTCCTAAAAATTTGTCACCTTTCACTTTTACCATATTTGGTAGTGGACCTTACATTCCACTAACTCATTCTCACTCACATTTTATTTTAAAATTAATACTCCCTCCGTCCCATTAAATATGCAACATTTACTTTTCGGCACAAGATTTTATGTAGTGTTGTTTTATGAGTTAACGAAGAGAGAATAAAGTAAGAGAGAAGAAAAAGTAGAGAGCATATTGTTTCCATTTTTAGAAACGTTTCATTTTTAATGGGACAGACTTCCATTTCTAATAGGACAGAGGGAGTATATAAAAGTAGGACCCACATGCCACTAACTTTTTCAAACGACTTTCTATTATATTTCTTAAACTCATGTTGGGTCAAATGATGCCAAATTTTAAGAGACGAAGGGAGTAGTACTAACCTAATATGATGAAATTTAGCTGTCCAAGAAAGAATATTGGGATATTGAAGATATAGATTTGAATTTTAAAACCCAAAAATATCAACCTATACATGGCTGTAAGAGGTCCAGCAATCAATATTGGTGCCCCACAATCATCAATTAAACCACTTCTACTCTCAAATAATTGCTCAGAAAATTCACCCCAACACTTGAACTGCAGTAACAACATGATTTCCGACTCCGACCAACAAAATCTCCGACCATCGCCGCATGTTCTGATTTTCCCGATGCCGGTGCAGGGCCACCTCAACTCCATGCTAAACCTCTCCCATCTCTTCTGCCTAGCCGAATTCGACGTCACCTTCATCATCTCCGACTTCAGCCACCGCCGTCTCCTCCAGCACACCCTATGAGAGAACGGGGGCAGTATAAAATTGATGTATAAAATTAGTACCCACATTCCACTAACTTTTTCCACTCATTTACCACTATATTTCTTAAAATCGTGTTAAATAAATTGGTGCCAATTAATGTGGGACAAATGGAGTATTGTAATATTTCCTCCATTTCAAATTAATTGAATACTTATTTTTTACTGAAATATTTCAAGTTAATTACATTTACTTATTCTTTTTTAAAAAAAATCAATATATTTAATCTCTTAATAAACTATATTTATTCAATTATTACTTATATCTATTTAATTGCTATGTCATAAAAATGGTAAAGTTTGATTAAATTCTAATTCGTTCTGAAATTCTGAAAAATCATGAAATTTTCATTTGTTTTCCATTATAGACACTGTATTATTGATGTTTTGAACAATGCATATTTTTAAGACATCGTTAAACACACATGTGGCAACATTTTCATATAATTTCACAGCTGTCATGAAATATTATATCAGAAGTTTTAATCAATTTGGAGTGGGCCCCGTAGTATAAGTGTCAGGAAGAAAGTGTTAACAAATCCAAACGTAGTGGATTTTCCAGCTGAGATTTAAAATTTCAAGACATATCAAAATTTAAATTTTACCTATATTAAATTCTAATCTCTTAAATCTTCTGCAAAATATTTTTCTAACTATGTAGGAAAATCAATGGATGGATTAATTGAAAGCATACCGGGAATGGAAGGTTTCATAAGAAGGCGTGACTTGCCGAGTTTTTACCGTGTCGATGACCTAAACGACCCCATTCTCAAGGACATTGTAGCTGTAACGATGCTGATTAAGAGGGCGCAAGTTGCCATATTCAACACTTGTGAAGATTTAGAGGGGCATATAGTTGCAGAGGTACGTAAACACGTGCCAAGAGTTTTCTCCATCGGCCCAATCCACGAGCAAGTGAAATACAGACTCATGGAGAAGAAGACGGAGTCCTCGATAATCACGGCCAGCCTATGGGCGGAAGACTGGGGCTGCATCGATTGGCTGGACGCGCAGCCGCCTAAATCCGTCATCTATGTGAGCTTTGGGAGCTTAGCACTTGTGACGAGAGAGCAAGTGTTAGAGCTCTTGCACGGCTTGCTCGACAGTTCGCAGAGGTTTTTGTGGGTCATGAGGCCGGATTCCATCACCGGGAACGATGGAGAGGATCCAGTTCCGGTGGATTTAAAGGAACTTGTTAAAGGGAAGGGTTTGGTTGTAGAGTGGGCCCCACAAGAGAAGGTGCTCAACCACCCTGCAGTCGGAGGCTTTTTGACGCACAGTGGATGGAATTCGACTCTTGAGAGCATTGCTGCTGGCGTGCCGATGGTGTGCTGGCCATATTTTGGGGATCAAACGATGAATAGTAGGTTTGTGAGTGAGGTTTGGAAGATCGGATTGGATATTAAGGACACTTGTGATAGAAAGATTATTGAGAATGCAATTAGGAATTTGATGGAAGTGAGAAAGGATGAGTTTATTGAAAGGGCTGAAAATTTGGCTAAACTTGTGAAAATGACTGTTAGTAAAGGGGGTTCGTCGTATAATAATCTAGATTACTTAATTCAGTATATCAAGTCGTTGGTGATATAGTTATGTATTGCCAATGGTATTAATTGGTATTGAGTAAGAGTCAGGTGCACCCAATTGTGCAGTATATAAGTATGTGAAATTATGAATAGTACCTAGTGGATGACTAAAGATTATTGTACCACAAATTGATTTGAACTCCCATTGTGTTATGATACGTGGAACTTACTCAAAGAGAGATTATCCAAAGTTCAAAACACATGATGCATTGAGTGGCAGGCTGACCGCTAATGTATATTCGTCGTTGAGATTAGTGGCAGATCCGGGGATGTGGGAGGGGCTGCCGAACCCCTTAACCTACTTGAATTTCTCCATGATGGCTAGGGGTAGGCAAAAAATTTGACAATTGAATATCCGACCTGATCCGAGCCAAATCATTTTTTTTATTTAGGTTAGTTCAATTTGTTTTAGAAAATTTTGATTTTGGTTTAATTTGGTTCGACTATATGGAAAACTAAAATAAAACTAAAACAAGATATTTTTATATTATATGAAAAGCTAAAAGTTCAAGTTAACAAAGTGAAAAACAATTTAAATGCTTCATTTTTCACTGTTGAAATAAATGTAGCACACACTATATGATATTTGAATATTTGGATATTGTTTAACAATTTTGGTTTGGTTCAGTGTTTGTTGTTCGGTTTTTGGTTTTTTGTGTTGATATTATGCGGATTTCAGTTTAGTTCGGGTAAATTTATAGGAATGTTTGATTTTTCAGTTCAATTTAATTTTGAAAAAAAATAAATCGTGTTTACCCTTCATTCGCTTTCATCATCGCCACAAAGAAGAAGATTTGTTTTAATTTGAGTTTTCCACGAGCGGCCCATTCCACAACACTACTTTAGCAAGAGCCCAATTAAGTGTCCAACTAATTCTAAGCCCAAGTACCCAACACATTGAACAATTGAGCTAAATATCTTCCAAAAACTTTTGTCCCTAAAAACCCACCTATAATTTGGAACCCTCTTCTTTAAACTAGAGCTGACAATTTTTGATCCGATACGATAATTCGATAAGAATCCATACGAAGTTAACCTGACACGAACACATACATTTAGGGTTTAGGTCATTATAGGGTCGACTTAATAAGAACCTGAAATCATCGAGTTGGGTTGGGTCGGATTAGGATCGTATAATATCATGTTTTGGTTGTTTTCGTGTTGTGTTAGGTTATACTCCCTCAGTCCCAAAAGAATATGTACTAGTTCCTTTTTAGTTCATCCCACAAGAATATGTACTTGTTCATTTTTAGTCCGTCCCACAGGAATATGCACTTTCAATCTCTATTAAGGTGAGATCCATTATTCACTAACAATACTTTAATTACCTTTTCTTTCAATCTTTCTCTTACTTTTTCAATTGTGTATTAAAACTCGTTGACATACATGGATTTTGCTTTGTTTTAGAGAGTAATCTTGCATGTTTTTTTATCACATTTCGTTTATTATCGGATATGATTATGATCACTTCTCTATTATTTTGGTATTTGACCATTTTGTGAAGAATGTATAGAAAAATGTGCAAAATAAGCGGATGTGCAGTAGCCTTAGTTCGAGGCAGTTTTTCTGGAGATTTCTAAGTCCAATCAGCCCTTAATTCATACCATTCTCTTCCTCTTCGAAAGAGCTTCGCGTGGGTATCTTGCACGCCTCAATCGGATTCCCGTAGAAGAAGTTATGGCCGCTATACGAACACTGCGTTGTTCAGAGAATTTCACGCGGTCGGGTGAACTAACCACCCAGCCGGGTACGGTGTTTCCGCGCTGAAAGGGTCAGAAAATGGTCGAAAATCATCACCCTGCCGGGTGAATTTTTACCCTTTATAATTACACCCGGCCGGGTACGTTGTTTTGGCGTATTATTTTGCCGAAAACGCTAGGGTTCATAGGGGGGGAACACATCTACCGCCTCTCACTCTCCCATCCGCCTCGGAACATCCCAATACACCAATTTTCGTCCAAGAGCAAGAGAAGGGCGATTGAGAAGAGTTCAACCATCAAGACGAAGGATTCTCAACCCCCAATTCATCTCCGGGGCATTTAGTATCAATTTACTTGTGTTTTCCATGTTTTCTACCGATTATTTTGTGGGATTCTTGTAAACATGAGTAGCTAGATACATTTGTGGAGCTTTGGGTGAAGATTACTTTGAATATGTTTTGATTTAATTGAATTGAACCTTCGCCTAGCTCTTGTGGTTATTTTGCTTGTTCTTGTGCTTTTATTGTTCTTTTGTTTGGCCAACATTAGAACTATGTCCGTCTAACTAGATTAATCGAGAGATAGCTAGTTTTACGTGGTAAAAGGAACGAGTACAACACATAGGTTTATCTACACTTGAGAGAAGGGACCCTTTGTGAGGGGTTTGAGTCTTAGGAACTTAAGGGATTAGAATCTAATCTATTGGAAGGAGACTTTGATAGTTAGAATCTAATCAACTGGGTAGGTGCACTCGAGAGAGGGCTTATCCTATGGTAGCGACTTTCCTAATAATCCTGGAGACACATAAAGGTAAAGGTTCTGTGAGTTTAATCATAACTAGGTCGTAGTAGTTGGATCCTAAAACTCTACATTCTTTAGTCTACTTTGTATTATTTGTTTTTATACTTTCTTTTATTTGTTTATATTTTTGTCTAGTTTAAAAAACCAAAACCCAAAACTCTGTGTCTCTAAATAGTATATGACGCTTAGTATATGATAGCCAGTTGCAATCTTATTCCCTGTGTTCGATATCCCGGTACTGACCTTTAGCTATACTAGATCTACCCTGTAAACTTGCAGGTATTTTTAGTGCTAATGAATAGTGCATCACTCGTGTCCACCCAAAGTGCATATTCTTGTGGGATGAAGGGAGTATTGTAGTAACTTACTATCACTAAACCCTAAACCCTATCACTCGTGTCCACCCAAAGTGCATATTTTTCTGGATGACACGATGATCCGCATGAATACGACACGAATCTGTTGGATTAGAACTCGATAAGAACATGATGATTTCAGGTTGGGTTGGGATTGACCTTATTTGGTAACTAACCAATCCGCACGATTTGACAGCCCTCCTCCAAAAGACAGAAGTCACAAAAATCACAAATTATTTTATTACCATTGATTTTATATAACCAACTCATTGTTACCATTTTTTATTTCTACGTTTGAGTTACAAGCATATTTTTAATATTTAGTGAATAATGTTAGAACTTGTGAGCTGAGTTAGCTGCTGATTCGATCTCAGGTACGAGCCAATGGAGTTCTGGCTCGAGCAAGGAAAAGGCGTGCACGTTTTTAGCTATTAATGCTAGTTTTGATCTCGACCATAGGATTGAAATTAGTTGAGGGCTTTGAATCGAATCCGTTGATCTAGAAATAGCCGTTGTTTGTTTTTTTCTTGTTTTGAGTTTGTTATCACTGTTGTGTGATATAAGAATCACCTTCTAGCTTTCCCCAATTGTATCGAAAATTCGCCAGAGAGAAATAATCAAGATTCCTCTTTCATCTACGTTTTCTTGTTCGCGCTTTTTCTTCATCTCGTTATTCAATCGCTCCGAACGTTAGTACCAACAAGTGGCGACGTCCGTGGGAAGGAGGGGCAACGAATTTTTCCGATCGATAATGAAAATGCGGCTGGAGTCAGACAAATTTAATGACAAAAATGATTACGGCCTATGGAAAATTAAGATTAAGGCGATTCTGATTGAGAAGGGATGCGCAGCAGTCTTGGAGAAGCCTGATCCCGACGATAAGGGGAAGTCTGCTCTTGATGAAAAAGCACAGGCGAGGCTCGCGGAGATGCAGCTCAAGGCCTATGATGCGGTGATCTTGAACCTTGGCGATAAGGTTCTAAGAGAAATTTAGGAACAAAACACCGCTGCAGAGATTCTTGAAAGGTTAGATGAGATCTATTGTAGTAAGTCTCTAGCCAATCGATTATACATGAAAAGAAGGGTATATTCCTATTGTTTCTCTGGTGATAAATCAATTCTTGAGCAGCTAGAGGGTTTTAACAAGGCTGTAGATGATTTGGTGGCGGATGATGTTAAGGTAAGCGATAAGGATAAAGCCATTTTGGCCCTCAATGCGCTACCTGATTCCTATGACCAGCTAAGAGAAGCGATCTTGTATGGGCGTGATAAGGAAATTACTTTTGTAGAGGTGCACTCTGCTTTGATGGAAAAAAAACTGCAAAAGGGAATGGGCAGGCATCAAGATTCAAGGAACCAAGACTCTCAAGTTCCAGAGAGCTTGAACATTAGAAAGTTCAAGGCGAAGAAAGGGGGAATGAAGGAAGGCTGTAGTTTCCATATATGTTCTAGGTTGCACTGGTTTGATTCTATCAAGGAGGCATCAGGATCAGTAGTTCTTGGCAACAACCAGGTCTGCAAAGTTGAAGCAATTGGCAGCATTCGACTAAGATTGGCTGATGAGTCAGTCAAGATCCTAACTTAGGTCAGGTTTATTCCAGGGGTGAAGAGAAATTTGATCTCACTGGGTGTTTCTAGAAAGGAAGGGCTATTCTTTCTGTTCCTCTGCTAGTGTGATGGTGGTGGGAATAGGTGGAGAAATCATATTGAAGGCTGAGAAAAAAGACAGCTTATGCTATTTGGCTGCCACAGTAGTCAAGCATGGGCAGGTGAACTCTACAAAGGCTGAGTCAGTTAGATTGTGGCATGAAGACTCGGGCATCCTGCTTTTGGGAGCATCAACCAGCTGATAAAGAAGCAAGTCATTGCTAGTGATGGTGTAAAGGATGATCAAACCTGTGAGGATTGCATTCTGGGAAAGTCAAAGAAATTTCTCTACCCCAAAGGTAAGCATACTTCATCTGCTCCTCTAAAATATGCTCATTCTGATTTATGAGGTCCAAGCAGTGAAAGATGATTTAGGCAGGGCTTTTGACATGAAGGACTTGGCTTCTGCCAAAAGAATTCTTGGCATGAACATTGTTAGAGACAGAGATGTGTAGAAGATGATGGTCTCGAAGTCATGCAGCTAAGGTGGAGATTTGTGAGCTGAGTTAGCTGCTGATTCGAACCAAGGGAGTTCTGGCTCGAGCAAGGAAAAGGCGTGGAAGCTGAAACACGTTTTTAGCTATTAATGCTAGTTTTGATCTCGGCCGTAGGATTGATATAGTTGAGGGCTTTGAATCGAAGCCGTTGATCTTGAAATAGCCGTTGTTTGTTTTTTTCTTGTTTTGAGTTTGTTATCACTGTTGTGTGATATAAGAATCACCTTCTAGCTTTCTCCAATTGTATCGAAAATTCACCAGAGAGAAATAATCAAGATTCCTCTTTCATCTACGTTTTCTTGTTCGCGCTTTTTCTTCATCTCGTTATTCAATCGCTCCGAACGTTAGTACCAACAGAACTCATTATACATACACTACCAAATCATTTATCCACCATTCCAACCTATTAAACATGCACTTATTATACTACTGTTATTGTGTTTTTGAATTACACATGCGAAATAAAACAAAAAATAGTAAAAGACATAGATCTAGAGGAGAGGGAAAACCGCACGTACATTTAAAATAAATGAGTTTTAATATTAGTGTCTCTCAATCATAAATTAAAACAAGTTCCTCTCTGATATAATGTCATTGCACATTTAACTTTAGTCTACTGTATAATTGTATACACTCCCAAATAAAATTTTCACAAGAATATCGACCTAATTTTTAATTATCAAATTCCCTTCTTATATAGTACTAATATCATAAATTTAGCTGTCTAAGAAAGAATATTGGGATATTGAAGATATAGATTTGAATTTTACACCAAATACAAAAACCCAAAAATATCAACATATACATGGCTCTAAGAGGTCCACCTATCAATATTGGTGCCCCACCACAATCATCAATTAAAACCACTTCCACTCTCGAATAATTGCCAAACAATCAGAAATTCACCCCAACAAGCAACAACATGACTTCCGATTCCGACCAACAAAATCTCCGACCACCGCCGCATGTTCTGATTTTCCCGATGCCGGTGCAGGGCCACCTCAACTCCATGCTAAACCTCTCCCATCTCTTCTGCCTAGCCGAATTCGACGTCACCTTCATCATCTCCGACTTCAGCCACCGCCGCCTCCTCCAGCACACCACTGTCGCAGCTACCTTTGCCCGCTACCCGGGATTCCAGTTCCGGACCTTCCCCGATGGCGTCCCCGAAGACCACCCCCGCAGCGGCCGCAGAGCCATGGAGTTCATGTCTTCTGTCAATAAAGTCACAGTCCCTCTCTTCAAGGAAATGATGATCCAAGAAAACTTCTTGGCTTCCGCCACCCGTAGGCGGGTTACCTGCTTCGTTGCCGACGGTGTGCTGAATTTTGCCGCCGACTTTTGCGAAGAGAATGGTCTTCCACTCATCTACTTTCGAACTACCACCACTTCCTACTTTTGGGCTCTTTTCCGTTTCCCTGAGCTCCTTGAAGCCCAGGAGATTCCTTTCGGAGGTCAGATATACCTTGTTTCGGGTTGTCCATCAAAATTAATTTATGATTGTGCACGTAATTTGGATTTCTTAAATTAAAAAATTCATACTCCCTCGTATCCTTACCTGTTACGGATTTTTAAGAAATATAATAGAAAAGCGAATTGAAAAAGTTAGTGGTATGTGAGTCCTACTTTTATATATTAGTTTTATAATAAAATGTGAGTGTGAATGAGTTAGTGGAAGTGGGACTCACTACCAAAAATAGTATAAGTGAAATGTGATAAATTTTTAAGGACGGAAGAAAATGGAAATAAGTGACAAATTTTCAAATACGGAGGAAGTACTTTTTATAGATTGAGTAAAAAGAAAATAGTTGTTTTTTATGAACAATTAATAGCATAGTTCATGTACGTTTGGAACGGAGGGAGTACGGAGTACCTTTGCAGTTCATAAAAAGAAATAAGTGACATATTTTCAGAGACGGAGGGAGTACGGAGTACTTTTTAGAGACAGAGTATAAAGAAAATAGTTCATGTACCTTTAGAACGGACTGAGTATCAAAGATAAGTCTTCTATTCAATTCATAAAATTTTAAGTATTTTTTATCTTTTTCATATTTTACTAACTTCGCATTTTAGCTCAAGTCATCTAAGTGAATAGATGAAATATATGTCAAATAACGAAATACTATGATTTGTTTCCACAATCAGGACAAAAAATTTAACCTTTATAACATGCATGTCATTATTCTCTTCATGAATATATAACATCATTTAACTCCGTGACAATGCGATGCATATATGATTTGCCTAACACTATATCAAATACATTTCATTCAAAGTTCATGTTGTTTCCATCTAATTTCTCATTACCTAAGTCTAACTCTTTAGTTTGTTAAGCATTTTGTAGGAAAATCAATGGATGGATTAATAGAAAGCATACCGGGAATGGAAGGTTTCATAAGACGGCGTGACTTGCCGAGTTTCTACCGTGTCGTTGACCTAAACGACCCCATTCTCAAGGACACTGTATCTGTAACGATGCTGATTAAGAGGGCGCAAGTTGCCATATTCAACACTTGTGAAGATTTAGAGGGGAAAATAGTTGAAGAAGTACGTAAACACGTGCCAAGAGTTTTCTCCATCGGTCCAATCCACGAGCAAGTGAAATACAGACTGACGGAGAAGAAGGTGGAGTCCTCCATCATCACGGCCAGCCTATGGGAGGAAGACCGGAGCTGCATCAAATGGCTGGACGCGCAGTCACCTAAATCTGTCATCTATGTGAGCTTTGGGAGCTTAGCATTTGTGACAAGAGAGCAAGTGTTAGAGCTCTTGCACGGCTTGCTCGACTGTTCGCAGAGGTTTTTGTGGGTCATGAGGCCGGATTCCATCATCGGGAGCGAGGGAGAGGATCCAGTTCCAGTGGAGTTAATGGAACGTATTAAAGGGAAGGGTTTGTTGGTGGAGTGGGCCCCGCAGGAGAAGGTTCTCAACCACCCTGCGGTTGGAGGGTTTATGACGCACAGTGGATGGAATTCGACTCTGGAGAGCATTAGTGCTGGCGTGCCGATGGTGTGTTGGCCATGTTTTGCAGATCAAATGACGAATTGTAGGATTGTGAGTGAGGTTTGGAAGATCGGATTGGATATCAAAGACACTTGTGATAGAAAGATTATTAAGAAGGCAATTAGGGATTTGATGGAAGTGAGAAAAGATGAGTTTATGGAAAGGTCAGCGAATTTGGCTAAACTTGTAAAAAAGACTGTTAGTAAAGAGGGTTCGTCGTATAATAATCTGGATGGCCTAATTCAGTATATCAAGTCGTTGGTGATATAGTTATGTATTGCCAATGGTATTAATTGGTATTGAGTAAGAGTCAGGGTGCAATTGTGCATTTTATAAGTATATGAAATTACGAATAGTACCTAGTGGGTGACTAAAGATTATTGTACCGCATATTGATTTCAACTCCCATTGTGTTATGATATGTGGAACTTACTCAAAGAGAGATTATCCAAAGTTCAAAACACATGATGCATTGAGTGGCAAGCTGACAGCTATGTTCGTCATTGAGATTAGTGGCGGATTCGGGGTGTGATAAACACGGGATTTGTATGTTTTTAAGGCCTAAATTTGGCTCGTTTTAAATGTCAATCTTGCAAATTATATTATTAAATTGCATATATTATATATTTTGGTATTTTGACGTGTTTGTTGATAAATGATAGAAAAAGATAGAAAAAATGTGCAAAATTGTCAAAGTTCAGCAGCCTCTGTTCAAGCCCATATGACAACGAGTTTGAAGTCCAATCGGTGCTTAATACATACCATACTCTTCTTCTTCGAAAGAGCTTCACTTGGGTACCTTGAACATCTAAATCGGAGTTTTGTGGAGAAAGTTATGACCATTTTACGAATGTTGCGCAGTGCAGTCAAAATTAGGCGGAAATTATGCAGAAATTAAGGAAAGAGAGAAATTATTGTCAAATCTCTCCTATTAATTGAGGAATTCGAATTTATCATCTTTTCCATTACTTGGAGGGTACTTTTTACCAATAATAAATCTTTTTCAAGCCTATATATATACCCCATAACCTAATTCATAATATTTATCTCAGAGCCTACAATCCTTCTCCATCTCTACACCTTCTTCCATCTCAGAGCCTCCAATCCTTCTCCATCTCTACACCTTCTTTCATCTCAGAGCCTTCAATCCTCTCCATCTCTATACTTCTTTCATCCCATATTCCACATATAATTCATCCATCTTTCATTGGAGCGGAGATCTGTAGATCCAGGCAAGAGAAGACTGAGGACAACATCATTCAATCTTGGGTTTTGTTTTGTTTTTCTTCATGTCTAGTACTTTTTGTTGTTTTACTTGTCTATGAGTATTAAACATCTTTTGTAAAATTTTTGGTAAACATGCTAAGATTTTGAGTTATTTATGTTGTTTTTCCTTGTTAGCTCTTATAGTTATTTCGATTTCTCTTGTGCTTATACATTTATTTGATTGACCATCTTATAAATGCATGTGGATTTTACTACAATACTCGGGAGATAAGTAGTTTAATTTGAAAGAGGAGAAATTGACGCCTTTGCCAATATAATCGAGAGATTTGAGCCTTTGAATGAAGCAAATTTATCTTATGAGCTTTTAGGAGTTGTTGTCTTAATTCTAGGAAGGACACTTCGGTTCTAGGTAGCAATCTACAAATTGTACGCTTCGGGAGAAGATATAATTTTACATATGTGATAGCTTAGTAACTCTAGATACCGTAATTCAAGAAAGTCTTTTGAATTTTAGCTTTTGATTGTGGTTCCTAAAACTCTACATTCCTTAGCCTGTTTTGTATATTATTTATTTTTATATTTTCTATTATTTGTTTATTTATTTCTTTATGTCTAGTTATAAAATCAAACCAAAAATACTGTGTCTATGAGGTTTAGTATATGATAGACAGTTGCCATCTTATTCCCTGAGTTCGATATCTCGGTACTGACCATTAGCTATACTAGATCTACCTTGTGTACTTGCAAGTATTTTTAGTGCTAATAAATAGTGCATCAGGGTGAAGGGGCTGCCGAACCTTGATAACCACTTACCCCTTAACCTACCGGAATTTCTCCATGATGGCTAGGGGTAGGCAAAAAATTTGAACATTGAATATCCGAACCGATCCGAGCCAAATCGATTTTTTTTTTAATTTAGGTTCAGTTCAATTTTTTTAGGAAAATTTGATTTTTGGTTTAATTCGATTCGACTATATGAAAAACCAAAGTAAAACTAAAATAATAGTACTACATAACCTCTCGTGCCAAATTAGAACTCCCCTGCTTAGAGTGGGGCGAAGCCGCGAAGGGAGTACTAAGACCATCTCCAATGGTACATTAAAATCTAAAATGTGATAGGTAATTAGCTCAAATAGTATTCCAAATAGTATTCCAAAACCAATCCTGTTTTTGATTTTTGAGTAAAAAATACCTAATTTTAGATTTACACTAAACCAAAAAAATTATTTTCAATTTCTATGAGTAAAAAATGCATTATATAGAGAATTTTCTTTTAGGTCTTAGTTTAATGCAAATGGTTGGAGTAAAATCATATTTGACGTGACATTTACACTAAAATGAGTTTGAGTTTAGTGTAAATGGTTAGAGATGCTATAAAAGCGAAACCTACATTCCAATAACTTTTTCTATTCACTTTTTTTCACAAAGTCAAACAATTTCTGAAAATCCGTACCGAGTCAAAATGACTCTTTAAATGGTGGACTGAAGGAGTATAAAATTTAACCCACATTTTTTTTTACAAAGTTAAATAATTTCTTAAAATCTACATTGATCAAATATGAAACATTTATTGACGACAAGAGGAAGTATATAATAGCTTGAGTAGTTGATTTGTATTATAATGTTTTTATTATATACTCCATCCGTCCCTTAAATTTTGTCACACATTGACCGGACACGGATTTTAAGAAATGTAATGCAAAGTGAGTTGAAAAAGTTAGAGGAAAACGGATCCTACATATATATATTACTTTTATAATAAAATGTGAGTTGAAATGATTTAGTGGAATATGTGTTCCACTGTAAAAAATGGTAAAAAGTGAAATGTGAAAAATTTTATGGGACAAACGGAAATGGAAAAATGTAAAAAAAATTCAGGGACGGCAGAAGTATCTAATATGATATTTAATACTTCCTATTCCAATTATTCTTTTTTTCTTGCACACATAACACCTAAATGTGCAAATTATAACCAATCAAAGCACGAAATAACCTTTAATCTGAAGAATAATGTATACAAACAACTGACATAGGCTAGACCAAAAATTGGCAAAAAAATAATGTATTAATATTCATATTAATCAGACAATGTCGTTGTGTTTATGAGCAACTCACATGCCAAATTAAAACAAAAATGTTCGAAAGACAGGTCTAGAGAGAGAACTAATAGTGACATTTATGTTGGTGACCCTCTACCATAAACTAAAACAAGTGCAATTCTTAACTGGTCAAACATAACAACAGCCTAGCAATCAATATTGGTGCCCCTAAGAGCATCCGCAACTGGCGGACTTCCCGCCGGACGGCGTGCTGGTCGTCTGCGCGGGAGCGTAGGACGCGGACGTCCGCTGCGGACACCGCATGTCCGCGGCTTTCCGGCGACGTCCGTCGTGACGTCCATCATTGCATCGCCGACGCGGACATCCGTTTTTCTTTTTTTTCTTTTTTTTTTAAAAAAAAAAAACTCTATATATACGGCTCGTTGCAAACTCTATATATACGGCTCGTTGCAAACTCTGTATGTACGAATTTTTAAAAAACTCTAACGCATGTATTATCGTCGGAAATTAAGACCCCTGTTCGGTTAGCGGCAAACTATAGAGATTCAAGGCATAACATGTACTTTTATTTTAATCGTTTTTTTGGTTTGGGATGGTTTTTTTTTTTGTGAACCATGTACTTTTTTTAGTTTAAATATGTATGCTTTTTTTTAAAAATAAAATCGTTGCATTTTCCCAGTATTCGTGTCGAAATTTTAATTCCGTAACTTAAATTGCATATTTATGAATTTGTGAATTTTTTTTTATTGCGAGAAGTTCGCGCGGGAAGGACAATGGGGCATCCGCAGCATTACGGATGCTCTAATCACAAACTACTCCTCTGAAATGTTATTATACTCACTATGCTTCTGCATAGTTGAGTCATTTTGGTTGCTCCACTATAGTCGAATTATATTTTTTTTCTGGCAAAAAAATAATCTAATTCTTATCTCTTACTTAATTTTCTCTGCATCTATTTTTTTTTTCTTTCCTAATTTATTCTCTCTTTCACTTTTCATTTTTCACTTTTCACTCTACAGAGGGATGGAGGGAATACATTTTAGTCTAGTATTCCCTCCGTCCCAACTAAGATGACACATTTATTAGTTGGCATGAGATTTTAGAAGTTGTTGGTTAACATGGTTAATTGGAGAGATAAAGAGTAGGTGCATGTATTAAATGGTGAGAGAAAAAGAGTTGATTATTTAATAGCAGAGAGGAAAAATGGTTGAGTGTATTATTAGAGAAATAAAGTTACCAAAAATAGAAATGTGTCATCTTATCTAGGACACACTAAAAAAGAAGTGTGTTATCTTAATTGGGACGGAGGGAGTACTATAATCAGTGACGGAACCAGAAATATAAACAAGCCGGTGCTTAAAAATTAATATTAATAATATTAAAATAATTAAAATTAATAATATTAAAATAATTTTAAAATGATAATAGCATTTTTTTACTTAGTACTAATATTTAATTTTACATATAACCATTTTACAAAAGTTTAAGAGAACGACATTTTCTCAAGTGAAATCATAAGCCAAAATTCTAGGACACTTCTATTAAAAAAAATATTATAATCATTCAAAATAAAATTTAAAAGATTATAAATTTATGAAAATATTACAAATTTTTATGAAACCATATCCATAAACTCTTGCTCCCATTAGCAATTCATATAAAACATTAAGAATACATTAAACAAATCAAAATAAAGAGAACACAGTCTAATAAGGAGTAATACACGTAATAAATACTTCATCTGTCCCATTAAAAATGAAACATTTTCTTTTTAGTTTGTCCTATTTGAAATGAAACGTTTCCTAAAATGGAAACATCTCTATCTCTACTTTTTCATCGCTCTTACTTTACTCTCTCTTCATTAACTCACACAACAACACTACATAAAAATCTGTGTCGATTCCCAAATATTGCATATTTAATGGGACAGTGGAAGTATATGAATTGATGGTATGAGGAATTAAATTCATACACTAAACATTTTGCAGGCGAATTAATGGAAAAAAGAAATAAATATATGACTTAGAATTAATAAAACTAATGGCTTATGAACTGATAAATCAAAATATTACAACTACTTCATTTGAAATAATAATAGTTGAAAAGAAATGAGTCATTATCCGGAAAAAAGAGAAGCAGGCCCTAGACGAAGGAATTATATAGGAGCACTATTTAATAGCTAGGCTACTAAATATTATTGGACCAATTAATTCAATTTTACCATTAAAGCCCAACATCAAAACCTAAGTCTCAACTCCATCGTCTTCATTCAGCACTGGACTGAGTTTCTGCAACTAGGTGGTGCCCTTGTTCCGTCACTGAATATAATTGTACGTTCTCGTAATTTAAAATTTCACATGAATATCACACGGCTACATCAACTACAGTATAGCCATCAATACTGGTGGCTCTCCATAATAAAATAAAGTGAGAATTACAAATTTAGTACTCCCTCCGTCCCACAAAAGATGTCACACTTTCCTTTTTAGTTTGACAAGAGAGCAAATGTTAGAGTTCTTGCATGGATTACTCGAAAGTTCCCAGAGGTTTTTGTGGGTCATGAGGCCGGAATCTATCATCGGGGGCAACGGAGAGGATCTAGTTCCGGCAGAATTAATGAAATGTATTAAAGGGAAGGGTTTGTTGGTGGAGTGGGCCCCACAAGAGAAGGTGCTCAACCACCCTGCAGTTGGAGGGTTTATGACGCACAATGGATGGAATTCGACTCTTGAGAGCATTGCAGCTGGCGTGCCAATGGCGTGCTGGCCTTATTTTGCGGACCAAACGACGAATAGTAGGTTTGTGAGTGAGGTTTGGAAGATCGGATTGGATATCAAAGACACTTGTGATAGAAAGATTATTGAGATGGCAATTAGGGATTTGATGGAAGTGAGAAAAGATGAGTTTATGGAAAGGTCAGCAAATTTGGCTAAACTTGTGAAAAAGACTGTTAGTAAAGGGGGTTCGTCGTATAATAATTTGGATGGTCTCATTCATTATATTAAGTCGTTGGTAATTTGATTATGGATTGCCTAATGCCAGTTGTGGTTTGATTTGTCTTTGTTATTGTTAAAGATAGTTTGTCTTGCACGTGATTTGTAACGTCCCACTTTTTGAACCCTAATTTTTTTTTCGAATTAAATGATTTTAATGTTGCGAAGTCCGTGAATTAATTTTTCAAGTGAAATTGTTATTTGTTTTCTTGTGACCTAATTTTTGAATTGGAGTTTTGAATGTGTGTTGACTGAGTCAACTTTGTTGACTACGTGACGTGGTTGTTTGAATAGTTGATGCGGAGTGAATTTATTTGTTTCCGAATAAGTGATAAGTTGTTATATGAGCTCGAAATTGTATTGGAAAAATCACAATGTGAATTTAATTCAGCTTGGTGCACTATCTCCCTTCAACCCTTTGAGCGAAATGCGGCAAAAGAAAAGGAAGGAAAATCCATGGACCGACCCCATCATCTCCACCCCGTAGGAACTACGAGATCACCCCAAGGGTGCCTTCGGCATCCAGGGGTCACGGACCGACCATAGAACCCTGTTCAATAAGTGGAACGCATTAGCTGTCCGTTCTCAGGTTGGGCAGTAAGGGTCGGAGAAGGGCAATCACTCATTCTTAAAACCAGCGTTCTTAAGACCAAAGAGTCGGGCGGAAAGGGGGCTCTCCGTTCCTGGTTCTCCTGTAGCTGGAACCTCCGGAACCACAAGAATTTAAATCATTTCCTTGAGAAATAATTATTGGACTCCATTGCGTGTTGGATCCGATAAATTAAATAAATGAAACAAATCCAATCTTGTGAAATATAAATGGTGGGCTATACAATTAAAATAAAATACAGCCCAAATAAATTAAGTCCTACACGAAGTAATTCTAAGAAAATAGATGATCTATGTGCAGATCCCTCCTCCCTACTCTACCGTGATTTTCCTCTTTATTCGGTCAATACTACAATTAATCTCAAATTAATTGAGCAATCAAACACCAAAATTACTCCCCTCCCACGTCTCACGTTCCCTCGTCTTTTCACCCCAATCTGCAAGAGAAATCCTTCCAATTATTTCCCCACAATCAATTGAAATCAATCACCAAAAATAACTACTCAATACACTGCTATTCACCCCTCTACACTCTCTCCGCCTCACGTGATTCGGCAGTCTCTTGTTAAATTCTCTCAATTCTGTCCCACATCGACTTGGTGATGATCCAATCTAATCTATATAAGTGTGGATAACCCTCCCTCTTATGAGGCTTTTTAAGGGGTGAGTGGCTCATTTTTAATATCTCTCCTAAGTCACTTATCTGCGGGGTTAATTGGGGTGGAAACGGGGCTGCTTCTGATGAAGTCGAGACCGCCGGAGCGGCGATGCAGCGGCTGCTACGGCGCCGAGCGACGGCGGTGGGTGCGGGCGACGAATCGGAGTCAGCAGTGGCGTCGACTCCGGTGCAGCTGCGATTTGGAGAAAGCGACGGATCTCTAATTCTTTTTCTCGTCTTTTGGTGTTGCGATTGTGGGAGAGAGAGCCGACGGATTTATTTAGTGGAGGGATGTTGAGTTTCAAGTTTGGAGCTTTAATTTCATTTCTGTAGAGGAGGAAGAGAGTTAAACACGATTGAAAATTTGAGTGCATTTATTTAATTTGTTTACTACCTTAATATTTCTTTTTTTCAAAATGTTGACTTTAAAGGAGTATGGGAAACGGAGTTCGAGTAGTGTAGGTGTTGGTTAATGTGGAATATGGTAGTAGGGGATACCGTACGGGTATTATTTTGTAAATGAGAGTATACTATTTCTTTCTTTGGGCCAGGCCACTTAATTTAATTGGGTTGAGCCTGTTTTTAATATAATTTGTTGGGGCGTAAACTGCCGTAATTAATTGAAATACCTAAGCTTCTAATTGAGAAAAATTTATAATCTGAGTCTAGAAAATAATTGGAAACATAGGATGAATGCATCTTATTTATTTCTTGATTTCTGATTCATGGGTGATTTTAATTTATAAAGATAATATCTAGTAAATGAATCGAGATCGCAAGGGAAAGAATATAATTTCGTATTAAGCGAACGGGGTGGACTCTCTTTTAAATAAAGACATTGTCCTAACTATTTTTATAAATGAGAATGAAATGCAAATACGTTTATCATGCCCTATTTTGTTTAAACGTGCATATCTGAAATGGCTTTGCCATTTATTATATAAATCGAATTTGGATCCTTGTAGGGCCTCAAACCCTACTTGAATTAGTGTACACCTATGATAGACCGTGTGTCAGCGTACGGGTTGGCCGGTCTAGTGACTTGGTTTGTGGCCACATTCCAAGTCATGTATGAGCAGATATGGTAAACGTTTATGGGAAAATGAATGCACAGTCGTGATTTTGAACAATGGAATATTTTGGTGCCTCGGGCCTTTCAAAAGCTAAAATCCTGATAGTTACCTAACAATGACATGATAAATATAAATATTTTGATAAATTGTTTTCTGCATAAGTCCACTGAGTATTTTATAGTACTCAGCCCTGCATATGTTTTCCTTATGTGCAGGTTGAGCGACGACGAGCATTGGTGGTGTTGAGCAAATAAAATTGAAGCCTTTTTGGTTGTCCTTGCACTTTGAGTGTCGTTGTGTCTTCACACATGGCGTCATTCTTTCTCTTGAACGCTTCCGCTAAGATAATACCGTTTTTCACAACTATGTTTTGTACCCTTTTTCTCTTGGATTCAAATGTTAAACATTTACTCTAATTTTCCTTCTGTTATTTGAATAATTAATTATTTAGTCAAACTCTTTATTGAAATCCTAGAATAATTTCTCTTTCTTAAAGTCCTATTAGTCGTGACCACCCGTATTTATTTAACCTTAAAAAGACAGGCCGTGACATAATTAATGATTAATGACGTAAGAGCCTGAATGTATTGCATAAATATGTGAATCTACAGATGCCACCTATGATGCAAGATAAAAAAATGCAAGACATAAGAAAATAATGTCTGATGTGGTGGCCTACTAATGGTAAAATAGTTAACGACATTTGACTCTCGGGCATTTGACAAAATATATTTTACTCTTTACCTAAAGCTAATTAAGTAATAAGATTGTACTACATAATATTGTCTTCAGTCATGGCATTTAAAGGAAAACTACTTTTTAAGACCTACTACACCATGATTTAACCTTCATCCCAAAAACGTACTTTGGATTTTCTGCAGCTCAGCCAGAGCTTGTTTCATATTGATCCTTTGATTAGGGGAAACTGCACAACACTTTAAGGCAAACCCCAAAATGAATGATGTGAATTCCACAATTTTGTCGCCATGTTGTTCATCAACATTCATAAGCAAGTTGGCATCAATTACTGTAACAGCCCGGATTTCTAGGGTATAATATATACGGCGACTGCTACCAAATCGGACTTAAAAGCAATAAAAAACATAGGCTAGGGTTTCATTTAAAGAGATTTGACTAAGGTATTAAACGAACTATCAAAGCAAGACATATCCATCATATATGTTTACTCACTCATCAATCTTTGATCTATCATCAACTTATGTCATACATGAGGGTCGTTCACGCGTCACGCCCACACACACGCACACACACACACACGCACGCACACACATACATACGCGCACACATATTTTCCTTATACCGTTTAACCCACTTTCACTCAATCTAGATGCATGGGGGAGGGGGGTTCAAGAATACCGATTAATCGGTTAGAAAGAAGAAGATTCATATGTAGGTACCTTTTCTTGTCAAAACGAACGGTAGAAACGAAGTAACGAGACTTGATTCTTCAAAAAGCTTGAGACTCAAACTCTAACTCTTCTCACAAGATGAAGAATTATTGGAGAAAAGTAGGAGAAAATTGAGAGAGAGGGAAAAAGGAGGGAGGCGTGTAGTTTAGGGTGGGGGGCGATTTTTTTGATGGCTAGTAGAGTAGGGAAGAAGAAATAAAAAAATGAACTAGGGTTTCAAGGCATGAAGTTTTCAAAAATTGTGGCTTTTTATTTAGCTAAGATTTTGTTTTGTATATTTTACGGAGTAGAATAAAATATCACGGAGCAAAATAAAATAATAAATCTCCCACCTAGAGATTGGAAATAGGCGTGTAGTATGGCTCTTATATAAGGAATAGATTTTAAATATTAACTAAAATAAGATATGGCAAGATCTCTTGAGGTATGGTAAATTTGGTAGATTTAAATTCTAGGTATGGAAGGAAATCAAATAAGGGATCAATTAAACAAATAAAATAATTACTTCTTCCCAACCTAGGTGATTTTCGAAAATCACCTAGAACAAATATAGGTGTTGATTTCTTCCATAGAGAAATAGAGAATAATTAGGCTTTGGATTTAATTTGGATAAATATCCCAAGAATTAAATTAAATCCGGAAAAATAGGATTTTTCTCCAATAAGGCTAAGGGTTTCGAAAATTCTAAAAAAAATGCTTATGGAAAATATCCTAATAATCTCACTCACCCTTAAACAAATAATTCCTTTAATTCAAATATTCATATGCCACGTCATATATTCAACAAGTTTGACTTTTCAAACTCCAACGCAACCCTAGACACAACTTGGTCATAAGAACTCATGCAATAAATTGATTCATCATTTAATTCACGTCTCCCACGTTATCAATAAAATTTTACGGCTTTAAAATTAGGGTTCGAATTTTCGGGGTGTTACAATTACTCTATATGTGAACTGTGAAACTGACTTTCAATCCAACTCTTCAAGCTTAGATCTCCAACAAGCATGTCGTCACTTGGCTTTTTCCTCGTAAAGACTTCCATCAACATCACACCGTAGCTATAAACGTCACAACTTGTGGAAACTAGTCCTTCTGAACCATACTCTACAATCACAAAAAAAAAAAAGTATGGTTAACACCAATGCAATTAAAAAACTTCTCTTATTAAAAAGTACATTCATAAATGTAGGATAACAATTAACCTGTAACAATGTAACCCAATGTTCCCAAGGTGTTTGTTAACACCACGCTATCTCCACCGCATAGCAACTTTGCTATCCCAAAATCGCTTACATGGACAACCATATCTTCATCTAACAAGACATTACTTGGCTTCAAGTCACTATGGACAATAGGGGTCGAATATCCACCATGAAGATAATCCAAAGCCGATGCTACATCTATCATTATGTTCAATCTTTCAATGAAATTCAAAAAATGGTTGTGAGAATATAACCATTTCTCAAGATTTCCATTGGGCATATACTCAAGTACTAAGGCCTTGAAGTCTTCAATGGAACAACAACTTATAACACTATTCAGACACCTGTGCCGAATGCTACGAAGAATCTCACATTCGATATCAAATATCTTTGAAATACCTTCCAAATGAAGATTAAACACCTTGACAGCGACAACCTTCCCATTGTTAAGAATTCCTTTGTAGACATTGCAAGAACTCCCAGCACCAAGCAGATTGCTCTCATTGAATTGTTCAGTTGCTTGCACAAGTTCATAATAAGAGATTCTTACTAGCACAATGGATGCCAATTCATAAACTTCTCTAACCGTCTTATCCTTCCTTTTGTATCTAACAAAGATAGAAGCTAGAGAAACAATTGAAATGAAAGCCACAACCCCAAAAGCAATAAATAAAGCTTGTCCCTTCTTTTTTCTCTTTGATATGTGATTTGAAACTGTAGAGCAAATCAGGACATGGAACCTCGGAATTCCACACAAGGCTTGATTGTCCTTAAAAGAATCCATAGTGAAGTTTATGAAAGAACCACCACTTGGAATTTCTCCACTCAAAGTATTGAAAGAAACATTAAAGTAGTTTAGGTGTTGAAGTGCTTCCAAAGATTTTGGAATTGAGCCAGAGAGGTTGTTGTGGGACAAGTCAAGACTGACTAGACTTATCATGCTTCCCATGGAAACTGGAATAGAACCTTCGAGTCTGTTGTTTGCCAATGACAGATTAGCCAAACTCTGCAGCTTTCCAATAGTGCTGGGAATAGACCCGGACAACTGATTCATAGATAGATCAATAGAGATTGCTGCTCCTAAGTTACCTATCTTCTTATGTAAAAACCCACTCAATGAATTTGAGAATAAGTCAAGAATCAGCAAATCTTCTAGGTCCCATAAGCTTGATGGTATGCTTGAATTGAACATGTTGGAGTACATATAAATATATCTTAGAGAAGAAATGTTTCCCAAGCATTTAGGAATTGAACCTGAAAACAGATTTTGGCCAATACTTATAAAATTGAGGTCGTACAAATCACATACAACCTTTAGAATGGGGCCTTGCAACATGTTCTCACCAACATATAACCTTTCAAGCTTATGCAGATGTTTGATGGAAAGAGGAATATTACCAGATAACTCATTCTCATCTAATGCCAAAACTGTCAAGCCTCTTAAATCACCTATTTCAAGAGGAATGGTGCCATTTAATTTCCAACGGCCGGCAGAGAATCGTCTGAGTGAGGAAGATAAATTCCCGACCGAAGCTGGAATGACGTCGTATAAGGGATTATCAGAAATAGACAAATGAGTTAAAGACCTGCAATTTGACAAGGATGTGAGGAAGCTCATGTTTGAAGAAGAGGGTGCATTTGTAAGATTGTTGCGGAACAATCTAATGCTTTCGAGAAGTCTTAGGTTGCCTAGATCCGTAGGTATATAACCACTGAATTTGTTATCACCAAGTGAGAGTATTGTGAGTTGAGAGCAATTAGATATAGAGTTTGGTATTGGTCCAGAGATTGAATTCATGCCAAGGTAAAGCTCTTTGAGAGAGGGAGATGTATTGCATAAATTGGTTGGAAGAACTCCAAACATAGTATTCTGAACTAGTGAAATAATTTGAAGAGTTGAAATGTTAAAGAGCTCATGTGGAATAGTACCACTGAAGAGGTTCAGCCCTAACCCTAATGTCTTTAGTTGGTAAAGTTGGCCAAATTCAGTTGGAATAAGCCCTGCCAAAGAATACATAAATTGCTAGTGAATGAGAGAGAAAAATGTAGGAGACAGACAGATAAAGTGTGGTGGGCTCTATTACAAAAAAACTCAAGATGACTTATTTCTGTAAACTTATAAAAAAATATATAATAAGAACTATTGATAGTAGACGAAGGGAGTATCGCAAGGACTTCTTACCTGTCATGTAGTTTTCGGAGAGGTCAAAGTAGGTTAGCTTAGTAAGATTCCCAAGATTCCTTGAAAGATTCCTTGTGAAATTGTTGCGCCATAGTGATAATTCTTCCAAATATGACATATTCACAAACATATGCAAGGAAAAAAAGCCCCCAGTCTGATTAATTTCAACACCGAAGCCAACCAGGTTGTGAAGATTGCCGATCTCAGGTGGTAGAGTACCTGTCAAATAATAATGACTTTACACACACAAATTTAAATCACAAAAATTAGTTAAATAATGGTCATATAGTAAAATATGAAAAAGACTACTCCCTCCGTCCCCTATTAGGAGTCACTCTTTGACCGGGCACGGGTTTTAAGAAATGTAAAGAAAAATTGGTTGAAAAAGTTAGTGGAATGTGTGGCCCATTTTTTTATATTGGTTTTATAATAAAATGTGAGTGAATTGAGTTAGTGGAATGTGTGACCCATTTTTTTATATTGGTTTTATAATAAAATGTGAGTGAATTGAGTTAGTGGAATGTGTGACCTACTTACTATTTATGGTAAAAATGAAGTATGACTCTTAATAGGGGACGGACCGAAATGGAAAAGTGTGACTCTTAATGGGGGACGGAGGGAGTATTAAATTATAAGGTTTTAATTATTTTTCAATTATTTAATCCGTGTACAAACCTTCTCATTTTATAGTACTCACTGTCTCCCATTACGTGTCTCTATTTATCACTTTGATCATTTCATATTAATTGTCTCACTTTTTTTTATCACTCTTGGTCGTAGATCCCACATTCTATTAACTAATTATCACTCACATTTACTATAAAACTAATATATATAATAATATGATTCATGGGGTGTGATCCGTCGCTAACTTTTTTAAGTTGGTAACTCTAATAACTCATCAACGCAATGTATTAAAAATGTTAACATGATCACATTTAAATGTCAACATAAACTTAGTTAATATTTTAATACATTGTGTTGACATTGATATTTAAAATGTCGACACACTAATTTTCATATTCCACTAATTTTTTAAATTCACTTTTTGTTGTTTCCTAAAACTCGTGCCGAATCAAAGTGAGACTAAGTTAGGACGGAGTATAATATAAACCAAAGTTAGGGCATTAAATAACTATTTTCCATGTCAAATGATTGTGACTATTCAAACATATATACATAAAGGACAAGAAGTGAAGAACAATACCTTTCAAATTGTTAGAACCAAGGTATAAAATACGAAGTGAAGTTAAGTAGCCGATTTCCGCAGGTATCTGCCCATTAAAAGAGTTTTCAGATAGGGACAGCACCTGAAGCTGTGAACACAGTGATAGATTTGTCGGAATTCCGCCATTCATCTTATTTCCAGATAGATAAATCCGAGCAAGAAATGGAAGATTACTACAAATGTTTGTTGGAAGACTTCCACTCAATTAATTCTCCCAACGCTAGAGACTCCATCTTCGACAAGTTGAAAATTGCTGATGGTATACCACCGGAGAGTTGATTCAGTCCGATCCTCAGCGTTTGCAAATTACGAAGTTTCCCCAACTCTTTGGGGATTTCTCCACTCAAAGAATTGGAAGTTAAGTCAAGAAATTGTAGGTTTGTTAGGTTTGAAAGAGATTTTGGGATGGAACCTGTGAAGCTGTTGTTGCGTAAGCTCAAGCTCTCTAACTTTGGTAAATGATCAAAGAGAGGGGGAATGGCTCCGGTGAAGTTGTTAAGCCGGAGGGATATGAACTTTAACCGGTGAAGGAAAGACAGCTCGTGAGGCAAAGCTCCGCTGAAGAGGTTGCTGGTGTGGTGGAATGGTGCCGGAGAGACTCATGTAAGAGAGATTCAACGCGGATACTCTATGGTGGCGCGAGCTGCAAGAGACGCCGATCCAGCTGCAGACGGAGCTCGAATTAGTCCAATTTTTTGCAAGTAGACCAGAAGGATCAGATATAATGTGTTGTTTTAGTTAAAGAAGTGCAGTTTGATCAGTGGCAAGACTCATGGACATTTTGGTTAAACAAGGTTTTTCAAAGGTTATGGTGAGGAATGTAAATGCAAGAATGTGATACAGCATTTTCTCCATGGCTACAAATTGGACCATATTACATGCACACCTATATATGTAAATGCAACAGAGCTTATAAAGTTGACTTTTGAAACTCATTGTTAGAAGTAATTAATGAATGAGCTGTTAGATCTGTTTACATGTGGGAGCTGTGATAAATTTAATCCTTTTATCTTAACTTGATTAGCTGTAGTGTTGTAGCTGAGAGGGACACTAAACAGATCTAATTGCTGATTAATTAGTTAGATTCTCTAAAGTCAACTTATTAGCTATATTGCATTTGTATAATGGTGCATGGAGAATGGTAGAAGAATCTCTCTGTCTAATTATAATCACTCACCACACTTTCAAATTTGTAGCAACGAAGAATATGTTGTATTGTATTCTTGCGTATGCATAGATAGAAATCCATGAGTTTAATCCTAAAACCAATTGGTACTAGGAGGAGGGGCCCATGAAATTTATATACTAGTTGCAGTTTTCTCTTGACACCGATGTGAGACAGTTATAAATTACTTTTTTTAGTTTCAATTGCCAACACCCTCACTCAAACCCTTCAAGATGAACCTTGATCGATTGGACCACTTGGCCCAATTTTTTTTTTCAGTCGATTGGACCACTTGGCCCAAATTTTAAGTTCAGATATACTGCTGGGTCAGTCATTTTTTCGGTTTCCGCCCAGATATATTGTTGGGTCAGTTAAATTAACCCACAATCGGTGACCCGCTCTGATACTATGATAAAAGGAGGAGATTTCTATTAATTTTCTTGTATATTTTACACACTGATTTACATGTCCTTTAATAGGTAAAACTATAGCTAAACATGGTACGGATTCTCCTCCAATTATTTTCCAAATCACACGGTAATACCATAATCACATGATTCTTTTCTTGATTGCTACTTCACTAATTGATTTCTTTCCAACACTCCCCCTCAAGTTAAGTAATGGGGTCACCCATTCTTAACTTGCTCAGTACTTCGCGGAAGCTTCTTGAATCCACAGCCTTAGTCAGAATATCGGTCAGCTGGTCTTCGGACCTCACAAACGGGAGCTCTACTATTTTAGCTTCTATGTTGTCTTTGATGAAGTGTCTATCCACCTCGACGTATTTTGTCCTATCGTGCTGAACAGGGTTTTCAGATATGCTAATCGCCGCTTTGTTATCACAGAACAACTTGCACGATTTTTGTGATTTTAGGCTTATCTCTGTCATTAGCTTCTTCAGCCATAAAATCTCAGTCAAACCACTCTTGATTCCTCGAAGCTCAGCTTTTGCACTAGATAAGGCAACAACCTTTTGCTTCTTGCTTCGCCACGTAACAAGCTTACCTCCAACAAAGGTGAAGTACCCTGCAATTGATTTTCTGTCATTTGGATTTCCTGCCCAGTCAGCGTCAGTGAACCGTGGATATCCAAATGTCCATGATTCTCGAACATCACTCCATGTCCTGGTGTCCCCTTTAAGTACCTTACAATCCTAAGAGTTGGCTCCTAGTGAGCTGCTTGAGGTGCGTGCATGAACTGGCTGACCACTCGTACAGCATATGCAACATCAGGTCTGGTATAAGACAAGTAGATTAATTTCCCAACCAGACGCTGGTATCTCGTGCGATGAGTAGACTCAGCTCCTTCGACTATTTTCAAACCGTGATTCTGTGAGTATCAGCTGGTTTGCAGTCTAGCATTCCAGTTTCTTCCAATAGATCAAGTACATATTTCCTTTGGCTGATAAAGATTCCCTTCTTCGACCTTAGTACTTCAATTTCCAGAAAGTATTTGAGTAGGCCAAGGTCCTTCATTTGGAATTCTACAAAGAGATTCTTCTTCAACTGTTTGATCTCATCATCATCATCCCCTGTGAGAATCATATCATCTACATAGATGATCAAGCATGTAATTTTCCCTTCTCTCCTTTTTAGGAACAATGTGTGATCGGAGTTGCTTTGCTTGTACCCATACTTCTTCATTACCTCAGTGAACCTCCCAAACCATGCCCTAGGAGATTGCTTTAGCCCATACAATGTCTTCTTGAGTTTGCACACCTTCCCTCCTTTAAATTCGCCCGAGAAGCCAGGCGGTGGCTCCATGCAGATTGGTTTGGATAGCTCCCCATGTAAAAAAGCATTTGTCACATAAAATTGGTGTAGTAGCCACTCCCTGTTTGCTGCTATGGAAAATAGTACTCGAATAGTACTCATTCTTGCCACTGGGGAGAAAGTCTCAGCATAGTCGACTCCATATGTTTGAGTGTATCCCTTGGCTACCAATCTCGCCTTATACCGTTCAATTGATCCATCTGGCCTCCTTTTGATAGTAAAGACCCATCTACAACCTACAGTCTTGGCTCTATCTGGTTATAAGCACACTTCCCATGTCTTGTTTTTTATCAGGGCCCGCATCTCTACTAACATTGCCTCCCTTCAGTGGGAAATTTTCATAGCTTCTTATGTCGTTCGAGGCAGCTCTTCTTCTTCATAAAGAGCAGCTTCAAATGCCCTGGCCATTTCAGTCAAGTTTGCTTTCGCCAGATTTGCCATAAGGTACCGACTCCTTGAACCGATTCTTTCTGGACTGTATCTTTTAGGAGGCACCCCGCGGGTGCTTCTATTTGGCATGATATACCGCCCAGTATCACCATCAGTTGCTGCATTTTCCTCTTCTTCTGCACCAGGTTGGTTAGAGTTAATAACTGTATCATGTGAGCTAGATTGGGAATTGCCTCAGATATCACTGAAGGAGGATGTTCAGGCAATGGTGACCGACGAGGCTCCACAACGGACGTGATCTGCTCGGTGATGACACTAGCTTGCTCTGTTGGCTCCACTTCAGAGTTACCTAATTGTGGCGCAACCCAATGGAGGGGTCGAACACTCTCCCCTGACTTGGAACACTCTCCCCCTGACCCCGAATGTGGGTGTGATAGAAATACTCACTTTCTAAGAAGTTACAGTTCATGGTTGTAATAATCTTCCTAGAAGACGGATGGTAACACCTATCCCCTTTCTGATTTAACCCATATCCCATAAAGACGCATTTAATAGCACATGCCGAGAATTTTCTTCTTTCATGCTTGGGAACATGGACGTAAACAGAGCAGCCAAAGATTTTCAGAGGAATAGTCAGGGGTTCGGGAATATTTATTGAGTTTGAAAGGATTTGCAAAGGAGTTTTCATACCTAAGATTTTTGTAGGTAGACGATTTATTAAATAAACTGCAGTGGCTACAGCTTCTGGCCAAAGAAATTTTGGAACATTTGAGTCAAAAAACAAAGCCCGAGTCATTTCCAAAATCAGTCAATTTTTTCGTTCTGCTACTCCATTTTGTTCGGGAGTATAGGGGCAAGTCGTTTGATGAACCAATCCTTTACTCCGGAAAAAATTTGTCATCTCCTTTTTAACAAATTCTCTACCATTATCAGACCTAAGAATTTGATAGAACTGGGTCTGAATTATAGTAAAAAAGACGGTAAATTTTTCAAAAACCTTAGATTTATTTTTCAAAAAATATACCCATGTTAATCTAGTGCAATCATCAACAAAAATCAAAAAATACTTTAAACCATGATCACCAGAAATGGGCGTTGGGCCCCACACATCAGCATGTAACTAAGGAAAAAATATCCTTAACTCGAGTATCACTTGATTTAAAGGATTGTCTATGGTTTTCGCTAAAACACATGACTCACAAGTAATATTCTCAAACTTAGAAAACTTAGGAAACAAAATTTTTAAATAACCCGATGATGGATGCCCCATTCGACGGTGCCACAACCAAGCTTATCTATCAGCAGATCCGTGAGCAAGCATCGCGGTGCCACCTTGTTGAGTAATCTCATCCACATAGTAAAGGCCTTGACGCTCAGTGCCACGCCCAATTATCCTATTCGTCCTGGTATCCTGTAATACACAAAAATTTGGGTGCATCAATAGAGTACAATTTCTCTCTTTAATAACATGGCTAATGGACATGAGTTTATGAGACAATTTTGGCACATAAAGGCAATTGGAGAGTTTTAAAGTGGGAGAAATCTCAATGGTCCCACTTCCACTACCAACAGTCAATTCCACATCTGCAGTCTATATCGAACTCTTTGTAGCCTCAGTAAATGCAGAAAAATCATTTTTATCATACGACATTGTATCTGTGGCTCCACAATCAAATATCCATCCATTTTCCTTTGTGTCAGTTTTACTCTGGGCCATACATGCTATAGAGATTTTTTCCAAGAGTGCAAAACGGTTTGGGCTTAAAAAAGATTTTGTAGGCAATATAGGGGTAGTTATTCGGATTTTATGAGGCTGGGGACCTATTTGCAAAATTGTAGGACTATTATGCATAGAATTAATAATGCAGGGACTAGCCTCATAATTCTTCACATAATGGGGTCTTTTTTCTAACACTTGCAAATTTGAAGGATCATGCAGCAACTTCACATTATTAAATTGGGGATTAGGGGAGCCAATCCCTAATCCACCGTTACCTCCGATCCCCCTCCGTTCGGCAAATGCAGCTTCTCCAATCCGCTGGTCCGACTCGCTGCCTCGCCTGCCGCCGCCGCCGCCCTGCTGTTGAGTGGCATCGCCCGATCTCCCTCGTGTATTGGCAGCCTCTCGGTTGCCGGCCGTGTCATGGAATAAGCCACCTCCTTCTCCGATTCCAATGGCGAGTCGTGCTTTCGCCTTTTGCCCTTCATCCCACCATTCTGGGAACTGACTATAAGGAAGCAATTTTCCTTGGTGTGTCTCGTTCGTTGACAGTTGGTACACCACAATTTGGATTTGTCAGGTTTGAGCCGTCTGCCGACAATCGCGATCTTCATTTGTTTCTTCCAAAGTGGTAATTTTTCCTGTTGAGTCTAACTGCTAAAGTAACAATTTTACTCATCTTTAACCTCGAATCGTGGAGGTTTGGTTTCTCTTCGTCGTCTTTGGTATTTTCAGGCTAGGATGAATTCTTTTCTGAGCCGATACCATAATAGAAATCAATGGGTCCATTCTAAAACCACTTGGTGATAGAAGGAGGGGCCCATGAGACTTATATACTAGTTTCAGTTTTATCTTGACACGTGGGATAGTTATATGTTACTTTTTTTTGTTTCAATTGCCAACACCCTCCCTCAAACCCTTCAAGGTAAACCTTGGAAGGGTTGGACTCGTTTTTATAATCGGTTGGACAACTGGCCCAGTTTTTTTTCGATCGGTTGGACCACCTGCCCATATATTAAACTCAGATATACTGTTGGGTCAGTCATTATTTCGGTTTCAGCCCAGATATACTGCTGGGTCAGTTAAATTTGACCCACAATCGGCGTCTCGCTCTGATACCATGATAGAAATTCATGGGTTCCATCCTAAAACCAATTGGTACTAGGAGGAGGGGCCCATGAAACTTATATATTAGTTTCAGTTTTCTAGAAAAACGTTTTCTCTTGACACTGATGTAGAACAATTATTAATTACTTTTTTTTAGTTTCAATTGCCAACATGCATTGCCATAACCTTTGAAACCCCTCTCTTACCAAAAATTCTTATGAGCATTGCCACTAATAATACTGCACTTCTTTCACTAAAACATCACATCATCTCCGACCCTTATCGTATACTCGCAACTAACTGGACTAAATCCAGATCCGTCTGGAGTAAATGAATTCGATAGCTATGGGGTGATGTTGATGGAAGTCTTTACGAGAAAAAAGCCAGTGACGACATGTTTGATGGAGATCTAAGCTTGAAGAGTTCACATCATCCATACTCCACAATTTTAACTTGCTTATGAAAGTTGAAGAACAAGGTGACAAAATTGTGGAATTAACACCATTCATATTCCATATTGGAGTTGGCTTGTAAGTGATCAGCTGTTGATTCCCCTAATGAAAGGATTAATATTAAAATTGCTCTAGCTCAGCTGCAGAAAATCCAACATGTTACAAAGTTGTTTTCCTAATGCCAAGGGCCCAAGACTAAGAATAATATTCATATTACCTAATTAGCTTAAGCTGAAGAAAGGCAAATTATAGTCCAATGCCATGACTGAGTATAATATTATCTACACACAATAAAACACAAAAAAACATAAAAAAACATCTCTTGTTGAAATTGAGTATAATATTATCTACACACAATAAAACACAAAAAAACATCTCTTGTTGAAATTTTCAAAACAGGTCATCCTCTGTTCTGTCTCTAGGATTTTATTCACTGCGTTAGAACATTAAATATAAAATACAATAGAGATTACCATTGGTATAATATTGATCAACTTATGATCAATGACTTAATATACTCAATTAAAGCATCCAAACTGCTATAAGAGGAACCTCCTCTTTCAACAGCCTTCTTAGCCATTTTGGACATACCATTTGCCCTTTCCAGAAACTCATCCTTCCTCACTTCCATAACCTCCCTAATAGCCTTCTCAACAATCAATCTATCACAAGTATCTTTAATGTCAAGACCTATCTTCCATATCTCACTCACAAACCTACTATTAATAGTTTGATCACCAAAATAAGGCCAGCATATCATCGGCACACCAGCAACAACACTCTCCAGAGTTGAGTTCCATCCACTGTGTGTCAAAAATGCACCTATCGAAGGGTGGTTGAGAACCTCCTCCTGCGGCGCCCACTTCACCAAGTAACCCTTTTCTTTAGTACCTTCCATCAATTCCGGTGGAATTTGATCACCCCCG